>NC_139605.1:100763036-101113036 GCF_964270895.1 Podarcis filfolensis | reverse complement strand
TCTGTCTGACCATGTTTGCATATTACAGCAAGCCATGAGCTGTTGCTCAGTGTGAATGAGCAGTGTTCTATTGCAGACTGTCGAATTCCTCCCATTTCACTCTGTCCTTACTCAAGCAAGGAGAAGCAAACCACAAGCTGTGATGTGCAAAGCAGCACTCGTGGTTCCTTTCCCCCTGCCCAAGGAAAGGTGAAATGAAACAGGAACAAGTCAGAAGTTCATGCTAAGTCATGGATTGTGGCTTTCCATGACATGTGAACAGGACCTATAAATGCAAAGTATTTTGATTTATGGAAAGGGAGAACGTTCATCATCTTAAATAAATTCTTTTCACGTTATTGTTAGTGCTGGTAGTAGCTTGCATGTGTTACGATTGAACTCTTTGCACTCTTCATGATATGGCATGGTTGTCTGTCCCTGCTCCCAGCATTGACAAGGCCTGTTGAAAGACAACAAAGACCATGAATGCTTTCTTTGAGTTGTCATAGCATCAGCATAGTTATGGTATCAGAGGTTGTATTGCAACAGTGGGCACAAGTAATGACTTATAGATTTGCAGGATGGAATGGTGTCACACTTGAGCAACGTTAAAAGATTTGAAAGTACTTGTTAGCAGATAGGGAACTGGACACATATTGGGAAGCTGTAACCCCTAGGGGGGAATCTCATTAAAAGGGGTCATCCATCATCCCAGATTGGTTCCTCATGTAGATGGGAAGCCACTTTTCATCTTGCAATTCCCGCATGGTCCTTCATCATTTCTTTATTCTAGTTTGACAGTAGAGACAGAATACAAACTCATTGCAAAAGTGTCTCTCTGTTCTATGCTCGTGTGTTGATGTTTCACAAGGTTTTGTGTCTTGGTGTCCTTCCCTTCTGAGTCGCTTGTGAGATGAGTTTTGTACTTGGAGTTTGCAAGGCAGGTATTTGTGCCTTAAAACTCAACAAGTCCCTTTTGACATTTCTCATCAGTGTGGCACATTTAAAGTAGTGATCATTTGTTTGATGTTGCCTTTAAAGCTCACTCAAATTTTAGATTCTGTTGTTAATGAAAGTTGAATTGAAAAAAATTAGCATTCAAACCTTGGCATAGGTAATGATAAATATGGCAAGAAATGGACACAGTCTGTCAGCAGGATTGAATTTTAGAACCATCAAAAGCAGACAGATCTTGCACAGCAGCTCCTGATTTAATAATTAAACATAGTAGGGTTCAAGGTATGGCTTAAGATGAAAGACTAGACTGTCACTGAAAATTAGTTTCTCTTTTCTTATTATTTCAGACTCCCCCACCCCCCTTTTTCATAGAGTTTTCTACTGTCAAGAGTGCCATTTGTTGTGCACAAGTGAATTTTGCTGAGTGATGAGACTTGCAAATTATATTCTTGACACATGCATTATTCTATTATACATAGTTCTATTTCTGAGGAGAAATATTGCTATCTTAAACATACAGGAATAGTTATTGCTAGATTTTGGACCAGAAAAATTATTAGAATTTGACAAGTAAGTTGGAACAATGGTTTCACCCAAAAGTCAACATTAGATTTGGCATTTGACTCCTAATCTTTTTTAAGCTTATAATAAACATATAAATGGAATTTTAAAAAATATATTGGAACGAATTGGGGGGGGGGAGAGACACACATGGTGGTGAATGATTCATTTTGGAATATTTGAAAATTGGCAGCCTTTTAAAACAGAAATGGGATTTAGAGACGGATGGATTTCTGGTCATGTTAGATATTGCTCTCTGAACATAGCATGCATTGGAGTGACTCTCTGACTCGCATGATTCCTGTGTTTTGCTTGGCTGCTGTCCCTGAGCTGTAGGTGTAGCATCTTACCTAACAAATCATCATATTCTCCTGTGAAAGACATCAAATTCAGGGATATCCCAGTAAGAATGAATGAAGTATTTGGCCAGGTTGGATATTGCTTTCTACTGGGCGAGAGTGTGGGCTTTTTATAACTGTAAGTGGGCAAATAAATATATATCTGGAGGTCTTTTAAAAGCCTTCAAACAAGTAGCTTATTTTTTTTAAAAAATATTTTTTATTAAAGGTTTTTATAACAGTAACAAACATATAACAAATACATAAACAGACATAAACAAAAACAAAACAAAAAACATGTACCCTTTCATATCTTAATTTCTTATACCTTTCTTCCCCGACTTCCTCATGCCTCCCTTTTCTGTATTCCAAATTCTTATCAATTACTCAGCAAATCTTCCCTTATTTTAATTTAAATTTAATCTAATCTTCCTTATTCTCCTTGTCTTAACCCTTGCTAATAGTAACCGTTTACTTTCCAGTCCAACATCATTCTAACTTTCATTAATTTTGTAGTATTTCTTTAAATAGTCCTTGAACTTTTTCCATTCTTCTTGCGCTGCTTCTCTTCCCTGGTTTCGGATTCTGCTCGTCATTTCTGCCAGGCCCATGTAGTCTATCACCTTCATCTGCCATTCTTCCAGTGTGGGTAGTTCTTGTGTCTTCCAGTACTTCGCAATAAGTATTCTAGCTGCTGTTGTAGCGTACAAAAAGAAAGTTATATCCGTCTTTAACACCCCCTGTCCGACAATGCCCAAGAGAAAGGCCTCTGGTTTCTTAGGGAAAGTATATTTAAATACCTTTTTAAGTTCATTATAGATCATTTCCCAGAACGCCTTAATCTTCGGGCACGTCCACCAAAGGTGAAAGAAAGTACCCTCCTTTTCTTTACATTTCCAACATTTGTTATCAGGCAAGTGGTAAATCTTTGCAAGCTTGACTGGGGTTATGTACCACCTATATATCATTTTCATAATGTTTTCTCTCAGAGCATTACATGCCGTAAATTTCATCCCGGTGGTCCACAACTTTTCCCAATCAGCAAACAAAATATTATGACCAATGTCCTGAGCCCATTTAATCATAGCTGATTTAACCGTTTCGTCTTGTGTATTCCATTTCAGCAGCAAATTGTACATTTTTGACAAATTCTTAGTACTGGGTTCTAACAATTCTGTCTCCAATTTTGATTTTTCCACCTGGAAGCCAATTTTACTGTCCAATTTAAACGCTTCATTTATTTGATGATAGTGCAGCCAATCTCTCACCTTCCCTTTTAATTTCTCAAAACTCTGCAATCTCAATTTATCCCCTTCCTTTTCCAAGATTTCCCAGTATTTTGGCCACTTCGACTCCATGTTTAACTTTTTAACTGCCTTAGCTTCCATTGGCGACAGCCACCTTGGAGTTTTATTTTCCAGCAGATCTTTATATCTAATCCAAACATTTAATAATGCTTTTCTGACAATATGGTTTTTAAAACTTTTGTGTGCTTTAACCTTGTCATACCACAAATATGCATGCCACCCAAAAATGTTATTAAAACCTTCCAAATCCAAAATGTCTGTGTTTTCAAGAAGTAGCCATTCTTTCAGCCAGCAGAAAGCTGCCGCTTCATAGTAGAGTTTAAAGTCTGGCAGGGCAAACCCCCCTCTTTCCTTTGAGTCCGTTAATATCTTAAATTTAATTCTGGGCCTCTTGCCCTGCCAGACAAATTTAGATATATCTTTTTGCCACTTCTTGAAACAGTCCATTTTTTCCATTATTTGCAATGCTTGGAACAAAAACAACATTCTTGGCAATACATTCATTTTTATAACTGCGATTCGACCTAACAAGGAAAGCTTTAAATTTGACCAAATCTCCAAATCTTTTTTCACTTCTGTCCAAGTTTTTTCATAATTATCTTTAAATAGGTTCACATTCTTAGCTGTCATGTTTATACCCAAATATTTCACTTTTTTAACCACGGTCAACCCTGTCTCATTCTGAAACCTTTCTTTTTCAGTCTGTGTTAAATTTTTCTCTAGTACCTTTGTCTTTAACTTATTCAATTTAAATCCTGCCAATTGACCAAACTCTTGGATTATTTCCAAAACTCTTTTCGTACTAGCTTCTGGCTCTTGCAATGTAAGTACTAAGTCATCTGCAAATGCTCTCAATTTGTATTGTTTAGCTCCGACCTGAATCCCTTTAACCAACTGGTCCCTCCTAATCATATTAAGCAAAACCTCCAGGACCGATATAAAAAGTAGTGGGGAAATAGGGCACCCCTGACGTGTCCCTTTTTCAATCTTGAACTCTTCTGTAACCACGTTATTTACAATTAATTTTGCTTTCTGTTCAGAATATATTGCACCTATACCATTCTCGAACCCTTGGCCTACCCCCATCCCCCGGAGGTTCTTCAGCATAAAATTCCAAGAAATGTTGTCAAAGGCTTTATCGGCATCCACGAATATCAAAACAGCCTTAGTGTTTATATTCACTTCCAACTTTTCCAAAATGTCAATTATATTCCTTACATTGTCCGACAAATGCCTTTTCGGGAGAAAGCCTGCTTGGTCCCCATGAATCTCCTCCATCAAAACTCTTTTCAATCTTTTTGCTAAAATATCAGCAAAAATTTTATAATCCACATTTAGTAACGAGATGGGTCGGTAGTTTTTAAGTTGAGTCTTTTCAGTCTCTGTCTTTGGTATAAGTGTAATGTAGGCCTCTCTCCACGTATCGGGTGCCCTTTTCACCTCCATAATCTCATTACAGACTTCCTTCAGAGGTTGTATCAATCCTTCCTTCAAAACTTTGTAGTACTTGGAAGTCAGTCCGTCCGGCCCGGGTGATTTGCCCAACGCCATGCCTTGAATGGCATCTTCTATTTCTTGTGCTGATATCTCCTGGTTCAAAATTAACTTACTTTCCTGTGAAACCTTTTTCAGCCCATTTTTCTCGAGGAATTGTTGTATGTCCATTTCATTCTGCGGCCCTTGTGTGTAAAGTTGTCTAAAGTAGTTCTGGAAGCAATTCCTAATTTCCGCTGGGTTACTTATGTTCTTTCCTTCCACTTCTATATTTGTTACCGTGTTGAGTTTTTGTCTCTTCTTTATTTGCCAGGCCAATAACTTGCCACATTTATCAGCAGATTCAAAGGTCTTTTGTCTCATTTGCTTGATTTTCCACTCTAATTCTTGATTCATCAGCTCCATATATTGTGTTTGATGGAATTTAATCTCTCTTAAAATCTCTTGCGATTTCGGCTTCGATCTTAATTTCTTTTCCCCTTCTTTTATCTTTTCCAAGATTTTTTCCTTCCTCTCATTTTGCTTTCTCTTCTTTAATGTATTTTGTTGTATCAAAAATCCTCTCATCACGGCTTTACTTGCGTCCCATACTATTCTTTTTTCTACTTTAGTCCTCAAGTTAATTTCGAAATAGTCTTTCAAAGTTTTTTGGGCCTTCTTGCAAATCTCCTCGTCTCTGAGTAAGTTGTCATTCATTCTCCATCTAAAAGAGCCAGTTGTTGTTTGCTTCATCACCATCTTTACTGCTGTGATGGGATGGTGAGCTGCTTGTGCGTAAAATCCTGATCCCTCAGAGTTTGGCTAAGTCCCCAAACCTCTGTCTGTGATGGAGCTCCTTAAGCATGGCTCCATCAATCGCTCGTTGAATCGGACAGTGGGCGTTTACGGAACTTCTTCCAGCATAAAAGCTCCTTAACGGAAACGCGTCTTCTGGACTCTCGGCGTGACAGTTTCCGCCGAGGAGTGGGTGTCCCTACGGGAGGTCCTGAAACCTCCCCACTGTTCTCGCTTGAAGTGTCTCTGAGCCCTCCCTCTGACTCACTTTCCCTTGGAACTCCACTTCTCCCCCTGCTGGTCCCCTCCTCCGCTGAGTGGTCTCTCTCACCCTCCATGAGCCCTTTCACCTCCTTCGTCTCAGATGACAGTTCCCTGACAGCCACCTCCCCTCCAGGGCCCCCTTCACCCCCTTCCCTCCCCTCCTCTGTGGGAGGCGAGGGAGCAAAACCCCTGAAGGAACCTCCCTCATCTTCCGAAGTTTCGAACACTTCCCTCCACCTTTTGCTGTTTCCGGTTTCCAAGTACTCCTCCTCCTCGGAGTCTGTACCTCCTTCCAACTCCGATTCCCTGAATCCCTCCAGTTCCTCCTCATCGTCGGTGGTGCCAAAGTACTCCCTCCGGAACCTCGCTACTGGCTGAGGTTTCCTGGGGAACCTTCGGTGGAACGTTTCGATCAAGACCTCGTCATGGACCTCCTCTGCCTTCACCCAGGTGTTTTCCGACTCCGGTTCCCCTTCCCACGCGACCAAATACTCCACCTGATTACCCTTCCACCTGGAGTCGATGATTTCCGCCACATAGTTGCGGCTTTCCCTTTCTTCTATGGCTGGCCCCCGTGTGGATACCCCTTCACCTTCCCCCCTGTATGGTGACAGTAATGACCTGTGCAATACTGGGTGCAGTTTCATGTGGTTCGGTAACCGGAGTCTGAAAGCCACTGGGTTGACCTGTTGGATGACCTCAAATGGTCCCAATCTTTTGGGTCTCAATTTCTTGCAACCCCCCTTGAACGGCAATCCTTGGGTAGATAGCCAGACCCGACTCCCTACCCTAATTGTTTCACCTTCCCTTCTGCTCTTGTCTGCCTGCCTCTTATATTCTTCTTTGGCCCTTTCTAAGTTGTGTTGGAGTTGACGATGGATCGCTTCCATTTCTTCTACAAAAAGTTCAGCGGCCGGAACACTCCATCTCTCTCCTCCTTCCCCTGGAAACGCCCTGGGGTGGCACCCATAATTAGCCAAAAAGGGGCTCATCCCGGTGGACACATTCTCTGCATTATTGTAAGCAAATTCCGCTAGTGCCAACTTTTCGACCCAATCGTTTTCTCTGTCATTGACATAACACCTCAGGTATTGTTGAAGGATACCGTTTGCCCTCTCCGCCTGCCCATTGGTCTCAGGGTGCCTGGCAGTCGAAAAGTTGACCTCTACGTGCAACAAGCTCATAAGCTTCCTCCAGAATCTGGACGTGAACTGTTTCCCTCTGTCGGAAACCACCCTCAAGGGGGCGCCATGCAGCCTAAAAATATGTTCTACAAACAATTTCGCTGTCTCTTCCGCCGTGACTGCATGTGAGCAAGCTACAAAGTGACCCATCTTAGTTAACTGGTCTACTACGACTACGACTAGTATGGCGGTTTTCCCCTGGGATTTGGGCAGATCAGTCATAAAATCTATCGACACCGCCTCCCACGGTCGTTCTGGTGTGGGTAACGGTTCTAATAACCCCGCTGGTGCCCGCCTTTCTCCTTTGGCTCTCTGGCATTGGTCACACCTTCTCACATACTCCCGTACATCCTCCCTCACCTTGGGCCACCAAAACTCCCTGGTCACCAACCACATGGTCTTGTGTTGCCCAAAATGCCCCGCTGTGGGATTGTCGTGCAGCTGTTTGAGTACTCTCCCCCTCAATTCCCCTTCGGGTATATATAGCGCCCCTTTGTAATACAATGCCCCGTTTCTTTCTTCAAAACCTCCGGGGTCTTCTCCCTCTCTCCTTAAACCTCTGAGCTTATCCTGGGCGTACTCATCATTTACCGTTCCCTCTACCAGTTCTCTTTGCCCCACCCAGGCCGCACCACACACCCAGTGGTCCTCTGGGATAATATGTCTCTCTTCTGGCGCTCCCTCCCCCTCCAAATATTCAGGTTTGCGAGAGAGAGCGTCCGCTCTGATGTTTTCTGGACCTGGCACATAGCAGATTTCAAAATGGAATTTGGAGAACTCCTGGGCCCATCTCACTTGTCGTTGGTTGAGCACTCGTGCCGTTCTCCAATACTCCAAATTCTTGTGGTCCGTACACACTTGCACCTTATGCTGTGCGCCAATTAGTAAGTGTCTCCATCTCCGGAACGCTTCGTGAATGGCGAGTAGTTCTCGGTCATATACCGTGTAGTTCCTCTCGGATTTGTTCAGCTTACGCGAAAAGAAGGCACACGGTCTCCATTCCGACTCATTGCTCCCTGGCTGAAGCAGCACCGTCCCCACCGCCCGGTCTGAGGCATCAGTTTCCACTCTCATGGGTTTTTGTAAATCCACATGCAGGAGCTGTTCTTCCGAAGCGAATGCCCTTTTCAATTCCTCAAAAGCGTGCTCCGCCTCCACCGTCCAAACGAATTTCTTCTTGCTGCTTAGACAGTCCGTGATGGGAGCCGTTAAGTGGGCAAAGTTCTTGATGAATTTACGGTAAAAGTTCCCAAACCCTAAGAACCTTTGCACATCTTTTTTCGTTTTCGGTGTCTTCCATTCCAGCACCGCCTGGACCTTGCCTGGATCCATGGCTAATCCCTTGTCTGATAGGCGGTACCCCAGGAATTCCACCTCCTTGGTGTGGAACTGACACTTCTCCAATTTCACCCACAACTGGTTTGCTTGCAGCTGGCTCAGCACTTCCCTGACATCCTTTACATGCTGCTCCTCATTCTCTGAATATATCAGCACGTCATCGAGGAAGGCCACGCAATTCTTGTAGAGCAAAGGTCCCAGTACATGGTTCATGAGCGATTGAAAACAGGCGGAGCCTGCTTGTAATCCAAAGGGCATAACAAGATATTCGAAAGCCCCTAGGGGGGTGAACATCGTTGTCTTCCATTCATCCCCCTTCTTTATTCGTATCAGGTTGTACGCTCCTCTCAGGTCCAGTTTCGTGAATATCTTTCCCTTCCTCACCCTGGTCAAAATGTCATCAATCCTGGGCATGGGGAAAGTCACTGGTTCTGACACGGCATTCAGCCGCCGGTAGTCCACGACCAATCTCGGTTTATCTGTGTTTTTTTTGTCCACAAAAAACACTGGGCTGCCCCCCACCGCTCTGGACTCTCTGATGAAACCTCTCTTCAGGTTTTTGTCAATAAACTCCCTCAACTCCTGCATTTCCCTGTCTGACATGGCGTACAGCTTGCCCACGGGGAGCTGGGCCCCAGGGACCAGGTTAATTTGGCAGTCAAAGTCTCTATGCGGTGGTAGTTTATCTGCTTCCCTTTCGCTGAAGACCTTGCTCAGGTCAGCGTATTGTTTGGGCACCTTCCCTTTGTCCGCCACTTCCGTCCCTGCTAGGGAGGCTTTTGCCCCTTCTGGCACCTTTCCCTCTTTGCAGTGTTCCAGGCAATGTGCTGACCCAAAGGAGACCACTCTCTGATGCCAGCCCACTAGCGGGTCATGCAACGCTAGCCAGCTCATTCCCAAAATGACTGGCGCCCCTCCCAGGGTGGCTACATTGAACGCTATCCTTTCGGTGTGCCTTGCCACCCTCATAACCATTGGGACGGTCTGTAGGCTAACTTCTCCCCCCAACAGCTCCCTCCCATCGATCGTGGTGACCTGCAGGGGGTTGCTTAAAGGGAGTGTCTGTATCTGGTGTTCAGCTGCAAACTCCTTGCTCATAAAATTACAGGAGCTGCCTGAGTCCAACAGCGCTTTGGTCTTTAGTGGGTATCCGTTTGCCAGCTCTAGCAACACCTCTATTACTAGTGCTGGTCTTGGAGGTTCCGGAGTGGGCACTTTTACTGCTCCTTGGCCTGTCTGCAGTGCCCTGACAGTGGCAGACAGGCGTTGGCTTTTACTGGCTCCTGGACTTCCTCCTCCTTCCCCCCAACAGCTCCCGCCATCCCTTGCCATTCCTTTCTTTGCGGGCAGACTCTGGCAAAGTGACCTGGCTGCTGGCAGAGATAACATTTCTTGGCGCTCTTTCCCTCCTTCTTCCTCCCTTCACTGGGATTTGAAACTGCGCGCGCGCGCGCTGTTCCAACTTCCATCGGCTCTCCGGGCGGTAAACTTAGTTCTGGAATCTCTGGAATGCGGAAATCCCTCCAACGCTCTCCTTTCCCCTCCCGCTTCTCCAAGGCTCTTGCCTCCTGGCGCGCTCCAATGGTCAGCGCTGATTTGGTCAGCTGGTCCATAGACTCCGCCCTGGGCGCCCGGGAAAGTTCGTCTTTCACCGCCGAAGAAAGCCCCTCTTCAAAGAGCATTTGAATGGGTTCCGCCGATAAGTCCCACCCCAATTTATGTATCAACATTGTAAACTCAGTCCAGTACTCACGAACCGATCGGCTCCCCTGTTTGCAAGCCATCAATTGCCTGCGCACCAGTCCCTGTTCAATCTCGCTGGAAAACATCAAATCCATGGCGCGAAAAAACTTCCTCGCGTCCTTCAGCATGTCACTATTCCCTGCCATCAGGGGCCTCACCCAGTCTCTCGCCCCCCCTTCGAGATGGCCAATCACAAACGCCACTCGCGATGCCTCATCGGGAAAGTCGTTAAACTGCAGTTCGAGAGCATACTGCATCTCTGTCCTAAAGGCTTGGTAGTTCCTGGGGTCCCCCCCAAACTTCTGCACCATTCCTGGCATCTTTCTTGCTAGTGTAGCGCCTTTTGCCTTTTCTGCATCCTGCGCCCTCCTTTCTTCTAGCCTCGCCGTTTGCATTGCTAGCTGGAGTTCCAACACTCTGTACCTTTCTTCCAGACTTGGACTTTCTCCAGCTCCTGCTGCTCCTCCGGCTCCGGCTGGGTTGCTCATGATGCCTCTCTGCACAAGCTGCTTTCAGGGACTGTCCGATTGCTGTGATGGGATGGTGAGCTGCTTGTGCGTAAAATCCTGATCCCTCAGAGTTTGGCTAAGTCCCCAAACCTCTGTCTGTGATGGAGCTCCTTAAGCATGGCTCCATCAATCGCTCGTTGAATCGGACAGTGGGCGTTTATGGAACTTCTTCCAGCATAAAAGCTCCTTAACGGAAACGCGTCTTCTGGACTCTCGGCGTGACAGTTTCTGCCGAGGAGTGGGTGTCCCTACGGGAGGTCCTGAAACCTCCCCACTGTTCTCGCTTGAAGTGTCTCTGAGCCCTCCCTCCGACTCACTTTCCCTTGGAACTCCACTTCTCCCCCTGCTGGTCCCCTCCTCCGCTGAGTGGTCTCTCTCACCCTCCATGAGCCCTTTCACCTCCTTCGTCTCAGATGACAGTTCCCTGACAACTGCATTATGGTCGGAGAAGGTTTTTGGGCAGATTTCCACTTTCTTTATATTCGGCGCCATACTGCTAGTCACCCAGATTTGGTCAATCCTTGTCCATGTCATTTTGGCTTCAGAAAAGAAGGTTCCCTCTCTTTCTAATGGGTGTTTTGTTCTCCAAGTGTCAATCAAGTCCATATTGTCAGTCATTTCAAAAAAAGTCTTTGGTAGTCTTCCATCTTTTGTTATTACCTGTCTTTGTGCTTTGTCCATATTTGTTGAAACTACTCCATTCATATCTCCCATCAAAATTAAGTTATAATCCATATAGTCCATCAGAATTTCGTGCAACTTCTTAAAAAATTCAGCTTTCCCTTCATTTGGTACATAGATTCCCACTATGAGATACTTTTCTCCTTGGGATTGAATTTCAATTGCCAGATATCTTCCTTGGTCATCTTTGAAGATTTGTTTCGGTTGCAACTTTTCTTTTGCATAGATCACTACTCCTCTCTTTTTTACTCTGTCTGAAGATATAAATTCTTGTCCCAATCTTTTATTTATTAATAGTTTTCTATGTGCTCCAATTGGTCTTTTTTTAAAGCGTGAAATATATTTTTTCTCTTTCTGGGAATGTTCAAACCGTTATAATTCCAGGTTAGAAGTTGCAAAGCCATGATGGGATTATTTACCTCTTCCTCCTACTGCTCCCTGTTTTTGTTCCTCGTCTGTCGGTGGTTCTGTGTCCTTATCCAATGACGGATGCCCTTGTCCTGGGAATGTCTCTTTCTGAAGGTCTTCTTCGTGTTCTCCCAAGAACTTGTCTTTATCACTCACTGTCTTTATTCTTCTTTTCTTCCCCTTGTATTTAAAAGACAAGCCTTGGGGAAATTCCCACCTGAATGGTATGTAGTTCCTTTTCAGCAGTGTCACCAAGTCTTTGTAGAATCCTCTTGCGTCCAAAATACTTTTGGGAATGTCTTTAAAAATCTCAATATGAAAATCTTCAATTCGAAGGGTTGTTTGGAAATGCAGGTTCAATATTTTGTCTCGCTCCTCCTTTGATCTTAGAGTTATTAAGCAGTCTCTGGGTCTGTTCTTCCTCTGCTTTGCTCCCAATCTAAATGCGCTTTCTATCTTAAATTCTTCTTTGTCCAACTCCTGCTTCCAAAAGTCAGAAAATTCTTTTGTCAAATAGTCCACCAGGTTATCTCCTTCCTTTTCCGGCACAAGTCTAATCCTTAAGTTCCTCTCCTTACGTTGCATATCCTGCATAGAGAGTGCCAGTTCATACTCATCTAGTTTCTTGTAAACTGGTGGAAACTTTTCCTCAGCAGCAGTTGCAATTTCTTTGGCTTCCTCAGCTATCTTTCGTGTTGTAGATGAATCTTCCAATAATTTCCCAATTGCTTCTGCATTTGAGTTCACTTTGTTCCCAAGGTCGGTTATGCTTTTTGTATTTAAGTCAATTTTCCCAGAGATTTCTTCAATTTTCTTATTTGTTTCAGCAATTTGTACTTTGGTTTCTACACCTTGCTTTTTTAGTTCCTCTAATGAATCGTTTATCTTCTCCAAAACCTTAGCAAATGATTCTTCTGAAGACATTGTCTTCACTTTTGCCTTTGAGACAGCTGTAATTCCAGAGGCCCCTGTTACAGAGGCCCTTCTTTGCTTGGGAAGATCCACTTTGTATTGTCTGCCAGATCTCAAGGTTGTTTCTTGTGAATCCTCTTTCTCTTTACCATCTGCCATAACAAAGTCTTTTAGTCAAGGTCATTCCCACACTCTTATGCTGTCAGACAAAGTTCCCAGATTTTAAACTCCACTTATTGCTGAAACAATTTATAAATCCTCTAGAGGGCGTAAAGTCAGTTTTTTACTTTCTAATTAGTCCCACACTCTCCAGAAAGTTAAACAAAGGTCCTTCTAGTCCCTTTCAATTGTTCTTTTCTCTTTCTGGAGATTTCAAATCAATAATGTCCTGCAAGTATCTTTACTTTGCAACAAAATACATATTTCAAATTGAGAGTAGCCAAAGTCAGTCAAAGATACTTTTTTACCTTCTTGTAGCAACAGTCCTTAGCCGGTGCTTTTACTCCGGCAGTCCGATCCCCAGGTAAAAGAGCAGCGGTAAATAACTCAATTTCCTTTAAATTGGCAGGAAAATACTTTCAGGTCTTCTTCCCCCCCCCTCCTGCCTTCGGGGAGGGAGTTCTTTACTTGGTGTTGAATTTCTTAGTTCCCGCAACTCTCCTTTCCAGCGGTTACAGCTTAAATGCCTTTCGCTTTGATCTTGCTGCAGAACGGAAAGCAGACTTCCTTTTTGGTGCTTGTCCGTCTCGGTACCCAATTTCTTAAAATTTAGTGTCCAATTTAGTTTTAGAAGTCAATCCTACTCACGGATAGTTGTTCTTTTTAGTCCAAATTCACCGGAAGAAATCAGCGCTCTCCGCTAATGGCGACGCGGCTTCGCTTCGCAGGCTGGGTGAAAGCGACTCTCAGCACCGCTCCAAAACCCCTCCGCTGATCCGCAGCCTTTAAAAAGGCTATTTCACCGCGTCGGGGGGGCGCAAAGGTGCCCGCCGAGTCTCCAGTTCACAGGCTACGCGCCTGTGATTTTTGAGGGTCCCCGCTCCGCCGTAGCTGGCAGGACCCGAACCTACGAAGCAGATCTCTCCCGGAGCTCCGGGAGAGATCCGCCATTAAGCGCTGGCGCTAACCGGAAGTCCAAACAAGTAGCTTATTAGCATTCTCAAATGGCACGCAATAGTTTTGTATAAGAAGTCTACAGCAATAAGAATTATGTTTTACATACCAGCTTAATTTATCTTCTGTGATTCCTCACTTGATAAGTAAACATTTATTTTGTTTCTTAAAACCTCCAGTTCATATTTTATCTTCTTGTGCCTTTAGCCAGAGAGAAGGGTTATGCGAACAATGAAGTTTAGTTATCAGCAGGGCTGATAACTTGTTAAAAAAGTTCTGTTAAAGAAAATTCTGCTTCAATAGGAGCTTGAATCTGATCTGTATACAGTGGTAAGGTAAAGATAAAGGGACCCCTGACCATTAGGTCCGGTTGTGGCCGACTCTGGGGTTGTGGCACTCATCTCGCTTTATTGGCCGAGGGAGCCGGCGTACATCTTCCGGGTCATGTGGCCAGCATGACTAAGCCGCTTCTGGCGAACCAGAGCAGCACACGGAAACGCTGTTTACCTTCCCGCTGGAGCGGTACCTATTTATCTACTTGCACTTTGACGTGCTTTCAAACTGCTAGGTTGGCAGGAGCAGGGATCGAGCAACGGGAGCTCACCCCATTGCAGGGATTCGAACAGCCAACCTTCTGATCAGCAAGTCCTAGCCTCTGTGGTTTAACCCACAGCACCACCCGCGTCCCGCTATACAGTGTTACCTCCGGTTAAATACTTAATTCGTTCTGGAGGTCCGTTCTTAACCTGAAACTGTTCTTAACCTGATGCACCACTTTAGCTAATGGGGCCTCCTGCTGCCGCCATGCCGCCGGAGCACGATTTCTGTTCTCATCCTGAAGCAATGTTCTTACCCCAAGGTAATATTTCTGGGTTAGTAGAGTCTGTAACCTGAAGTGTATGTATCCTGAAGAGTATGTAACCGAGGTACCAGTGTACTGGCGTCTCCAAATTATGGCTGGGCTTGGTAGCCAACTTTTAGTTTCTGCTTGCCAGCTATGCAGTCTAATCGTAATAATAACACATAATAATACTACAGTACATCAATTTATCAACACAGGTGTTGCCTATGTTGTCTGTCATGTACCACATGGGGTGTTGTTATTTTTTAATTCACCTGAAACCCACAGTGCTTGTTTTTGACAATGCCTCCCCCCCTTCAAAATGTTGATGACTATCCCTCTGCACCGCACTGCATCCCACCCAAAATATACAAGTGCTTTCTATAAATTCAAATATTAAGCATTTACATTGTTGTTTTCAGATACAACCACAACATGTGGGGAAGGCATGGTTCAGTATGATGTTTAATTTTCTGCCTGATAAATGAAGGGGAAATAAAGGCTTAGAAGCTACGTAACTAGGCTTCTACTGGTGGGAGCATTCCGTACGCCCAGTTCCACAAACAAGATGGAAGTGGGAAAGTGGGGAGGAAGCAGGGGAGACAACTTTCACTGACTCCTCCTTCCTCCTGCAGCCATCTTGTATCTCATATATCTTCTGAGCAGTTTCCCTGGTAACATTATGAACCACATATTTTCACACATTCAGGCACCCACACCTTTCAGTAGTCATATGGAGTTTTTATTGATGATTTACTTTGTGTATATTGCTTTGTACACTAAATTTCATTTTGTTTCAATCACACTTATGTGTAAAAGTTGAAAGATTTCAGCATTAGCATGTGTCTAAACAACCAGGTTGTTAGGCAATCATCTTTATTTCCTCTTGCATTGTTTTTCTTTGCTTTGAGGCAAAGAGTCTCAAGAAATCTGAAAGTGATTCACTGCCTAATAGCCACATTGTTTTCTCTTCCAATTACATGTGTTTACATTTCATCATAACAGGAATCAAATATCTTCCTATCCCCTGTATACAATAGGAGTTAAATATCTTCTTATTTCCTGTAACTTGCTAGATAGCAGATAATATCTAAAACACTTGATACGATTCTGCTTGATCAGGTTCAACTTTAAATAAGTATTAGATATTTCGTTCAATCGCAAATTCCTCTTGTGTAACCTGGTATATTATGGAATTATGAACTTTCTTTTTTATGGTTTATGATTTTATTCACCCATCACCACTGAATACCTCTTCACTTTTTTTGTACAGTATTTTAAAAACGCTTAATTCTAATGTTGCTTCCACATAATCTCTACTGCTTTGTCTAGTTTTTATTTTGTATTGGCCCTTGCTGTCTCTTACTTCCCCTTATTTCAGGTAACAGTCCACCTGTATGCATAAACATCAGTAAATAATTACTAGGAATCATAGCAGTGTACATATGGGTGGTTGGTTCTTCATTGTGAGGAGGCTTTCCAGGCTATTATTTTAGATGTCAAATTTACAGGGACAGTATTTTCTCCTGGAGTAGGACACCTAGCATAGGGAAATTACGTTTTTGGGGGGCCAGGAAGGGCCATCTCCTAAACTTACTTTTGGAAGAGGATCGTTCTCTTCCCGCCTTTGTCATGGGCAGATAGACTCTGGCATGGTTCCTTACTTGTGGCAGTTTAGTATTTTGAAAGAAGGAGCTAAGTTAAGAACTCTAGCCTAGGGAACAGAGTAGAGAGACTCCCCCTTTGGTCACACTATCCTGGCATACACTTCACTTGAAGATGGGAAAAAGCTGGTTCACTTGGAGATTGGAAAGAGAGAGAGAGAGTTTCCCTTAGGTCTCAATTTTTCCACATATAGTCATGTTCTGGCAATCATTCTTCATGGCATAGGCTTCCACTCACAAGCACCGGTGGACACATGAACTTGTGGAGTGACAAGTCTTGCATGTCCAACCTGGTGCTCTCCAGATGTTTTCAACTACAACACCCATGAGCCCCAGGCTGCATAAATTGGCCATGCTAGCTGGAACTGATGGGAGAGGATCTAGGGAGCACCAGTAGGGAGAAAAGTGGACTATAGACTTCTTCAATAGGCTTTCCAAATGGCAGATTCCACAGATTTTGTCATTGGAATCATGGTTGCCTAAACAACCATGTGGTTAGATTCACCACAGAGGACACAGCAAGTACCAAATGTATGACACAGGAAGGTAGGGCACACAGTCATTTTCTCTCTGGGGATTGTCAGAGTACATGGGGAGTTTCAGTGCTTCTCAATGTCCCACTCCCATAATGGTCAGAAGAGTCTTCACACCCTTTTCTCTTCCATGGTTGGTGTATTGCTCTACACAGTTGCATTAACTTTCAAGTCCCCTGAGGGTTTTGTGGCATGCTTGGTTGGGGAGCTGCCACCTCAGCAGCTTTGCGAAAAAGGACTTCTTTACGTGAGATGTGCAGGCAGCCCCGGTGTTCAGGACATACCTTTACCAAAACACTATAAGATGAACATTTTAACCTCTTCCGAGAGTGTCTTCAGGAGGCCTGCCTTACAAGGGTAGATCTGATGTGGACACTTTATTAAGTTGGCCACACCATTGCTAATGACCTATAAGCAGAGATTATGTAATGAAGTTTCATCTTTTCCCATTAAGATTACAATTCATTTTATCTCTGTCATCTAGGTTAAAATATCTTTCCATTTGAATTTCTAACAGGCACATATTTCCTTCCATATGAACATCTCCATTCTTTGTGATTGGTTGTAGAGCTCTTAGTCCAGGTTTTCCCTCTACGTCTTTGTGAAATTTTTGTGGAGCCTGGGGCAGGGTATTCTCTGTAGTAGCACCAGGACTTTGGAATCTGCTTTCTTGGAAAGCATCCCACCCTGCCTCAGTATCAGAGTTCAGGCAGGGAGTAAATATTTTAATTTTCTTGTCCTATTAAAATAGCTTACACTCTGTTGCCTTTGGTTTTTATTGTTTTTATATATGAGCTATTTTTTCATTTACAGTACATTGCCTTGAGTCCTTTTCTGGTAGAACATTTTTTAAAAAAGCAATTTTACTTGAAATCATCTAGGAGATGTGTTTTAATTTCTAGCCAGTGGGTTTATTGTTTTCATTATCAGTGCTTTTAAAATGATTATTTGGGCCCTTTCAGTTTTCTCTCGTGTGCCATTATGAACTGCTAACGGTTTCTTAAACAAGAAAAGTTTATTCTCTTTCGAGTGTTTCAAATTATTTCCCCCCCTTGCCAAATACTGTCCAATTGGCAAAGTGGGATATCCTCTTGATCTTATCATATGGCCAAATCTACTGGATACAGGATGTCTGAAAGCTGCTGTTTATCAAAAGCAGGATAGTAATCTCCACTGGCTGCACAGCAAATCCTATAATTGAAAAGAAAATGTGCTTGACTTTTTGTCCAAACAAATACAGTCCTTAAAGATGTGTTAAGAACAATTTGAAAGAATATATTTTAAGAATGCCCTGCGTATGTGATGTTCGTGTTTCAGAAGATATAATGCAAGTGTTTTACCCGAGTACGAGCCATAAAAATCTCCAGTTTACATAATTGTGTCAACAATAATTTCAGCTACATACTATAAAAAAGCACTGAGTTGATGGATGCTAAGTTTCACTTTAACAGTGGCTGGAAATATTCATTCTTTCCACGTTCTTCTGCCGCACAAGCCTTTGTTAACATAATGTGATTTGTGTGTCCTGTTTAAATTCCTGAATCCTGACCCAGCTTTGATTTTAACCACTTGCCTGGTTGTCATGGGAGGCATCTGACCTTTACCAGTTGAGACTGGTATGCCAGTTACAAATTTATCTAGAGAGATCAAACCCTGCCCCAGCAATCCATTGGCTGGTCGCATTCAGGAAAGACTACTGTAATGTACTCTACATTGGGCTGCCTTTGAAGACTGTCCAGAAACTTTCAGCTGGTGCAGAATGCTAGTTGATAGTGAGTGTGTGGTGCATAGGACACCAAATCTATACCAGTGGCATTGGTTGCCTGTACATTTCTGAGCAAGCTCAGAGGTTTTGCTTGTATATCTGCCTATCAGGTCAGTTCGGCTGCTGGGCATGAGAGATGGGACCTTGTCTGTAGTGCCCTCCAGATTGAGGAACTCCACAAGGATGTGTATGGCCTCTCTACTGCCGGTGTTTATGTGTGTCTTAAAAACCTACCTCTATCAAACCTCTTAAAGGCTATACTCTTAGAACTGGTTATTTTACTACAAATGGTTCTGCTTCTTAGGTGCTAATTTGTACTGATGCTTGTAAACTGCTCAGACTTTTAAAGGATTGCGAACACCAGTGCTGTCGTTATGTTCTATTTTATTTATGTATTGTTTTATGATGTTGTGAATAGTTCTGGGTGCACAGTGCCCCGAAGAGCAACATCCAGATCATTAATAAATAAATAAATTGCAGTGGGATGGCAGCAGTGCATCTTTTGGACAGGAGGCAAGTTCAGCTCATTTTGCAATGGCCACTTGCTGTTCTAAGTTGCTCAAATTGTAATGCCTGGACCCATAGATCTATGAAACAGATGGTGTAGAGATTGCTTTTGGAATAAGAAGTGGTAGAAATGAGAAGAGAGCCTGTGTCATGTAGTAGTTCAAGCGTCCGAGTAGGACCGGTGTGGGGGGCGGGGCGGGGGGATGACCAGGTTTCAAATCCCCACTTGGCCGTGAAGCTCACTGGATGACCCTGGGCCAGTCACTGCCTCTCAGCCTAACCTACCATTAATTAATTAATGGCTTGTGTACATTCACTATGTAAATGAATCATGTGTATTTGCATTTTGGATAAATTCAGATAGCGAAAAGCCTTTTCACCTAGGGGGCCAAGATTAAAAAATGGTACTACCATACACCTGCTGCTAAAATGCTGCCTGGAGGTCCAGGAGGGAGGACCATGAGTGATGTTGCTGCCAGAAGTTTTTTTAAAAATAATAATAATGCAACAACGTTGAAGGGTTCAGGTTGTCTGTGTTGGGGACCCATCAGCAGCACTATGCAAAAGGCCCCCTGACATCTAGTCCCCGTACAGTAGTGCTATCTAAAAGGAAGAAATAGCATGTATTTGCCTCATGGCATGATATATAGAATACTGCAGTGGCAAAACAAAAGTGCAGGGGCATAACAAACCTACTTTCAGATAAGGGACAAAGGAAAACTCTGATCTGAAACTTCTGCTGCCTTGTGGGATATCCTCAGGAGAAAAAAAGGTTAAGGAATAAATCCTGCACAAATCTGGAGTGGAGTTCCTTGGATGGTGCTTTGTATGCCTCCTTCCAGCAGCTACTGCAGCCAAGCTAGTGCCAAACGTACTGCTCTGCTTTCCTTTGGAGCACATCAGTGAAGCCGAGAGTGGGGTCTTGTCATCTGTCCAGGCTTGTGCTCCGGGGAGGTCACTTCAGTGTTGCAAATGCAGCGGTTTGACTTCACCTCCAGAGGTGCACTCCATTGTCTCTCAAGAGAAACAAATGCCAACCATATGATGCCAGTATTATTCAGTTCTCTGTACAGTGGTACCTCGGGTTAAGTACTTAATTCGTACCGGAGGTCCGTTCTTAACCTGAAACTGTTCTTAACCTGAAGCACCACTTTAGCTAATGGGGCCTCCTGTTGCCGCCGCGCCGCCGGAGCACGATTTCTATTCTTATCCTGAAGCAAAGTTCTTAACCCGAGGTAATATTTCTGGGTTAGCGGAGTCTGTAACCTGAAGTGTATGTAACCCGAGGTACCACTGCATTAGTAAATCTACCAATTCTTTACAGTCTCAATTTTTATAGCTTTATGATAAGATTAGGTATAAGGGTAAAGGAAAAGGAACCTTGGACGGTTAAGTCCAGTCCAAGATTAAGTATAGAGTGGTATATTATTCTGGAGCAACTCTCTATAATGACTCTCCCATCTGGAAATGAAAATTTGAAATTGTTTTTGAAATTTTAAATTTTGAATGAAAGGCTGTTCATTTTGTTTGAAATTGTTTGAAATTGATACACATTTAATTTGTTTTGTTGTATGTGATTTGATAGGCTTGCTTTTCCAACCTTTGTATTTTCCATAGAGAATCTGCACATCCACTCAATTCCTAACAGAGTTTTAACCACTTTATTTAGAACCAGATGGTCAAAGAGCTGGAGGCCCGTGTCCACCAGTTGACTGTGGAAGCAGAATCCAGTAATTTGCAGCATCAGAAGTTATCTCAAGAAAAGACCAGTCTTGAGCAAGCCTACCAGGCTGTGTGCACAGAACTCGAAGAAGTCAAGGCAAGGTACTTAATGAACATTTCTACTTTGGATAATAGGTGTTACAAGTGCCAATTGTAATAAAACAGTAGTATTTAGTAATAACTGACTGGTAAATGGAAACGAAAAGTTGCATTTTGAGTTTCTTAAATATCTGGGTATGTTTTACTTGCCTATTTACTTGGATCACATACTGTGGAATAATTTCCTCACCTTCTGATGTGTTTCCACGGCAGTTAATGGGATAAATCAATGGTGATACTAATCAATAGCAGAGGTACAACTTCTAAGGGGGTAGTGATGTTGATATGTTGTAGCAAAGACAACAAACAATCTTGTGGCACCAAGGCACATCAGTGGTTGAGGAATTCACAGTTCTATGGAGAAATACAATGAACCTATAAAGAACCCAGGAAAGTCAGCAAAATAGTGTAGCGTAAGCATTCTTGAACTTCTTGTTCTCCTTGATCCGGATAGTAACTTTATGAGAAAAGTGAATGTATAAGCAAACCTTCATCTGCCATTACCTCAGATAATGTACTTGATCTTTATCTGTTATTGGTTGCTTCTCACAGGATTTCCCAATGGTGGGTGTGGAGTCCCTGGTTGAAAATGGAGCTCTATATAAAGCTATAGGGATTGGTATATGAAACCGCTTGTTTTCTTGTTGGTTGTATTTTTGTAAAAGCAGTTCATTGTTTGACGTGATTGCATTTTCATGCTTCATAAGAAAATGAAGATTAATATTGTTCTGTTCATGCTGTAAGATGTGTAAGAGAAGAGAATGTTGTGTTATTTCAGATACCTCTGCTTAGATTTCCTTGCAATATTTCTAGATGCAACTCACTTCAGAAAGAAAAGGGGCGTATTGTACAAGACTTTGAGCAGAACATTCAGACTCTACAAAGCAAATATGATGATGACATAGATTTGTTGAAACAGGAACATGCTCTTTCTGCAGTGAAAGTAAGTTCACACTCAAGAATAGGATAGGCTTATATACAGATAGGCTTATATATAAACAATATATTAAAGCATGTTTTCAGTGTTAATTTTTGAGGTTTTATGCTTGCATACGCATGTATAGGTATGACTGGGTTTAATTTAATCAACCGATTCTTCTCAGCTCCCTTAATATACTTATATGCATGTATGTTGACAGGGTTGAAATCTAATGTTTCAACGTTAGTTTGTTTCTCTGAAGCGTGTGCACAATTTTTAATCAGGTGCCAATGACTATTCTAACAACACTGTTTAATCTATCAGTAACTATAGTAGTATTTGCATTTTAAGGACAAATGAAATATGGAGAGACTGAGTTTAAAAGTTTTCTGTATCTTTTCCAAGTAGATCATCTTCTCCTCCCCCTGTCTTTTAAGTTGAACTTTGAAAAAAGTTTACTTCTGCCGGAGCTAATACAAGACCAACATTCCCTTGTCTATTAAATCCCTACAGGCATCTGATGTGATTGAAGAATTAGAACAGTGTGTGTCGCAATTAAAACAACAGTTACTGGAATCAGAACATCAAAGGCAGCAACAGCTGAGGGTGAGCCCTGCATTTTTCACTCAGGAAAAATGATGAGCCTTTTTTTTCTTTTTTCTTTTTACTACTTTCTGTGATTTGTATGAATAGAATGCTCAAGTGAGAGAGTTTCTGGAGTTCTTGGAAATGTGAGCCAATCACTCAACATCCGTAATAATGGAATATGTTCTTATTTCTGGCTAAACCCTTTAAAGAAACTTGGGGGCTATTTGTCTTATTTCCTTGCTTATTGAACTGATATGAAAAGCGTATATATCAGTGGATTAAAGAAATGCATACAGTGAAGTTGAAAGTAATCCCTGTGTCTGTCTTACATAGTGATAGCTACATTTGTATAAATTAGTACATTAGCATAAACATGTCGCATGGCTCCTACATTTCAAATATTTGCTGCCTTTTCCTTGCTGTCCAAATTATGCCTGGCTCTTATTCTTTCTCATTCCTAACCAGTAAATTCACTGCATCTCCTTTTCAGCTTTCCACTGCCCAACATCCTTTCCTTCTTTATCCATTAGCTGCCTTTACTACGGGTTGTGTAACCCTTTAGGGAGAGGAGGCCACATTATGCAGCTGACTGTTTGTGGTATTTTGCTCATGTATTCAAACCTCTCTCCCCACTTTGGGGTGGGGGGCATATGGAAACTGGTTCTGCATGTTTGCACACCTCTAATGGGACGTGGGTGGCACTGTGGGTTAAACCACAGAGCCTAGGACTCGCCGATCAGAAGGTTGGCGGTTCGAATCCCCGCGACGGGGTGAGCTCCTGTTGCTCGGTCCCTGCTCCTGCCAACCTAGCAGTTCGAAAGCACATCAAAAAGTGCAAGTAGATAAATAGGTACCGCTCTGGCGGGAAGTTAAACGGCGTTTCCGTGTGCTGCTCTGGTTCGCCAGAAGCGGCTTAGTCATGCTGGCCACATGACCTGGAAGCTGTACGCCGGCTCCCTCGGCCAATAAAGCGAGATGAGCGCCGCAACCCCAGAATCAGTCACGACTGGACCTAATGGTCAGGGGTCCCTTTACCTTTACCCTAATGGGAGACTGGAACTGGTGGCATCTTGAGCTCAGATTCCCACACCTTTTCTATAGACCAGTTTTTCACCTGTTTTAAAATTGATTAGCTAAGTCAACTCCCCGCCATCTGATCAAACTTGCTGTTACATGTGCATTGAATATGGTTATCAGATAGTTCCAAAAGTTTTATTTATCATGTAATCGTCAGTTCCTTGACCTCTATTTTTCAGGATCAAGAACAGACATATATGCAGGAGAAACTTCATTTAGAGAGAGATCTTGAAAAGAAGGTAATGAATTGAAGTATCAGTTTTATTATATGGAATATCCGCTGTAACCATTAAAAGATTTATTTATAAACTGTAAAATGCAAATGTTGGCCAGAAAAGGAACACAGAACTGGTGAAATATAAAAGCTTATCTGCCAAGGAGCTTTTCTCAATGATAAACCTGTTGATGTTTGTCAGAGAGCTATACTGTCTTGGTTAAGTTATAGTCACTAGCATATTTTAGTCCATAAAGTGGGGAAAACCCTCTTAGGTTAAAGATTTGAATAGTGCCCTGTCCGAAAATGCTTAAGATCTTTCAGTAATTATTTTTAGTTATAATGACATCCAGATTTAAAAGGTTGAATTGGAAGATCTACTAACTAAAAAACAAATCACAGATTATATTGCCTGTTCTCCAAATTAATCAGTGAGGCAGAGACTGGAGGACACAGGCTCATTCCACCCCAATACAGCAGCTCCTTGTGCCAGATTGAGAAAAGTAATATTAAACTGTTTTCTTCCACTTTCAGTCTTCACAACCACCTCTTTGCTGACAAGCCTGTCCTTGAAATTTTCATGGCAGTCCATCAACCCCAATCACCCAGAATTCTTAGCAAAATACAGAAATATTTCACTTGAGCTGTATTTTTTTTCTATCAGAGTCTGCACTTTTGTAGGAAACAATGGAGAACACAATCATATATAAAGAATCCTGCAAATATTTCTCTTGATATCCAACACTTGTTGGAACTCTTAACAGGTTCCTGAGAGTACAAAAGGGTTATGTTTGATCATTGCTGTGTGTACATTCCCTTGCAGCGGTGTAGGAAAACGTAAATCAAGGCTGGCCAACTTTGCTTTTCCGGAATGCGCGCATGATAGTGTGATTGTTTCAGATATATGTTGTTGGGTGCCTGTTGGCCATCACTCAGTTGATGTCTTGATTTAGAAGAGATGCCCATTAATACAGCTGCCCACTGCATATACTACAGTGGTACCTCGGGTTAAATATTTAATTCATTCCGGAGGTCTGTACTTAACCTGAAACTGTTCTTAACCTGAAGCACCACTTTAGCTAATGGGGCCTCCTGCTGCTGCCGCGCCGCCGGAGCACGATTTCTGTTCTTATCCTGAAGCAAAGTTCTTAACCTGAAGCACTATTTCTGGGTTAGCGGAGTCTGTAACCTGAACCGTCTGTAACCTGAAGCGTATGTAACCCAAGGTACCACTGTATAGTGTAGAGACCTGGTGTTTGAGCTGTTGATAGTTCTACATGGGTTGTCTGTGATATGCTAAAAGCACATGTGTGTCAGTAGCCCACATACCACCTCTTACCACATACCACATATATTATTGAAGCCAAGGCAAGGAGCAGCTCCCATAGAACTGATGATCATCAGATCTGGCAGTTAAAAATGTATTGGAAAAGGGAAAGTGTGGTTGTATTGATATATGCTTTAATTATTATTATTATTAAGAATAATAAATGTCTGTCCCGCCCATTGGGCTGGGTTTTCCCAGCTACCCTGGGCGGTTTACAACATATATAAAAACGTAACAAAACATCAAACGTTAAAAAACAAAATATCCTATCCAACAACATACAAACCAATAAAGCAATAGAAATCAATAATAACAGCAGCAACAATAACAATAATAACAGTTTAGTTATACCCAGATTAAAATAACCGCCAACCCCAACTAAACATTTAACCAACACCCGCCCAACAAAAACAAAACAGAGGAACCAAAATTAGAACCATTTAAAACATTTTACACGGGTGGCGCAGTGGGTTAAACCACAGAGCCTAGGACTTGCTGATCAGAAGGTCGGCGGTTTGAATCCCCGTGACGGGGTGAGCTCCCGTTGCTTGGTCCCTGCTCCTGCCAACCTAGCAGTTCGAAAGCACGTCAAAGTGCAAGTAGATAAATAGGCGGGAAGGTAAACAGCATTTTTGTGCGCTGCTCTGGTTCGCCAGAAGTGGCTTAGTCATGCTGGCCACATGACCCGGAAGCTGTACACCGGCTCCCTCGGGCAATAAAGCGAGATGAGCGCTGCAACCCCAGAGTCGGCCACGACTGGACCTAATGGTCAGGGGTCCCTTTACCTTTAGTTAAACATTTTAAAATGTTTTAGCCAGTTGCCCCAAACGAAGAGGTTACTTGCTTTACATAAGGGGTAGCTATCTCATGGCCCCATGTGGCATCCCCAAGTGATTTTTGTGGCCCCTGAAAACCCCTGAGAATCCAATCACATTGAGGCTGTGTTGTCACATGGTAGAGCATAGGTTTGTGCTCTGGGTGGGGGGGGGGGATGTGGGAAAGTTGCATTCAGTGATTAAAAAATTGCACTGAGATTGCCTTTTGAGCCCGTAGGTTTGATACCACCATCTTCAGCATTTTGTGTTCATTTTCTGGTGTGGGTGGGTGGGATGGCTTCTGTTTTTGCCACGTGCATTTTTTTTGTCCACTGGCAGACGTCCTTTGAAGGGTTCTCCGGAGGATAATATATGACCCCAGGGCTGAAATTATAAGCCATCTGTGGTTTACCTACAAGGCATAAAAACAGCCATTAAATGCAACTACATTAGTAGGGGCTAATTCAACAGACGTATTCTAGTGTTATTTTATTTATTGCAGCATATTAAGCTTGAAAACTCCACTAGACAAATGAGGAGAACTATCTCTGCAGCAGACATGAGGTTGACAGTTCCACATAGGTATCAGAACCATATCAAAGGAAGAAACAACTTTAACACCTATTCTGCCTTGGGTAAAAGCACTGGGAACATATGTCTAGCAAGTTTAAAGTTTTGACTGTTGGACCAATAAAGAAAAGCAGACCTCAAACATTACAATCATAGGTGTATTAGCTGGTCTTCATGACTTTCCATAACTTTTGACTTGTTTAATTGAGGACGACGTAGTGAGAAATATTTAGAGTATGTAAAATCTGTGATCCCATTGGTGAGATGGCAGCTTTCCATCTGCTTTGCAGTACAAGGTGGCAAAAGGGACAAAGCTCTCCCTGGCAAGTTCCACTAACAAGAAGTACCGTATTTTTCGCCCTATAGGACACACCGTCCCATAAGGCGCACCTAGTTTTTTTGGGGGGGAATAAAGGGGAAAAAATTATTTCCCCCCCAGGCGCGGGGCTGGGGCGGGGGAGGCCCGAGCTTCCCCTGACCCCAGCCCCCAAACAGGCAGCTCTCTGCAAGCCGTGGGAGCCCAGCGCTGGCTCCCGCTGCTTGCTGAGAGGTCCGCGAAGCCTGGACGCGCTGATCTCAGCGCGCGCAGGCTTCGGCATGCTGGCAACTCTCCGCAAGCAGCGGGAGCACTCCCGCTGCTTGCAGAGAGGTCCGCGAAGCCTGGGCGCGCTGATCTCAGCGCACGCAGGCTTCGGCATGCAGGCAACTCTCCGCAAGCAGCGGGAGCGCTCCCGCTGCTTGCGGAGAGGTCCGCAAAGCCTGGAGAGCGAGAGGGGTCGGTGCCCACCGACCCCTCTCGCTCTCCAGGCTTCAGCGAAAGCCTGCATTCGCCCCATAGGACGCACACACATTTCCCCTTCATTTTTGGAGGGGAAAGAGTGCGTCCTATAGGGCGAAAAATACGGTAAAATTTTAAAGAAACATTTAAAACTCTCAGTTATGCTGTTTTATTTCTTAACACTACTGTATTTTACATGACTATCTGGCTCATGCTCACTTAGCTTTGTCCCAAGGTCACTTGCATCACTGGTTGGGGTTACTTGCAACTCTAGTGGACAAAGGCAGGAGTAGGCTTTTACAGAAAACAGACTGGCCCTTTCCAGCCCTGGGAGGAATGCAGGGAGTGTTCACGCAACACACACATTGCAGCTGACATGCCAATAATAATAATAATAAATAATTTTATTTATACCCCAGCCAGAGCCGGGCTCAGGCAGCTAACACCAGTAAAATTACAATAAAAACATAATGGGGGGGGGGACAATTTAAAATACAGGTTAAAATACAATTTAAAATGCAACCTCATTTTAGAAGTAGCCCATAGATCAAAACTGTAAGGCCAGGCGGAACAGCTCTGTCTTGCAGGCCCTGCAGAAAGAGGTCAAGTCCCGCAGGGCCCTAGTCTCTTGTGACAGAGCGTTCCACCAAGTCGGGCCCAGTACTGAAAAGGCTCTGGCCCTAGTTGAGACCAATCTAACCACCTTGCGACTTGGGACCTCCAAAGTGTTGTCATTTGTAGACCTTAAGGTCCTCCGCAGGGCATGCCAGATATGTTGTAACACACAGTTTGGAAAGCTCTGCCTTAAATAAGCCCTTAATATTGGACTGGAAAACAAACTGGGACAATTGCAGATACAGTGATACATCGGAAGTCAAATGGAATCCATTCCAGAAGTCCGTTTGACTTCCAAAATGTTCGGAAACCAAGGTGCGGCTTCCAATTGGCTGCAGTAAGCTCCTGCAGCCAATTGGAAGCCACGGAAGCTGTGTCAGATGTTCGGGTTCCAAAGAATGTTTGCAAACTGGAATACTCACTTCTGGGTTTGTGGCGTTCGGGAGCCAAAACATTTGACTCGCAAGGCGTTTGGGAACTTAGGTACGACTGTATTTCAAAACAGGTGATACAGTGGTACCTCGGGCTACAGATGCTTCAGGTTACAGACTCCACTAACCCAGAAATAGTACCTTGGGTTAAGAACTTTGCTTCAGGATGAGAACAGAAGTCGTGCAGCGGCAGTGGGAGGCCACATTAGCTAAAGTGGTGCTTCAGGTTAAGAACAGTTTCAGGTTAAGAACGGACCTCTGGAACTAAGTAAGTTCTTAACCCGAGGTACCACTGTATGTGAGCATAGTGGTCTGTGCTGGTTAACGGGCAGGCTGCTGTATTCTGCATTGGCTGAAGTTTCAGAACCATCTTCAAATGCAGCCTCACATAGAGTCTGTTGTGGAAGACCTCAGAGAATGAATGGCAGTGACCATATGTCACGGTTATCAGGGTGTGTGATGGCTGGAACGTAACTCTTTTTCTTTTTTAAATGTTAGATGCATGGGTTGCAGAATGACTTTGAGAAGGAGAGAAAGGATTCTCATAGGAGAATACGAAAAATGGAAGACATGCTGAGGTGAGTAAAATGGCTCCAGAATGTTCCTGAGGAAGATTATGTTTTGTTTTTTAAATATTAATATTTTTATTGAAAGAATCTCGGCTATAAAGAAATAAATTGATACAAAGGAAAAAAGGGGAGACGTGAGGGGGTGGGGAGAACAAAGATGTGTATAAGAAAGAGAGAGAAATATACACACACACACACAAATGCAATGTAATATACTCCCATACATTCCTATACATTATATAAATTCATATAGTGTTATTATCCTATACATATGTAGGTTTTGTTGATACTGGAGTCATGCTTGTATCTAAATATCCATGATGGAGAGAGGTGGCTCTTAGCCATCAAATAGAATCAGGAGTGGTGAAGTTCCACTTAACTCTGCTATTTGGATACTTTCACTATATCCTCATTTCTCAGTGTAAAAAGAAAAGGGCTGTCTTCATTGTAGGCAAGGAGCTCTTCTCAAGAAAAGGCATCAAACTCTTAAGAAGAGTGCTGTTCTTTCTTTCTACTGTCTAACCAAAAAGCGTCACCCAGTATGTGATTAAAAACAGTTAGGTCCGGAGATTAAAATTGCTGCCTGTGTTAATTGTGCATATCCAGTTGTGGGTTTTTTATGGCATTTGAAAAGTTCCTGTTCATGCAGAGTTTAATGTCGCCTTTTGCTTATAGCTTTTATAAGCAATAATATAACAAAGCAAAGACAATATGGTGATACAAATAAATACTGTATTTTGTTTTTTCAGTGTGAAATATAGATCTGTACAGAGCAGTGCTCTGTAAATATTCTTTGAGTTTCAAAAGTATAAAAACTATCTGAGCTTGTAGCAATATTTTTACCCTCTCTGTTGCTGCTTCAAGACTGTCACCCAAGTGCTCCCCCACTTTCCTCCTGAAAGTCAGGGTTTGCATGGATGAAATGATGGTCCACCTTATCCTATATAAAAAAATTCCTTCCAGTAGCACCTTAAAAGGTAAAGGGACCCCTGACCGTCAGGTCCAGTTGCAGATGACTCTGGGGTTGTGGCGCTCATCTCGATTTATTGGCCGAGGGAGCCGGCGTACAGCTTCTGGGTCACGTGGCCAGCATGACTAAGCTGCTTCTGGCAAACCAGAGCAGCGCATGGAAACGCTGTTTAACTTTCCGCCAAAGCGGTACCTATTTATCTACTTGCACTTTGACGTGCTTTCGAACTGCTAGCTAGGTTGGCAGGAGAAGGGACCGAGCAATGGGAGCTCACCCCATCGCGGGGATTCGAACCGCCGACCTTCTGATCGGCAGATCCTAGGCTCTGTGGTTTAACCCACAGCCCCACCCGCGTCCCTAGTAGCACCTTAGAGACCAACTAAGTTTGTAATGTGCTACTGGAAGGAATTTTTTTATTTTGTTTCGACTACGGCAGACCAACATGGCTACCTATCTGTAACTTATTCTATATGACAACATTACAAAACCATTTAAGAGCCAAGTCAAAGCTCCCTGTACTGACTCTGAATAAGTGAGTGCATTTTCCCATTTCCAACCCCCAACTGCTAAAGCTGTGTGCTTTTTTCAGCAGATGAAAGCTTTGGCAAAAACCACAAACTCTTCTTTTTAGTTCAACCCTAATAAATATTCCAGCACACTGAGATAAGAGAGCATTTACACTGAGAGCATTTAGTGTTGATGGCTGCAGTATTAATTTAAATCCCAAAGATGATGCTCATACTCACATTAAAATATTATCTTATGGTGTTCTCACAGTTCTTTTTAGGTAATAGCAGCATATAAAGGAATAAAGGTTGTATTGTGTGTTTTCAGGGAATAGATGTATGGCCTGATTATGTACACCTGCAGAACCCAGAAGCATATATTCTGCATGGGAAGGAAAGGGGGTAAAACAGCTATATGTTGAAAGGGGTGGTGTGTGTGTGTGTGTGTGTGTGTGTGTGTGTGTGTGTGTGTGTAGTGTTTTGTATTTATTTCATGTGTGTGCTTATACTATGCCTTTATAAGTTCTCAACTTGGCAGATGTTTAGACTATGTACAGATAATTTTTCAGAGATTTGAGGCAATATTATAGGGGTCTTATTGCTTCTGGGCAATGTACTTTTGCATGTGAGCAGCTGTTTTGTTTCACCATCATTTCATGTGAGACTGACTTGTCGTGTTTCAAGCTCTGTGACAGAAAAACAGAAACATAGCCAGCACACTTGAGGTAGAAATGTGTCCCTTTTAGCATGATTCTGAGTGCCTGCAGTATGGTGCCTGTGACTGATATATACTGCTTCCACTCCATACACAAAGCAGTTTTGAAACTGTTTTTTGACAGTTTTTGAAACTGTTATTTTTAATTGCACTTCCTGGTTTTCCTAAGTGAAAGGATGCTTAAATATCTTAAATGATTTATGCAGCCCCTTAAAAGGAAAAAAAAAAGTGTGAAATTTATTTCAGGAGTGAAATTTACTAGATCAGAAGCTGACTCTGATCTGGTCTATTCAGTTCCACATTTCTTTTGAATTCTGGGAGTAGAAAAAGAGCAGCTGCAAGATTCTTTTCTTCCCTCTATTACGTTCCTTCTGTTACTATCTTACAAATGCTTGCTAGATTAGGGCCACCATAGCAGTGAAGATGTAGTCACTCCCATTAATCCAGAGAAATGGATATGGGTTATACCAAAAGCTGCACAACAACTATTAAACAGCTTATCATCCCTCTGTGTTGCTTGAAAATCTAGACAATTGCCAACCTAGCAGTTCGAAAGCATGTCAAAGTGCAAGTAGATAAATACCTTCTGGCGGGAAGGTAAACGGCGTTTCTGTGCGCTGCTCTGGTTCGCCAGAAGTGGCTTCGTCATGCTGGCCACATGACCCGGAAGCTGTACGCCAGCTCCCTTGGCCAATAAAGTGACATGAGCGCCGCAACCCTGGAATCGGCCACGACTGGCCCTAATGGTCAGAGGCCCCTTTACCTTTACCTAACACTGATCTTAACCATGTGGTTAGAGACTATAGATGACTGGTGGGGAACCTACCTGGGCCAAGTGTAGTTGGACAGGCCTCCCAATTTGGTTTTCTAGGCCATTTTGGTCACGCCCAACCACCTTCCCTACATCTCACAAAGTTCACTGCCTGCAAAATCCCTTGTGCGGTGTTTCCCAAGTGCCCAACCAATTGATTGCAAGCTTTGCAAGCCCTGCACTTTGTGAACTTTGCAATTCCATAGAATTCAGATTGTAATACAATAAAACACGATATGTGAGAAATAAAAGAAGCAATAAGATCACAATTAAAAATCAATATGATTAAACAACCATACATAGGTGTATTCTTTTCACATCCAAACTAGAGTCAAATAAGTCATGCAGTTTTGAGTTTTACTAGTTGCTGGCTTAAGAGAGATGAACAATATTTTAGGGCAGTTTAACAAGTATCCTGTCCTTTTCATCATGGGAAACTCATTCAGATTTTTCTAGAGGGACACAAATATGTTATTTCTTAGATAACACACAGTAGGACTAGGCGATATTAGCTTTTCAACATCACGGTGTATCGCCAACCAAACGTCGCAGTTTGAAAAAACAATCTGCGTTGGTCTCTGCCCATGAGGCACCTGGTGAAACTGCTCCAGCTCTCACCTTGGGAGCTGAGGTGGTTTCACCCAGGCGCTTGTGGGCTAGGACAACACAACTTGTTTGCCCAACCCAGCTGGATGGAGGGAAGGTTCCCATTCCCCAGCTGAGACAGTCCCGCTGCGAGCAGGCAGAGCATCAGTGCTCCTTTAACTGGTTGCTGTGAGGAGCGCCAACTGTGTTCCCCTCAGCTGAGCAGTTTCATGGAGCCCCCACCACCGGCTCGCGGGAGCCAGCATTGGGCTGGGGGCTGCTTTAACTGCTTGGTTGAGGTAAGGGCAGCTGCACACTTGTCCTCAGTTGAGCAGTTTAAAGTTGCAGAGGGAGGAACAAGCTATATCGGCGCCTCGCCAATACAGCTTGTTTCGTCCTCTGTGTCGTATGAGGGCAGAGTGCAATGTTGGTTTCACTCAGCAGTATATTGCTGGTGAAACCGCCACTGCTGCTGAGTCCCTCAGCCAACAGCGCTGCTGCAGAAAGGAATATACACAATTCTGCATAATCGACATGTTTTTGCAAAGCAATTTTGACCATTTTTATGCCCATTTTGCCCTAGTATACACATTTACATACAGATTACTTGGTTGGGGAGCAGCATTGCAAGTTTCGTAGAAATGTGAATTTTGAAGGATGGCTTCAGTTTATGTATTTTTTCTGAATGTGGAAATTAGGCAGGTTCATCTTTAAAGGTAAATCAAATTGAATTTTGTCCCCATCCCGACTTGGGAGTAAACCCCACTGAATTCACTTGGACATACTTTTGAGTAGGGTTGTGCTGTTTGTTGGTATATATGTTGCAGAGAATACCTTACTTTAAACTGTAAACACAGTACACTGTTAATGGCTTCTTTTCTCCAAAGCAAAACCATAAGGGCAGCAATTACCTTATGAGTCCCATCAGCGCAAGCTCTGTGCAAAGGCATTAACTTGCACAGTGGGACTTGCACAATGGGGCATTCTCCCTCTCATCCCCTCACAATCTAAAAGGCAATGCAAACTGAAAAGGGATGGAGGCGGGGAAGAGAACTTAGGCATAGAGTTCTTGTAACGATCATTTGGAATGAAAAGATCTCTAGGAGAGGAAAAGCTAAAAGTTACTATCTTTCAGCAACACTGATGTAGAGCCCGTGCAGATCCCTCTTTCTCTCCCCCTGTTCTCTGATTAAATGGCTGTTGCTAGATGACAGTTCAAGGAGGAGCCTGATGGAACTGGGCTTTGAGTAGAGCAAAGGAGATGGAGCAATTTTGCAGTCCCATTTCTCTCTTATAACCAGGCCTTTGGATGATTAACATTCTATCATCTTTAAAATGGTTTTTTTGGGGGGGGTATTGGTTTTCATTTTGTAATATTTGTGCTCTCATGTTGTATTATGTTGTCAGCTGCCCTGTAATCTTTGGACGAAGGCATACAAATCGAATGAATGAATGACCAGAGTTTGATTCAGTTGAGTGTTGTTCAAGCAAACAAATGCGGGTTTCAACAGGAAAAGTTATTAAGTTAAATAGAGCCAGGGTTTGTTTGTTTTTTTAATCCCCTAAACCAAGAAATAAAATGTGAGCCTCTAAAAGAATTGTGTTACACTTATGTCTACGGTAAAAATGCTATAATGACTGTTTTTTTCAGTCTGCCCATCAGATAAAGAAGCAGTCTTTAGGTATGTAGATTGTTGCAGTAAGTTACTGTTTTATTCTGTATCCACCTTTATGACAATTAAAGTTGTAGTTACATTGCATTCCAAAATCTAGTCTTGCTCTTGCATTAAAGTATCATGTAACTAAATGTTTCCAACTAGGAAATAATAGGGTGGCCGCTGCTACTTTAAATTTAGGGTGTTCTGTTTGTGGCATTTTGTAATTTACTGTATACGGTATAACTGACTTTGCCATATTTCATGCTTCTGGAAATGCCTGGCACATCTGCCACCCTTTCCACCAGCAATGGGGAATGTTTTCCATATCTCATGGTGAGTGCTTAGCATGGTCCAGGGAGACTGTGAAACCCTCATTGCCATGCACCCCCTGCATGGAGATGGTCATTTAATTGAGCTATGTTCCTTTCCCCCACCACCTTACTGGAGTACCATCAAGGCATGTTTCAAGGGAGGCACTGGCTCCTGCAACAAGTAGCCAATCTCCACACAGCGACACTCCATCTGAAGCCACAGAGCCTTCATGGTTCTCAGCCGACTTCTGCTAGTAGGGGTATTTCCACAGATAAATACTCCCTTCTGCCAGGGGACATAGGCCATCTCCTAACTTGCTCCAGCCCAGTAGATTTGGGGGTTTGAATTCTTATTAATGTGCCTATGCTTCCAGTGGAAGCTTGTTTAAAAAATACTCTTTATTGCTTTGCAGTTCTCGTAATTGCTGCACATTTCCTGTCAATGCTGATTTATATTTAATGTTGGCAAACTAGTCACTGCCATGTTCTCCTTAGTGGAAATTGCTTTAATATAAGTTAGTGTTTCTTTAGAAAGTAATTTAAAATGTCTACACGCCATGACTGAACACATAATGCCTATATAATTACTTAGGGCAAGGGAGGTTCTTTCTGATTACTGTATATTAGTTGAATCATAATGGCATGTTATGAGGGACAGATCACTTATTAGGCTAAACCTTTCCTGATATAATCTCATTTGCAATGAATGCAGAAAAAGGGGGGCTGGGATTACATTGCTAAGTATATACAGAGTAGACACCAGATGCTGAAAAGTGGGGTTTTTAAGTGTGTGTTGAAAAAGCCGGGTTGGGTAGGTTAAGAAATGTAAAAAACGGTAAGCATAGTAAAAAATGCATAAACAAAATGACCTGGCCAATTAAAAATGTGTACAGGTATGCATGCAATGAAACTAAGATCCAGAGCATGTTCTTTAAGTACATCAGGGCCTATTAGGTACTTATATGGATATTGTTAGGAGCACCATGTACGCTGCGCTTTAAGTGGGATATGTATTACATTAGCAAATAATTTAGTTCCATATAGCCTGCTTTGCTGTCAGTTCTGAAGTGTTAGGTGTAATATTGGTGATTCTAAGATCTGATAGTTGTCTAAGCTATTTGCACAGGGATATTGTTTTCCGATATGTGACTTGCAAGTGCTGTCATTCGTTTACTTTTCCAGCTGTTCTCATTCTTTCACTGGTGATCTTTGCACAGGGACCTGATAGGTTTTGTGGTACATTGATTGATCTACATGAATGGCAGATCAACTACTAGTGGGCTGGCACAGTTCCATGAGTAGCCTACTTATGTGTATGCTGCAAATATCAGAACAGGAATACACTTCATTCTTGTATCCTGTTCAGCTTAATTACACAATAAACTGATATTCCACAGTAAGGCGTTGGTGTGATCCATAAATTGAGGGGGGGGGACCGGGGACTACAGAGTTACTTCACTTAACTTTCTTTTAATTTAAATTAAGTGAAGTAACTCTGTAGTCCCCGGTCCCCCCCCGTCAATTTATGGATCACACCAACGCCTTAATTTAAAGACTATCTTCAGAAATACTACAAAATTAATGAATGTTAAAAATGCTTGGATTGGTAATAAGTGGTAATTAGTGACAAAAGTTAATAAGATTATGTAAAAAAGGTATTGATAAATGGTTAAAAATATTGAGGTACAATATGTCATGGTATAAAGTTAAAATACTTGAAAAAGGGTAAGAATTTCTGAATTAAATATTTATACGGGAATACAAAAGTGGGGAGGCGTGAGGAGGTCAAGAACATAAGTATATGAATTTGAGGTTATTGGGAATAATGGATTTGTTTTTATTTTTGTGTTTTTTGTTTAATTTAACTTTTTTTAAATTAATTGTGATTCTTTTTTTGTATCTCTGTGTGTTTTGTCTTTTCTGTAATGTATGGCTTTTTATTTTGAGAATTTCTATCTTTCCTTTTTGTAAAACCTTAATAAAAATTTATTTAAAAAAAAAACAGAGTTACTTCACTTAACACTACTCTCGTGTGAGATCAGATATTATTTTTCAAAGTGATCTCTACCCTTAGTGCAAGCTTGATTGCAATCCTCTACACCAGAGAAAGGGGACCTGTGGAGTTCTACATGTTGTGGACTACAACTATCACTGACCATTGTCCATGTTGGCTGGAGCTGACAAGAATTGGACAACATCTGAAGGGCAACAGGTGCCCCATCCCTGCTCTACATAGTTTCCTGGGAGGAAGCCTTAACTGAGATCAGTGGGACTTAGTTATGAGTAGACATGCATAGAATTGCACTGTTACTATATTTGCTTTGATTGTAGTTGTTTTCTGCAAATATGTTATCCATAGGCCATAATTTTCCACTGACACTCACATAGCTTGGTGAGTGAAATGGGTGAAGAATAGTGCTGAAGCTTTTTCAAACACACATTAAATTGTCAAAAGCATATGTGGATGTGATCTATGGTCAAGTGTTTGGTGATGGAGATTATGGTGATGAACCTTTATGTTACTTTCCTTACCTGTCTTGGTAGCCAAGCCTAAAGCTGTTGCAAGTTCTGACGTTATAGAGTGAATGCTCACCCACCAACTGCTTTAAATTAATTCTAATTTTGTTTTATGTAAGAAGGTAGTGCCACTTCTCTTTCTTTGGTGTATACATCTGATCAGATCTTGTTTAAAATGAAAGGCTTTGCACAATGTCAGTGTTTGGAAGGTCAAGCTTTACAAAATCTCAGTGACTGTATCATATACTGTAGAGACTTATTTTCCACAATATGCAGAATTTGGTATGAAATTATGATCATTTAGATAAGATAGCCTGTTAAGAATACTTTTAAAAATTTATTGTCTTGTTCTTTGGGAATACATGAATAAAAATTTTTTTTGTCTCTTTGTAACAATATGTGTTGGGAGTAATGTGGTTCTATTGTTACTTCTGAGGGTTTGAATGCTTAGTGTGCTTACTGAGGTGTTGTTTTTTAGTAGATTGTGACATTGTGAGAAAAGTTGATAACACCGTTGTTGGTAATGGCAGGAAGACTTACATAACTTCTACAGTAATTGCTTGCCTGGCGTGTCTTGCTTCATATGAACAAGATGTTTGTCATATTACAGCATTAGACTCCTGAAATGTCTTCATCGCCCATCAAAAAGCTTGTCCCCTTCAATTAAAGTTGTCTTGACATCTATTTAGGAATTATCACCCTTTGTATGATATATATGTCTAAATCATTGTGATATCTTTGTGGTACATCAATATGACAAGTACCTGAACACATCATGTTGAGCTTAATAGAAGAATTCAGTCACGTACATAATCAAATTGTATGATAACCAGCAACCTCATTGCTTCTAGAACTCAGCATTCCCCAACTTCTAATATGAGAAAAGCCTGCTGGGTCAGGCCAATGAACCTATCTGGTCCATCATTCTGTTTTCATAGTGGCCAAACAGATGACTGTGGGAAACCCCCAAGCAAGATTCAAACACAAGAGCACTCTTCCCCTCCCCCCCCCAAAAAATGGCTTCCAGCAACTGGTATTCAAAAGCATCACTGCCTCCAACTGTTGAGGAAGTCCAGAGTTATCATGACTAGCAACCATCGATAGCCCTCTCCTCCATGAATTTCTCTAATCCTCTTTTAAAGCCATTGAGATTGTTGGCCATCACTGCCTCTTGTGGGAGCAAGTTCCATAGTTCAACTATGCGCTACATGAAGAAGTGCTTTATTTTATCTGTCTTGAATCTTCCAACATTCAGCTTTATGGGTTGTCCAGGAGTTGCCCTTGTGGAAACCCTGCTGGTCCTGCTTCAGTAAGACTTATTCTTCTATATGCTTGGTGTCAGGGAATGGGAGGCAGAGAAAGGGGAGAGAATGGGAACGTATCGAGACAAACCTCCATTAATTAGTAGTGGTTCTTCCTCGGACGAGGAAGGTGACGAAAGGCTGTCAGGAGGCAATGAATCTGAGAGGGAGGAGGCACTTCCGGGGCTAAGCCACTCTAGTAAGAGAGGAAGGAGGGGGGTTGGGCTTAGGAGGTGGCTATGCTGGGCAAAACCGAAAGCAACTTCAGTCGAGGCAACTGACTTGCCATGACCGGAACGGACTTTCAAAGCTGATTGTAAATAGCATGAAAGCAGCAATAAAACTTGTAAATATGGCTGGATTCCCGGACTCTTATCTCCGCTAGCACTCACAACTCATCTCTGACACTTGGGTTTTTTGGTTGTTTTGTTTTTAAATCGCCCTCTCGACCAAGTTTCCCTGGGAAAGATGTTAAGCTGATCAGTCTGTAATTTCCAGGACACTCCATCCCCCATCCCTTTTTAAAAAATTGATGTTACATTGACTACTTTCCAGTCCTCAGGTATGGAGACTGTTCTGAAGGACAAGTTACTTGTTCTTGTCAGAAGATCAGCATTTGAGTTCTTTGAGAATTCTTGAGTGAATTCCATTTGGACCCAGCAATTTGGCAGTTTTTATGTTGTCTGTTCTAGAATTTTGAATGCTTCCCCCCCACCCCTTTAGTATTATAGTTTCACAAATTGTCCTTTGACATGTCAGCCTGCATACCCATGTGCCTTATCTTGTGTTACTAGCATTGGTGTTTTTGATCTAATGTGCCCTGGACATCAACTATAAATAGCTTATAGTTAAAATTTATAATATTCTTCTTTCAGAATTAGCTAAGATTTTACTGGTGCAAAATTCATAGAGAGCCATTTGTTGGGTAAGCAGATTCAGAGGCAACCCATAAGGTTTGGTGATTCTGTTTCCAAGCCAGACAAGACACAGAGCTGGAAATGGGCTAAACTGTAAGTGTGTATGAGAATGCTGGGGGAAGATATCGGATAAGACTTGCCTTCCATATTGCTAGTTACAGACCCGCCATTTTTTGCATAAATGAATATCAGAGATAACCTGTGGAAGATTTGCACAGAGCCATTTTTTTTAGAAGTGGTGTCTACTTTAATGTTATTTAATTGTGGCTTAGGGAATGTGTCATTCATGAAGTCGCTTCTGAAATTTTATATGGCAAGATTCAATTTTCTTCCTGCTTCCACTGGGTAGCACATCACATTTCTGTAGGAAGAAGCTTCCAAATCCTTTGAGATTGTGGTTTAGACCTGAAAGCCAGAGGTTGAACATGGAGTAGCCTGAATTAATATCCCGCTAGATACTATGCAAGGGGTATGCCCACTCTTTAATTACTCACTGTTATATATGTCAGGAACCAGAGTTTCACACCCCACGCCCAGCCTGAAGATACGGTATTGACATCCTTTAACTCAGAGGACTCTACTGCAGAAGACCAGGAAGACCTGAGACCTTGTTTTGTCTCACTGCAGACCAGGACGGTATCATGTGAATCCCTGAGATTCTGGAACCTCCATAGCTAAATTGGAGAATGTTGAGGTTGTTTATTGAGTGTGGGTGTCACAATTCTTTTGGTATCCTTATCCTACAGATCTAGGAACGCTGAGGTTTCTAAACACAGGGACCAAGTTTCTGAACATTTTAACATGGAATGGCAAAGCTGATATGTTACAGGGGCTCAATACTGTGTTCATGGCATTATATAGATGCTAAGTACTCTGCTCATTAAAAGAGTTGTATCATGATGAGAGTAGTGATCTTTGTGATTTAAAAACAATGATATATGCAGGGCTGAAGAGTTTGATTATTCCCCCCCCCCCAACTTTAATATTCTTCCTCTACTCCTAAATCATTGGGGGAAAGCATCTGTTCTCCACTTGGTACTCTGAGCATCTGAAACCATTTAGTCCCAAAGCAGTCAAAGTTTCCATCATATTGTAAACATTCCTTTAGTTCTAGTGAACATGCTGACATAACCCTCACTCTAGGGGGCACAACGTAAAGTATGAACAGAAAATAGAAAATATGTGGAAACCTTTGTTTTATAGTTGCCATTTAAAAGAATAAGTATCCCGTTAACTGTTTCAAAACTGATCCCACGCCTTATTTCTCCACAGGGCCTATTAATGCCAGTGAGATGCTTAGAACTAAAACATAAATAAATTAAAAAAACCTTTCTGCACTTGATTTCTCTTTAGGCCTATTTCGAATGTACTAGTGGATGTATCTTCAACAGGATAGGTACAGTAGGTGATGGATTCACCGCCATGATAAATAACTTGATGGTTACAAAGTAATATTACATGCTGTGAAATGAACGAGCACTTTAGAAGAATTTCTTTAGGATGTTTTGTTATTGTAACTGAACATATTGCATGCTCACATTGTATGTCAGTGCCTATCAACTATTCTTATGCATCTAGAACCTTAAAATCATATTGGAGGCTATCCATCCAAACTGAATTTCCTCCCCACCACCCATCCCCATCAGAGATCCCACCCAGTGCCTCTTCCACTATAAAGCTGTGTTGATTGTTATCAGGTAGGCCAAGCCCGCAGACCCAGACAATCACTTTGTAGGGCAAATTCCTCCCTGCCCCTGAAAACAGTGGCTGCTAAATTACCCAAAGGAAAGTCAATGCAGGGTTGTTGCCTTCTGAAAGGACAGCCCATAAACGAGTGCAATAAAGGGAGGGTAGAAGGGAAAGCCGGATGTAAACTGTGAGGTTTCCAATCCCCTGCAGCTCGCCTTAAATACTCCCAGAGTGGATCTGGATGGACAAAGTCTTCACCCAGGTCTGCCCTGGGATGTCCACCCACCAGGAGCTAAGCCTAAGTAATTGGCTCTCTGGGGTCTCGTCATGTTTCCCAGCCCTCCACATGGCTGAGAGGAGCAGTAAAATCACCCCGTCTGGCACGCTGAGGCTGGGAAACAGCAACATATTTCCCCATCACCCTGCCAAGGCCGTAAATGCCACTTCCAGTAGGGCTGAGGGTGAGGAAACAAGTCTTCTTTGCCATCCTAGACCGATACATATAAACCACACACTATGCTTATATTCTAAGCCTGCTGATATGTTAAAATGGGGTTGAAGTAAGTAACATGATGCTTTCATAAGCAATCCAGAAATTATAACTGTATCAGACTCTTAGGATTCTAGGAGATAGCAATGGGAGATGGCAGTTCAGTGCTTTTACCTTTTGGCCTAGGGTTCTGTGCTGTCTCCTTTGTATTTAACAACTGGATACCATATTAAAAACATACATCAAAACACCTAACAATTCTTCCATATTCTATATCCATTTAATAATAATAATAATAATAATAATAATAATAATAATAATAATAATAATTTATTTATTTATACCCCGCCCATCTTTCATGGGTTTCCCCAGCCACTCTGGGTGGCTTCCAACACAATATTAAAATACAGTAGTCCTTCAGATATTAAAAGCTTCCCTAAACAGGGCTGCCTTCAGATGTCTTCTAAAAGTCAGATAGTTGTTTTTTCCTTTGAGATCTGGTTTACAAACAGACCTACAAACAGCATTGTGAAAATAGATTTTAAGCAGCCAAAGCCAAAAACTAGGAGGAGAAACGTTCAGCAATTTCTAATCAACATTATAGAATAGCATGTTGGTCGGTTAAACTAATGGAGCCCAGTTGTTTCCCGTAGTGAATAAACTTTTCTCTCCTTTTTAAAGGTATTTGCTTTTAAATGGCTATGCTGTATCTTTGCAAAAGCTGACATATTGATGGCCCCAGATGCTTTATCCCAGATCATCCAGGAACTGGAATAGGCTGCCCCTAACATTCAGCTCTAGATCTCCTTGGGGAGGCTGTGTTGGTCCTGATGGACTGTTGAATGTGGACAAACATAATTGCTCCTCATTAAGAAACAAATTGTTCCAGTGTTAAGGTGTTAGCCTGTTCTGAATAGGGCTTGAAAGATCAAGTTTGCAATTTGGAAGTACTATTTTCCATCTTTTCCTATGGATGCCTTTGGGATTTTGGAGTTCACTGTCATCAGTGTGTAGACTCCTACAGGAATGGTTAAATTAACAAACTTGTTGATAATACAGAAATGGTCACTCAAAAACAAGAGAGCTTTATCTTAGCTATTAGAAGAGACTGGACATCAGAATAACTGAAGCATTTGCTATTTTATTATGTTTATTATCAATTGCTGAATGTTTCCCTTATGGATTTTGTTTTTGTTTTAAAACTGTTTCCACAATGCTGCAGGTAGATTTGTAATTTGTACTGATGGCAACTCACAATTATGTACTTACGATGGACCAGTCAGATCTGTAATATTAAGTTGTAGTGTGGAGTCCCCATATTCATTGTTCCAGCCAGTTGGCTGCTCTCCTCTAATTCTCCATTCTATTACCACTCCTGTCATATTTTCATTTGCCAGTCCCCCAACCCAACCAACAATCAGTCAGCATTTCTTGCCCACTAAACATTCTCAGTCTTCCTTGGGGTGCCCTTCAGGGTTTTGCCTGCTTAAAGATCTTTTGTTCTTCTGTTGAGTACCTCTAAGCTCGCTGGAACCTTTCTCTTGTGCATGGATGGTGCTGTTTTGGTTGCAAAAGTATCCATGCTCAGATAATTAATTCATTATTAGTATATAGGATATGGGGATTATGTACTTTTAATTTTGTATTTTTGATATGCTAATATTAATAATAATATTATTAATAACCCAAAGGAGTTTTCAGTTGTGGCTTAGTTTAGTACTAAAAATGCTGCATACAGTTTATTTGATGTTAACATCACAAAATACACAAAACTGTATACAATTCTTCAATTAAATGCTTGCTTTCTTCCACCCTAAACAAGAAATTCCATATTAGATTCAGAACCACTGAATAATGAACAAGCCTGTTGTCTCCTTAAATTTTGGGTTCATTTGTCTGCAGTGATGAATGCAACTTAGAATGCTTTCTAGCAACTTCACAATATTAAAGTGCCCAGGGACAGGACAGGGATGATGTTTTGAAGGCAATAAATATTTCAGCTTCACATTTCAGCCTTTCTTCTTTATTCCTTTGATCTGGGTTTGGTTTAGTTATCATTCTGCTTGAATGACTTCACACTGTCTCTTCCCCTCCTCCCTCTTCTCTGAACAAAAATAGTAATTCTGCACATATTCCATATGGTTGGGATTTTTTTTTGCTGTAAAAGATGGCCATTCTTTGATTCTGATAACTGCTGCTTAAATAATGTATTTAATTACATCTTAACTCCAGTGAATAGTTATAAAAAGGCTTATCTTTAATTATGCAGTTTATTGTCTGGTTTTTTATTTCACAATTAAAGAAAAATAGCACAAATATGAAGGATACAGTCCTTCATCATGTGGATGCTGTGCTTGTGCGTGGAAGGATCCTGTTTCTACCTTCCTTCTTCAATACATGAACCTGAGAAGTACTGAGTCAGTGTGGCAGGCCAAGAAGGTGCCTTGGGGAGCTAAGGGGTGCCCATAATCTCATCCTCTGTCTGGTCAGGTTTCTGTGAGCTCCAAGACTTAAATAATGTGGCTCAGTGGGGAGGAAAAACTGGATAAAGACGGTGCAAATAGAACTTCCCTTCTTTGGAATGCCCTAGTATGTTGTCTATGCACATGTCTGTAAACTGGTTTACATATCACTTTAAACAACAGTTAAGCATTGTTGTGGTATAAAGGTGAAACATAGCATGCTGGTAAGGTAAAGGTAAAGGGACCCCTGACCTTTAGGTCCAGTCATGACTGACTCTGGGGTTGCGGCGCTCATCTCGCTTTATTGGCCAAGGGAGCCAGCGTTTGTCCGCAGACAGCTTCCAGGTCATGCAGCCAGCATGACTAAGCCGCTTCTGGAGAACCAGAGCAGCGCACGGAAACGCCGTTTACCTTCCTCCCAGAGTGGTACCTATTTATCTACTTGCACTTTGATGTGCTTTCGAACTGCTAGGTTGGCAGGAGCAGGGACCAAGCAACGGGAGCTCACCCCGTCGTGGGGCTTTGAACTGCCGACCTTCTAATCGGCAAGTCCTAGGCTCTGTGGTTTAACCCACAGCGCCACCCGCGTCCCATAGCATGCTGGTATATGAGGCTAAATTTGTGGCTGCTTTTCTCCTCCTGTGCTACTGGGAGCTAAGCCATGGTTTGGCTTATGCCTGAATGAGGGCTTGTGCTTTCTTTCCCCCAAAGAAAGCACGAGAAGCAAGCCAAGAAGCAACCTTCATGTTTTGTTTGCAGAGAGACAAACTCATCAACCAGAGTTTGGATGTAACACAAAGCCAAACCATGGCTTCCCTCCAGACAGCGAAGTAGAAGCTCAAGTAGGAAAGGAGCAAAATGGCTACTGTTTTGCTCACATGCACCAGCATTCTGCACATTCATTTTAAGTCATAGTTAAGCATAACTGTGTTTTAGAGCAATGTGGAAACAGTCCTGTACAGTACACTGTGAGTAGAGAAGCAGGACTCTTCTGAATCCTGCAGGAATTTCTTGTCATGCAAGCATAAATAATGTTGAAAATGTGTCTTAAGTCACCAGTCGATGGCTGTTACATTTTGTTCACATTTGTGTGTTCTGCAATATGAGAACAGAAATGTTGGCATGTTTGAGGATACATGTGTTCCAGTGCACATCCCTAGAAGTGGGAACAAGAGTCTGTTTCCAAATAAGAGTTTAAGCCCCCACCCTAAGGGCACATCTGTTTATACCCTACAAAATAAACATATTTTACCCTGTATTTAAAAATCTTTTCACCAGCCAGAAGTTCAAATGTCCGCAGTTATTTCCATGGTTAAAAGCCCTCTAATAATGTTGGATGATTCATATTGGCCTGTTTTAGAGAAGAAGACATACATCCCTCTGCCTTAGAATAGTAGAATATATAATATCAGAACTGATTGTGACAGTTCTTTTGAAGATGCAAAGAAGTCAGGAAGATGAGAGACTAGGGTGCAGAATATTTTCATATGTAATATTTTATCAAGGTGCCTGACAGATCTTTCAGATTTATTTCCATAACCTCGTATAGGGAGTGTCATTTATAAGCTCATTTGTATGATTTCTTTCAATGTATTTCCTAACAACAACAACCCACAATATTTTGTATGTATAATACAATAAACTGCAGGAAAAAAATAACTGGCTACTTCCCAGAAGATTTACAGCTGTTTGTAAACACTTTTAAATGTCTAGATGGAAGCTGCTGTATTTTACTCTCCTAATTTACAGTCTATTCAGCCACATAGCAGTTGTAGCATCTCAGGAGCATGCTGAGATACTAAAGATGTGCACAAGTCTTAAGTACAGGAGCTAGATCATCATTTCCCTATCACTAAGTAAAGTCGGAGAAAGATGAGGCTCTTCTGGAAGTATACTTTGGAACTGTGATACTAAAACAGAAATGGACTATCCCAAACCCTTATTCTACAATTGTCCTTAAGAAAAGAAACATAGAATTGTTCCTTCCCATGGAAAGCTTCTTAGGAGAAAGTAAGGCTGGATGGGATGGTCCTTGACCAAGACAGAAGAGTGGAAATAGTTTGCAGAAAAATGGGCTTTTCCTTTGTCTCCCAAATCCGAGAAATGTGAACATACGCCCTCTTCCTTTTGCAGTGGCTCTTTATTTCTAGACTTCCATTATAGCCACAGGTCTCTTCTGTCTGTAACGTACCTGGAATTTCCAGTGGTAGCCTTGGCTTAGTAACTGTTGCTTAGCAACATGACGGCCACTATTCCTCTTTATTTTTGTCAGAATATGTGTATCATCCAGGTTTGGGTTGATGTTTCAGTGGCTTGTGTTAAGCAGCTTGGTGGGTCGTTGTAGGTCTCTGGGATGGATTGAGAAATAAATGACAAATGCTGCAAGCTCCTGATACTTTCAAGTACCTACGTACCTTAAGACAAAAGATAAAACTGATTCTTATTTGATTTATTAAAACCTGCAGAAGCTGCTCCCTTTCTTTTGGGCAGGAATAGTAATTAGAATACGCAGGAGGTTTTGGGGTGTGTGTGTTTTTTGTCTGAGAGGTATAAATAAATTGAAAAAGTCTAAGAGAAGAAATCAAGTTCCTGAACAAAGTTTCTCAGGATTTTCCTTGTAATGCATACTCTTGCTAGTGAGTTTTATTGGTATTTCATAAAGCTTGTCCCTGGACTGGAGTGCAAAAACATCTTCTGCCTGATAAAGTTTTTAACTTTTATCCTGTGTTGGGAAAGTTATACACCAGTCAAGCATAAATCCATTCAGATTACGAGGTGTTTTAGGGCAAAGTGGGGGAAGAGATAAGGCTGGCTTGATCTACTGGGTTTTTAACGGAAACCTGTGGACCTGTTAAACCAACTGAGTCAGTTGCAAGGTCTTCTTATCTCCCTAGTGTTTCTTGTGGCTTTTAATATCTGAAATAAGTGATATCAAATGGCAAGTAGTTCCAGAGGACTTTTCAAATGCTGAAATAGTTGTTCTGTTAATTGATTTGCCCTTTACCTTATGCACAAAGTTACTGTTGAGTTGCGGTGGTTATTACAAGTAATTGTTTGTGTTTTGACATGTAGTAAGCCACAAATATATTCTGAGATTATTAGTATACCAACCATTGGATCACCCCTAGTTTTAGTTGATCTCATTGTGAATATTTTGGTATTATCTCTTCTGTACAGAGTTGTTTTTATATTTTGGAAGAGAGATGGAAGTGAAATAATTGCTTAAACACTTAAGACAAGTATTTAGAATACATATTCTCACTTTATTTGTACATTTCTTCCTTAAATTGTTATTTAGACTTCATAGTCATGTTTAAATGAAGATTATTTACGCAATTCTGCTAATTCTGTAACCATATCCTTTATACATTGAGATGAAAGAATTTTTTTTCTTACAAATAAATTGAGGCCAAAGATTAAATTCGTGCTTTTAATATTCAAGCCAGCTCAGTTTTTAAGGGATTTGAGTGATGTAACTGTATTGTATTGGACACTGCAACAAGTAATACCGGGGGTGGGAGGGAGACCTTCAAAGTGAATATTTTAATGCTTCATGGAAACAACACTTCTCAGTATCCTGGAGGGGAAAAGTTGCGAACTACAAATTATTGCTGTAGATGTAGAACTGGCTTCTGCACCCTGGAAAATCAATGGAGGCTGATTCCTGGCTGGCAACTTCTCAAGAGGTTGATAGTTGAAATACATGAGAACTGAAATCAGATTCCTGAAGCACAACAGATTTCAATGCAGTTATCACAGAGAGTAAGATGGAGTGCGTTGGTTGGTTTAGATAATGTAAGTATCAGCCAACAGTCTGAGAAGATAAACTTACTTTGCATATTCAAAGGCAATAACATTGAATGTCATGTTTTCGGTTCATCGGCAGCTTGTGTTCGCCTCTCTGTGTTCCTTCAACGCAAAGGGTTTCACAGGAGGCAAGTTTGCAGGTTCGATCCCCGTATGAGTCAGCTGCATATTCCATCATTGTAGGGGGCTGGACAAGATGGTCCTCAGAGTCCCTTTATTATACAGTTCTATTATTCTGTTTTTATTTGTTTTCTTTTGAGCAGGCTGAATGTTGATGACTCTGCACAAGTACATGTTTTCCTAAACAGCTATTTGCAGCAAGCTGCTTTTTCATCTTTGGTAAGGGTGCAATCAAAACCCTGGCTTGGCAAGTTGGCAGTGCTTAACAGAACGGTGGAACCAACACTGTATAAGCAGCCCTGCTGCTCACACCATCCAGGAGGAAAGTGGGGGCAAATAACAGTGCCAGCTTGGAGCTAGAGCAGAATTCAACCTGAATTGGGTGTGATGCACTCATGAAAAGGGGCATTTTCAGCACTTTCTACAGGTTTCTATTAGTGGGGAACCCACCAGCAGCCCTTCTGCCTACCTTCCCATTTGGTGTGTGGGACAAAAAACTGCACACAGTCCAGCCCCACACAAAGTGTGTGTATGTGTGTGTGGCGGGGTGTTGAATGGCAGCGCTAGACTGCAGTTCTACACACATCGGAATTCAGTGGAACTTCCTTCTAGGTAGTGCAGCCAAAGCTAAAATTAACCACTATCTTTAAAAGACATAGGTAAAGGTAAAGGGACCCTTGACCATTAGGTCCAGTCATGGCCGACTCTGAGGTTGCGGCACTCATCTCACTTTATTGGCTGAGGGAGCCAGCATACAGCTTCCGGGTCATGTGGCCAGCATGACTAAGCCACTTCTGGTGAACCAGAGCAGCGCACGGAAACGCCGTTTTCCTTCCCACCGGAGTGGTACCTTTTTATCTACTTGCACTTTGATGTGTTTTCGAACTGCTAGGTTGGCAGGAACAGGAACCGAGCAACGGGAGCTCACCCCGTTGCGGGGTTTCGAACCGCTGACCTTCCGATTGGCAAGTCCTAGGCTCTGTGGTTTAACCCACAGCGCCACCCGCGTCCCTTTAGAAGACATAGATCACTATTTTTTTAAAAAAAATAACACTCCAAACCTTTCAAAACTTCTATCTAAGCCTAGTGGAAATTATTCTAGAGTTTACATGCCTATGAGCCTTTTTTGTGGAAATGTATAACCTGTGAGTTTAATCAATCTTTTACACACACACCCCGATGACAGATAGCCTGTTAGTTATATCAAATTCAGTTTGATATGTTTACAGTAGATCATTGTGACTTCATAACAGTGTAGAAATATGTCAGTATGCAGATCTGTAGAAACGGAAATGTATTTAAAAAGTAATAATTTTGCTATATATAAAGGCAAAACTAACAGAGAAATTTATTTACAAATATACAAATCTGGAAAAACAAAAGCAGGCATCTGTTTTATTTATAATTGTTTTTGTCAGCCATTTTGAGTTTATAAAGAAAAAGGGTGAACAGCTTTCTGAATAAAATAAACATAAAATAAATATATTACACGCATGTATTGTTATACTAAAACCATAAAGAAAGCAAGTTAGGTATGAGTCCTAGATGGGGGGGGGGAATGTAAAAATCAGATTCGTTTTATTCTCACAAAATAGCAGTCTTTTTTGAAAGAAAAACCACCACCACCTAAGAATACTCACATTTAAGAGAGAAGTTGAGAGGAAATGTAGTGTAAACAATAACTTATACCATAAATACAAGGAGAATTGAAAATAGGCATGCTTGTATTCATGAACAAATGTGGAGTGCTTCTGTTTGGTGCTCCAGCCAACTATTCATATTCTCTTCGAGGAAGTTGCTCCGGTCTCAGCACCTAGTTTTCCATTCCCCCTGACCAGCAAGCAGCATACAGTGTCCCCTGAGCACATTCAGTCATCATTGGGCTACTTTGGACTGTTTCCTTCCATTCTTTTTTGTACGTCTGCAAACACTGGAGTTTCTCCAAACCTGCCCTTTTGTGCATGGATGGTGCGATTTCGGATATGTAAGAATCTACACCTACCTCTGAACTTTGGAAATAGAGGGAATGATATATTGCTTTAAAACATGTCAGCTGCATGCATCATACCAAGATCAAAGGTTGTTACGAGAATAAGAACCTGTGCATAATTCTGAAAAAGACCATATTATGGTCAGTTGTGATACTTCAGTTTCTAATGCTCCTGAAAGCTGCATCTTTAGTCTTTAAAAATTAGTGTTCACTGTTTGACATTAAGATAAAGTGACTTGGGATAATCATACTCTTTTGAAGCATAAGTTGTGTCACCCATGCAAATGCTGAATTGATATCATAACTGCGCATTAAGAGTTTTCACTAAATTGACTTGAGAAGATCCCAATGTGTGTCATGTTCTCCATACTTAATAATCTGACGTATACCAGGCAGCAAGTAATCCTCTTTCTTTCTTAGAGGAGATGGTGGAGGGGATATACTTCTGTTGATGTGTTAATGTAGGCATATACTGTAACAATGCAGGCATATATATTCCAAATGTTTTCTTGATTAAATATCTTTGGATGATGTGTTAACGTTACTTAATGGAAGATTAAAGAAAAGGGTTCTATGGGGTACAATAAAGCTGCACTACTTAAGCTTCCTTGGTACAGCTGAAAAATTTGAAGGTGAAATAACCTGCACAAGAGCCTAGTCCTATGTTTGGGCTCTTTTTGGCTCCCAGTGCATTTCCGAGCACAATTCAAAGTGTTGGTGTTGACCTTTAAAGCCCTAAACGTCCTCGGTCCAGAATATCTGAAGGAGCGTCTCCACCCCCATCGTTCTACCCGGACACTGAGGTCCAGCGCTGAGGGCCTTCTGGCGGTTCCCTCACTGCAAGAAGCAAAGCTACAGGGAACCAGGCAGAGGGCCTTTTCGGTAGTGGCACCCGCCCTGTGGAACGCCCTCCCATCAGATGTCAAAGAGATAAACAAGTACCTGACATTTAGAAGACATCTGAAGGCAGCCCTGTTCAGGGAAGTTTTTAATGTGTGACATTTTAATGTATTTTTTATCTTTGTTGGAAGCCGCCCAGAGTGGCTGGGGAAGCCCAGCCAGATGGGCGGGGTACAAATAATAAATTATTATTATTATTATTATTATTATTATTATTATTATTATTATTATTACTACTACTACTACTACTACTACTACTACTCAGTGAGCAAGTGAAAATAATCTCTGATTTATACAAGTTGATTTACCATCCAACTTGTTGTTCTCTCCTTCAAAGTATTGCTAAGGGAAGTTTGGCATAACCATGGACAGGAAATTAAAGCCTGAGTACTACTTTAAATGGATAGGGTTAAAGGCCTTTCTTCTACACAAGCGCACATGTTCTTTTATTTGAAACTTGAACTATGGAAAATTTCTCTGACTTTCTAGGGAGAAGGAGGAGCAGCTGAGTCGGGCGATGGAGGTACAGAGGCTGCATGCCCAGCAGGCTGATGCTGCCCTGGAGGAGTTTAAGCGGCAGGTGGAGCTGAACTCAGAAAAAGTCTATGCTGAAATGAAAGAGCAGGTGAGGAGGTCACAATGCCAGCCTTTCTGCAACTATCTGTCTCAGTGGGGAAGCATATTCTCATCTTATATTTCCAGAAACATACTTCACTTGATAGTGCTACATCAAACTCTTTCACAATGCAACAGCTTTGCCAGCAAGTCAGAAAAAAGGATGTTAGCCGTTGATTTATCTTTATAACAAAGCCAGGACTGACATTGCTATAAAACTATCCGTAGCAGTATTACTGATTAGGGCTTTTTCCAGAAGTTCCAAGAATAAAATACTAGTTTATGCATTGTTCTGGGTTGCATCTTAGCTCCCATTTTTCACATCTCTTATTTCTTCTTTTTAATGGAAAATTCACTTTAGATGTATCTAGCCAATCTCACTTGTCAGGGAACTGCCATCGGAGCCAGAGGCGGAGGCAAGGCTCCCAAGCGATGCTGGAGAAGGGCCCAGCAGGGAGAGAGACAGCTCATCGGCTGGGGAAGGAAATCAGCGTAACACCAGGGAGAAAGGGGGGCAGATGGGGGAATCGGCGAGGGGGCTCCAGGACTCCTCGCCGGAGACCAGCGGGGAGAGCACGGGTCCTCCGCTGCCCACACCCACCCTGCGCAGAAGACTTCCACGCAGGGAGAGTAGGCGGAGACTTGGCGTCAAAGAACTTTTGTGCTGGAAGAGGTTCAAGAAACGCCCACTGACGGATTCTGCTAGCGAGTGAAACAGCCACGAAGTGAAGGGCTGTCCAGACAGAAAAGGTTTAACCAGGCAACCTAGCCAGGAGTGGCGGCAACTTACGCACGAGCAACCCCTATAACCATTACATCACTGTTGTGATAATGTGAAAATCTGGCATGGTAGGAAACCTTTCTCCTCACTTCATTACTGAAGCCACTTGCATTTAATTTCAGTCTTGCAGTGCAGGTAAGGCACAATATTTCCTGTGAAAGGGTCATAGGCATTCTCTCGGATGCCACGGCACAATGACTGTTTAAGGCAAATGAAAAGAAATGGAGAAAGGGCCATGTAAGCATGGCAAATGGCAAGTGATATATTTTTAAAACAAAAGGAAGGGGGGAGGAAACCATTGTCATGTGAGGCTCTGTTTGTTGTGTGAGTTTGAGGGAAACCTGTACTACTGGGGTAGAGAGGAGGAAGGATTTCCCAGCCAATTTCTTATGGGCCAGTGGAAACACAGGGATACGGCAATATATCAGTGATGGGTGGGAGAGAAATGTGAAACAGGAGTGCAATTACTCCAGAAATTCTAAAGTATTTGTCTCAATATACGTATAGTGCAATATAGCCTTGTTCAGTGGTTCACTGGTTGTGTCTGTGTATATTGGTACACTTGTGAAACCAGTAAATAGCTTAATTTTAAGTTAGAAAAAAATGGGAGGCAAAATGATAGCAGCAGGAGGTGGTGTCTCCAGATATTAGGTGTTGGGCAGAAAGAAGCCAAGTTGGATGGAAGAGCAGTGAGGCACCCCCTCTCCCCCCACAAAGGAACCCCTGGTAGGAAGGAACATCATATTTGCCAGCCCCTTGTGGATAATCTGTACACTGGGGAGTACACATAGTCTACACTCTGGAGCTGCTGAAGAAGCCACAAACTTTTTCTAAAAAACCCAATAAAATAAATAGACCCAGGGCTTTTTTTTTTCTTTAAAAATGTTTAGGGGTACTCTCATTTTCCTACTCATATTGAAATACTTCCTCTCAATGAGGCCAAACTTAAATTCACAAAATGTTTAGGGGTATGGGTACCCCTGCGTACTCCCAGAAAAAAGCACTAAATAGACCTATGATAAAGAGAGTCTCTTTTCTTGGAAACATCTGTACTGTGTAGGGAATTCAGTCATATACTGAGTTCTAAGGCTGATTCCTTCAGCAGCTCCCACACCCATGTTCATCACAGTTACAGTTGTTGAATTAAGGAGTCCTATTTGGCTGAGGGGTAGTGGGGAGTATGCTCTGGTTCATGGGGTCACGGAGAGTTGAATACGACTAAGATGACTAAACAACAACAGCAACAACATTTGGCTGCCCATAAGAACACTCAGGAAAATCACCTATTTTAAAGACCCAATCGTCTAGAACTTTCCAGAGACCACTGGTGGTAGTGCTTGGGCAAAACAGCAACCCTCCTTCACATGTTCATTTGTCTTTGCTCCCAAGGTTGTGCTATTTCTTATCCCACCCCAATGTCCATATGTTGACTGTGGACGTCCAAGCTTGAGAACAATATATGCATAGACTTCTTTGGGAGCTGGAACTTCATGCACAGGTTCAATTCCTGTGAAACCCCCCATGTATGGGTTTGCCCTTCTCAAATGTTTGTGTTCAATAGGCAGATCTTGGGGGGTTGGGGTGGGCCCGAAGGGAAGCCCTTTAGCTCCTTTCTACATATCTCTTCCCTTACTTCAACTCATTAGGAGTAAAATGCAGCATTTACCTTCACTCCAGTGCTGGTGTGGATGAAAACCCTGTCTTTTTCATTGTATATTCTTCTGCACAGAGCAAAAGACAGGGTTTCCAGCCCTCTGAACTCCTGCGCTGGAGAGGGGAAGGCTGTAAATGGTGTGTGTATTTATTTGTGCGTGTGTATTTGTGTGTGGAAGAGAGACTGAGAGATGGCTGTTTGCACAAGGGTATGTGTTATGTGGTCTGTATGTGTGTATGTGTATGCATAGGTGGTGCTGTGGGTTAAACCACATAGCCTAGGGCTTGCCGATCAGAAGGTCGGCAGTTTGAATCCCTGCGACAGGGTGAGCTCCTGTTGCTCAGTCCCTGCTCCTGCCAACCTAGCAGTTTGAAAGCACCTCAAAGTGCAAGTACATAAATAGGTACCACTCCACCGGGAAGGTAAACGGTGTTTCCGTGCGCTTCTCTGGTTCGCTCTGGTCGTGTTTTGGTGTTATTTTTGAATTGATTAAATCCTCCTGTGTCATTGGTCACAGGGATTCGGTGTGCTAAATAGCCTGGGTCCAGGTGCTAATGTAGACTTCACATTTGTTCTAATAAACACTGGAGCTCAGTTAAACCTTAAAGTTCTGCTGCAGTGCATGCAAAAAGGATCAACATGGTAAAATGTTGCAGTTCTAAGCCCATGGCTTTTATATTCTTAAATTTCTGTTCAAAGTACAATGTTGTAGCAGAAAGAATTATCTTCTTTTTTATGTAGCTATTGATGGCATAAAGATAAAGTTTTAGCGACACAATATCTTTTATATATCCTCATTTTTTCATTTTAATCTTTTATTGAGAAAGTAAGTGTGGACAATATTGTGGATTTTTCAGTTACTATAACCAATATTTTATTTATTAGACTATATAATTTATGGCTTTCTGATATTGTTACCATCTGCTTTTTATTTTGCCAAGGCTCATGGCTGTCGCAATAATCAGATGTCTGTTAATGGGGCTGTTGATAGAATGCTAACTATGGAGGTGTGTGTGTTTTCTCTCCGTTTGTGCCCAGTTCATCGCCGAATATTTCTGCGCTTTGATAATTTCTCCACATCATTTCTACCCTTAAGCCTTGATTCTGCTGCTATGAACCATGCCAGAGTTAAATGAATATAGTCATTGCCAAAGTTTGAACATATCACGAAACATGATGCATGTACAGTGGTACCTCGGGTTACATACACTTCAGGTTACATACGCTTCAGGTTACAGACTCCGCTAACCCAGAAATAGTGCTTCAGGTTAAGAACTTTGCTTCAGGATAAGAACAGAAATCGTGCTCCTGCAGCGCGGCGGCAGCAGGAGGCCCCATTAGCTAAAGTGGTGCTTCAGGTTAAGAACAGTTTCAGGTTAAGAATAGTCCTCTGGAACGAATTAAGTACTTAACCCGAGGTACCACTGTATTGTTCACCGTTGGAGCTGTGTGGGGAATTCCTTTGAAGAAGTCCCTGGATGCATCTGTGTTCTTCTATGCACACAAACAGACACTTATGACACAATTGATTGTTGTAGTGTTCTTCATTTGTGAAGGGTGATTTTGATAAGTGGTTTCAAATCAACTTTTTCTTTGGTTTCCTTATGTGGTCAGTTAGCAATTCACGGCTGGTGTGCTGCCTGTGGACTGTGGACTTCATGATGGCTTAACCTAATCTGAAACAAATAAAAAATGGAAGTGAAATAATTGGCTACTGTACCAGAAGAAATGATCATATAAATAATGCCCACTATTTTAGCTCTAGTGCTTGTCAGTCTTGGCAAATGAGACGACCAGGCCACACTTTTCATTTTTATTTTAGAGAGGGATTTGGTATTAGTATTTTTATTTATGCAGTGCCATCCACATACGCATTTTCCCCCAGGGTAATATTAGTTTTAAAAAGAGGCTGTTATCTAAAATTCAACAGTTGAAGGAAGTATGGAGATAACAGAAAAAGACAGGAAGAATGTGGGGAAATGCAATCATATGTTCTTAAGCTTCATTTTATGTGGGTCTGAGGACTGGGGTGTGTACTATTACATAATTTGTTCTAATGTGAAATACATTCTTTATCACATTTGTATCCCATTCTACTCTATCTTGTGGAGCCAAGGGTTGCACACATGTGGTATTCCCCATTTCATCAGTGGATCCAAGTCCACCTTTTTGAGGTGAAAGATGAGAATCGCTGTTGAGACTGTTGTTGCTCATTTTGCTTACTGTTTGAAATGGCCTAACTGATGGTTTAAGTATTGTATGGCTTACTTGTTTTCATTTAAACCAGTGATGGCCAAACTTGGCCCTCCAGCTGTTTTGGGACTACAGTTCCCATCATCCCTGACCACTGGTCCTGTTAGCTAGGGATGATGGGAGTTGTAGTCAAAAAACAGCTGGAGGGCCAAGTTTGGCCATCATTGATTTAAACTGTATGAGTTGTATTCAAGAAGTCATGTCATTAGCTCAAGGACTTTCAACTGTGCAATAGGACTTCCACTCCCTATCCTCTCCCTATGCCCCTTCATCTGTTCTGGGGAGTTCCCCAACCCTCCAGAGCAGATTGTGGGGTGGGAGGCGTCCCACTGCACAGGTGGAAATCATTGTGGTAACAGGGTGATTTGGTTGCCTACAACCCTTTGTGTAACCCACTTTGAGACTGCACAGGGAAGAGTGGTCAATAAATGCACATAAGCAAATAAAAGACAAAATAATAATTATAAACAGGGGTGGTATTTAAATTGGACAAGGATTATCACTAAATAGCAAATAACTGTAACAAGTGGTTCTAACTGGGGACGGAAATTCTGCACAAGTTGAAATGTGACGTTATTAGAACTCCAGATTTTCCCCCCTGCCTTATCTTCTCACTACTGGCAGAAGATGTGTACTTCCAAGCAACCACCGCCAGAGGGATTATGGGTATCTTCCAGCTAAATACCTCTGATAATACTTCTGATAATCTTGGCCTTCCTTTATCTCTTGAGACTATGAACTCTTCAGTTACAGTATCTCATGCCCCTGCTATTCCCTCCCAAGTGTTAATATGGGATGCTACTCCTGCGAAACCCTAGTTTCATCACCCCACCCTTTTAAAAAAACATAGTGTTGCATCAACCTTCATAGTCCAGTTAGCAGAAACCAAAAACAACACAGGATGTGGTCCCTCCATTTTCTTTTAAAAGAATACCTTTCTAAAAATATTGAGCACAAAGTGGTAGTAAAAATCAAAGAGTCTCAAATGTTTAATTACACAGCTAAGCGAAGACAAAATTAAAGGTGCTATACAATGCACCCTCTCTCTTCAACATCTGACTTGCTCCCTATGATTCTAAACAGAGCAAACATTTACCTTGAATTATAGTCTTTTTTCATCTTGAGGTCATGCTCATGAATTGGAACTTGGGGCACATGATGTTCTCCTCCTTCCAGATGAGCCTTCCTAAAAGCTAGCTTCTCTGAATGTTAATTTGTATATGTCTTTCTAGATAGCTTCTAGCAAGTGATCTTTTTCATTCATTTACCTAAATATTTTTATCTAGCCCCATCTATTTAGCCTACAATTTTTATTTGCTTTCAGTAGATTTTGTTCTAGAGGCTTCTGATGTCATTAGTTTTAGCACCCATCCGCTACCTGGAAATGCCCCCCCCCCATATTTGTTTTTTCTACTATTGTGAAAAAAAGCCTGCTGACACCTCCCTCTTTGTGCATCGATGCTTCTCTTTTGGCTACGTAAACAAAGGCACTCATAGTCTGAACATCAGAAGTAGAAAGGATGATGATTCTGCTTAATTTAGGTCTCTGGAAGCATGCATGACACAAATCTGACCACTATGCTGATAATACAAATAACTAAATTAGGAAATGAATTAGGAACATCACTTGCCTTTTTTCAGAGTCGAACTTTTTGACTGGCAGTGACTTTCCAGATTTCCAGATAGGGGTCTTTTCCCTACCTGGAAATACTGTAGATTATAATTGCATGCATTTTTTCATGCACAAATTGTTGATGATATTTGCTTGTTGGTGATATTTGTTTGTTGATGATATTTGCTTGTTGGATCTTCTATGCCACTTCTATGTATCATACAATAATGTCAACTGTATCGTTGAACTGTATTATCACATTCAGAATGCAAGGGCAAACAGGCAAATATTTGGTTAAACAATCCAGGTATATTTAGCAAGCAAGTCATGTCATGTAGTCTATAAGATAAAAAAAATGTAAGTAGCCAGGAAAGCTTGAGCAAAAGTCTTTCCTGAGTGCAAATATAATGACCCCAGTGATGACTGTTTTCAGAATTGGTATATAGCATTGCATTTAATTACTACAGACAAACACATTTATAATGAAATTCAAACACAGTTGCATGAGAGAGGAAAATAAAGATGGACTATTCTCCAGCCAAAGTCCAGCATTTTAAACTGCCATTGTTTTAAATTAAATGCTGCAACAAAGTATTTTAGACAAAATTTATTCCTCAGTTTTTCATGAGCTAGAGTCCACTTTATCAGATGCAAAACTGGAGAGAGCTCAACACTTGTTTCAGTCTCCCAGTGAAAATTACTAAATTTTAACTGGATTGTTCTGGTGGTCTTGTCACTACAGATATTGTATCCTTGAATCACCCTCAGCAACACACAACAATGCTGCAGGACCATTTTAAGCTGTTTGATGGCAGGAGAACTGTTATCAGCAGTGTCTTGTCTTGAAATAACTAATTTATATATGTTAAATATTGTCTCTTACTTTCTAGATGGAAAGAGTGGAAGCAGATCTAGGCAGATCAAAATCTCTCCGTGAAAAGCAGTCAAAAGAATTCTCCTGGCAGCTTGAAGAGCTCAAGCAAAGATATGAGCAACAGGTTAGCTAGCTAGCTTTAAAATAAATACATATTATAAACAACAACTCCTCTAGCATTTACCTTTTGACACAGCTGGGCCCAACTTGCATTTTCTTCTTAAAAAATAATAATATTGGATGTTGTTGACTTAAGTTTCACAGGCAGTTCATTAACACAAGGTTTGCATTCTTTTCTATTGTTTACACTTGTAGCAAGGCTTCCTATTTATTTCCAGAGGTTTCAAATTGTGTTTGGTGTATATTGCTATATCTCAACATATTCCAGACCCTGGTTTGCTGAACTCGAAACTCATCTCCTTTGTTTAAATCCCATATTATCACTTCATAGTTAAAGCAAGCCATGTTTGTAAGCCAATAGCTATGGTTTCACACTATGGTTTGTTGGCAGAAAACAAACCATGAGTTGCCCCTCTGCCAGAATATCTATATAAATTTCACATGAAATCTTCTTTATGAGCTAATGCTAAATTCTTTTTTCTCATCCCTGCTTGGATGTCTGTTCTTTAAAACTTTACACTAATAGTTCATTCTGTTCCTTTTATGCTGCCTTTTTTGGCAACAAACTACAAAATAACTTCAGCGCGAGTCATTTCTGAATATTTCTGAACTTTATCATGGTCTCCGCAGGTTCTAAATATCCCTTTTAATGGTACCAACTTTTCATTCATGCGTTACGTAGAGTCAGGTTCTGCAGCACTGTTGTGGATTTGTGTCTTGAAGGTTGTCATGCCTTTTAGGTAAAAGAGTGCATTCCAAAATGTTGATTAAAGTGAGTTATAATTGAGCCCTAAGACAAAACAGGTAGTATATTCCTCTGCATTACATATAAGATGCCTCAGGTGATACAGTGATGTTGCCAAGGCAAAGCCTGTGCTTTGAAATATTCAGCCTGGAATGTTCAAATGATATCATGGAACATCATGGGCGACCTCTGTGCTTTCTCTCCATCTGCAGTGCAATGTCCCCAGCCCCACTAGCCTTATCCAAGATTCAATATAATGCCAGCTGCAGTAAGTTGCTGCCTAAATGAAACAGATAGGAAGAGGGCCCATGAGTACTCCATCCTTACCCTTCATGTCTTTGCTGTGGAGATGCTGGTGGACCAGCTTTTACTGGGAGGTGGGGGAGATGTGGCCTTCTAAGGATTTATCAGCAGAAAATTAGCTTAATAGCCTGGGGTTTTTTGTGAGCAGTGGAGGGGCCTGTCATAGGTTGCCAGAAGGGTGGGTAGTTTGTTTTGTTTTTTTCCAGGAAGAGATGTCTGGGAGCTAAAACTTCAGTCATGTAGCATGGACCAAAAACATGATGTGAACATCTTAGATGCCTTTATTCATGAAGACTTGATGAAGGATTTCAGCACTCTAAATGGGACAGTTGTGAATGATGTGTGGATTCCAGAATGGACATCGCCCTAAAATTTGATCATCAATTGAGATTTGAATCTGATATCCTGATTGCAAAAATGTTGGTGTTATGTTTGGTTAAAAAACTGCAGTCCTTGGTCATGTTCATGAATTTACGTATTAGCTTATTTATTCTTTCTTCCCTTCTTTTGTAATTTACTCTGGGTACTTACTGCTAGAAGAGCATGATATAAATACCAAAATATTAAATAACCTTAACCCTTAGATTTGTATCCAGCAAAAATAATAATTTATTAATTCGACCATCAGTCAGCTGGATGCCGGTGGTTCACAGGGAGTGAGGTTAAGGGTGAACTTGCCTTTGTTTCCATTACTTGGTATTCAGACAGCTATTTTGTTTCTGTGATGTGGAAGTCAATAATAAATAGCTATTGACAGACATATCTGTGGATATGTTTAATCCTTTTAAAAAGTAATCTTAAGATGGTTACTGGTGTCATATAGTGGTAGAATATTCTGGTTAGACTAGTCAACCTTGCTTGATATATTTATGTCAGAGATTTAAAACTCCATCCTGTGTCCAGATCAGATCACGGGGCACCTTACAACACAGCAAAGAATATAAAAAGTACTATAAAATTAAATCCTTGTGCACCATTAAAAATCGAGCTTCTCACATAAGGTTTGACAGTGGCTAAAGTCAACATTGGGAATTGGCATTCCAAAGGGAGTTTATAGTAGGACACAATCTGAGTCTGAGAGTCAGTTTAAAAGAGCTCTACATATTTCTTCATCGAAATGTCCTTCTTTCAGCAAAATATGATGGCAAAGCCCATGTTGGTGCCAGCTAGACATCTCACTCACATTCAGCTTCAGATTTGTCACTTTCCTTTGAAGTACCTACTAAGGTCATTTTGTTAAAGAGAAACTTTTTGTTTTTCGCTTTTACTTAGTTTAGTTGGTCTTTCAAATATATCAGCTGTAAGGAGAACAAAGTGTGTGTGTGTGTGTGTGTGTGTGTGAGAGAGAGAGAGAGAGAGAGAGAGAGAGAGAGAGAAAACAAGAGTTCCTATCTGCCAGGAGCAGCTGCCTTAGATACTTCAAAGGTATTGGACACCACAGAGAAGGCAGCAGCTTTTCCTGCCTTTGAAACGGCTTCAGTGCCTGGGTCAGGCTTAAAAGACCCTCAGCACACAAAACTGTTATGGTGTATATGTGTATATATTATATATTTCTCTTGCTGTTTGTGCATGTGTTTGGAATGCTTTTAATTTACACAAAACACCTTCTGGATGGTACTGACTGAAAGCGCTTTCATTAAAAGCCACAGGTACTTGAATGGATAAATAGGCAGTATTTGGAATTTCAGAAATCCTGGGTTCTGTTCCAAGCTTCTCAGACAAAGATATGCCAAGTCTATAATTTGATTCTCAACACTGTAACCATAATCCAAGGGGTATATGTTACCCCAAATGTACCTTTCCCCATCTCCTGTGGGGAGGGAAAGTGCATGCAAAGGCATTTCTCAATGGATACAAAACCTTTCTCTAAAAGTGAATGGAGCCACCATACAAGCAGATATCTGCATCAAGGCCTACAGATGCCTTCAAGAAAAGGTGAAATGCTAAATGGCCTTTTTGGTAGTGGCGCCCAACCTGTGGAACGCCCTCCCATCAGATGTCAAAGAGATAAACAACTACCTGACGTTTAGAAGACATCTGAAGGCAGCCCTGTTCAGGGAAGTTTTTAATGTGTGACATTTTAATGTATTTTTAATCTTTGTTGGAAGCCGCCCAGAGTGGCTGGGGAAACCCAGCCAGATGGGCGGGGGACAGATAATAAATTATTATTATTATTATGCTTAAGTCCCATTTCTTTCCTTGTGACTTATGTGTTTGACATCCCATTCCTATGCATCTGAGAACAAGGGCCAAGTTTCAGGAGTTCAGGATTAGCAAGAGCTGCAAAGTAGTTCCAACAAGTTTCCCCTCCTACTTGCCAAGGTTTTAATCAGTGGCAAAGAAATCCCAGGTATTCGTTAGAATCCATCTCCTTGCACACCACATCTTTTGAATTTTCCTGCTCTGTCCCAGCTAAATTGCTCCTGCATTCTGAGAGAAAGAGCAGGAACGATGAGGTCAGTACAATGCAAACACACCGGCAAGAGCACTGAATTGTCTCCACCAATGTTATTGCACCTTACTGCTGCCTTACCACTCCCCCACTCTCTCTGGTATAAAGTAGTGACATAGCCAGAGGGGAGGTCAGGTGAGCACTACAGCTCCACCATGCTGTCCTCCATTGATGCTAGGGGCAATGTCCTCTAATATATATTTAAATGTTGTTTTTTGTTGTTGTTTAGTTGTATCTGACTCTTTGTGACCCCATGGACCAGAGCACACCAGGCACTCCTGTCTTCCACTGCCTCCCGCAGTTTGGTCAAACTCATGCTGGTAGCTTCGAGAACACTGTCCAACCATCTTGTCCTCTGTCATCCCCTTCTCCTTATGCCCTCAATCTTTCCCAACATCAGGGTCTTTTCCAGGGAGTCTACTCTTCTCATGAGGTGGCCAAAGTATTGGAGCCTCAGCTTCAGGATCTCTTCCTTCCAGTGAGCACTCAGGGCTGATTTCCTCAAGAATGGATAGGTTTGATCTTCTTGCACTCCATGGGACTCTCAAGAGTCTCCTCCAGCACCATAATTCAAAAGCATCAATTCTTTGGCGATCAGGCTTCTTTATGGTCCAACTCTTTAAATGTATCACCCCTCAATTCCAGGTTTGCCATCCCACTGTAGTATATCCAAGAAATGAAACCCTAGATGGTTACTATACCAGGCTACAATTGGAAGACTTGTACAAGTGTGTCCCTGCTTCATCTATGAAGGATTTCGATCACCAGGGGTAGTGGCTAGGTTCAATCTCCACACTAGTAGTGTCACCAAATTCAAAACATTACACTTTACCATACAAGTCATCCACTCCTAAAGGAGAGATCTTCAGAGGACTTACTCTGTCTCTTCTCAAAGCATACAGGGTTTCTTCTCTCTAAGCACCACCCTGGGTTTCTGTAAATATTTGGACTTCCTCTTTGTTGTACACTCCCTTTTACAGTATCATAATGATGGATATTCTGCTAGTTATAGTGAAAACAAGCATATAGGAAAGAGAGGATACAGAAACTGATATTTGTGCTTTTCTGACTATTCTCTTTTTGATTTAAGAGTTCACGGGTAGGGATACTTCATACAGTTCTTTGATGAGCTGAAAGGGTTCAAGGCAATGCCGCCCAAGCCATTTTGCGGCCTGAGGCAAATGGCAAGATGGCGCCTCTCCCCAGTCCTTGTACTACAGACTGGTCATTCACAGTGGTGACAGCACAGTGTCCTCTACTGCAACAGATGGCACAAGCTAGCTTAGAGGAAGTAGGTCAGAACACATGGCACCCACAGCTCTGTCCCCTACTTAGCATGTTGCCACCTGGAACCTCACTCTGTCTCATGGTAGTGCTGTCCCTGGTTTAAGGGGACTAGAAAGGGCAGCATGGGTGGACCACCAGAAAATCAGTTGGCAAAGGGAAAACCGTGGTGTCCATGAAAGTCTTTCTAGTGTTGTCATTTAGTCATGTCCGACTCCTTGTGACCCCATGGACCAGAGCACGCCAGGCACTCCTGTCTTCCACTGCCTCCTGCAGTTTGGTCAAACTCATGCTGGTAGCTTTGAGAACACTGTCCAACCATCTCGTCCTCTGCCGTCCCCTTCTCCTTGTGTTCCCAATCTTTCCCAACATCAGGGTCTTCCAGGGAGTCTTCTCTTCTCATGAGGCGGCCAAAGTATTGGAGCTTCAGCTTCAGGATCTGTCCTTCCAGTGAGCACTCAGGGCTGATTTCCTTAAGAATGGATAGGAGCTTCAGTTTTATTTTAGTTTGACAAATATTTATGAGCCATTTTAGAAGTTTGGAACGGTGTGTCTTGATTCCGGCGCTCATTTTGCATGGAAGCGCATCCTGTTCTGCTCAAAGCAGCTTCCTTCCATATAAGTGGATTCAGGCCTTGATGTGTTAGATAAAAATGTGTGAGTATGTAGGCAGGGCAGGCGAAATTAGCCGGTTTTAACTAATGCGTAATTCCAGGTAACTCACTGCTGAATGTATCTTTCTTTTTCAGGATTAGAATTACGATGTTTTGTTTTTATTAAACTGTACAAAAAGATGTAAACCACAGTGTGTAACACAACACGATTCCCTTCTGAGGTTGGAAATAAAATATAATTAAAAAAAACCATTTCCCCATAGTCCCTGAATAGGGAGGGGGCGGGAATCTTTTAATTGCAGTGTTACAAATGCACATAACAGCCATTTCCAAGGACACATTTGCAGCTGCCGGTGGCAGAAAATGCCGACTTAAAAAATGAATGCTATCGCTTTAAGATAAGGTGCCTGCGCACTTTTACCCACACAAACAAGATCGATTTTGAGCAGACTCCTACTGTTTGCTTTCTTTTCTGAAGAAGAAGAGGAAGAAGTGGGATTCTCACGCTGACTATAACCAACATATTCTCGATAACGTGCTTTTTTTTCTTCTCCTGAAATCCACCAAAACTGAAGAAAAATCCAAGTGACTGTTCTTAGCAGCTGTGTGGCCTGGAGTTCACTAGGAAAGCTGGCTTCCTGCAGTCCCCTATTCATCACCTGCTTCAAAGGCAGCCTAGCTGGCTATAGTTTGCAGGCCAGGTAGGGTGCCATTGTGCACAGCCTGGGAGGATTAGTATCAAAGCTGCGGCAACCAGGCCCTTGGTCTCGGGCTGCCATTCAGTCTAGCGGGGAGAGGCTAAGACTGGCCAAGGTCATCGTATCCAGTGTGGTGTGGACTGGGAAAGGATCCTTCCTGAGAATAGAATGCTTCTTATGAAATCATGGCGCAAGCTTGCAGCACAGCAGGTTCCCTCCTGAAACACATACATCTGTTTATGTTGGTGTACCGTAGCTGACAGCGGAATAATAGAGCTCTTGTTTAATGTGTGTGTGTTTGTGTGCGTATATATATTTCTCTTTAAGGAAAATAATATATGTACAGTCGCCTAGATGGGCTGGGCTTTTATTTTGGAGAAATCATAGCAAAATATTTTAACAGATTTACCGATGCTTTTGTGTGCAAGCATGAAGAGCAGAAGAGGCTGATTTAACCATTTTTAATCTGCGTCGCTGCTGGATGTCAACAGCAGGATACTTGGGGAAACGTATACAGAATGCGACAATGGCGTGGGATTTTTTTGGTGGTTTTTTTTAAAAAAAATTTTAAAAACCACACACACATTCTGACATCCATACAAGTACATTGCGTTTCAAGATGTGCCGTATTTGTTTCGCTGTCACGCTTAACAAAATTGCTCTGATTGTGTTTTTTATTTTTATTTTAAAAATAAAGACAAAGGTAATTCGAGGTAAGGATGACGTAAAAATAATAATAATAGTAATAATAAAGTGAACTTGAAATTGTGGAGGGTGGGAAATTAAGCTGTAAGATGAGTTGTCATGACGACAGGGATGTTCTATTGATGAACTGTACTCTCCATTGTCCAATCAGATAGTAGAGCTGAAGCTGGAGCATGAACAGGAGAAGACGCACCTATTCCAGCAGAATAACACAGAAAAGGATTGCCTGGTCCGAGAACATGAACGGCAAATTGAGAAACTGGAAAAACAGCTTCGGGCTGCCATGACAGAGTACGACAATAAAACCCAAGAATGCAGGAAGCGAGATGTACAGGTAATAATCAATAGCATTTCGAAAGTCATAGGCTTTTAAATAATACTAACAACAACAACAATAATAATAATTTTATGTTTTTCCAGTTTGGTGGTTAATGCACGCTTTTGATCACTTGCAAAACTGGCATATAAACACAAAATTTTCTCTCTTTTTCCTTCAACCGCTCCCTCCCCCTGCCACTGCAGAAAAAAGGCTTTAACTGCAAAAACCACAGGTAGCCAGATTAAGAATCCCATGGTGTGCAATAACTTGGCCTCTTATTTATAATCTTGTCTCATTTTCTTTCATGATGGACTTAAGCGGGGAGGTATTTCCTCCCTCCCACTTTATCTACAATAACCCCCTCCCCCCCCTCGGACAAATCTATTTTCAACATATCTGAGTTATTCGTATGGACTTTTTTGTTTTAGTTTTTCTCCGCAGGCAGTCTGCAAATAGCTTGTGCTTACGTTTCCATTTGATTTCTTAATGTTTTGGGTTTGGGGTATTTTTTAAAATATTTTTTTGAATATGATTGACTTGAGTTCACCTGATGAACAGTTGAAACGCTTTGAATTTGGAGTTTTCATTAGGTATGTCTCCACCCCCCCATGTATATAACCCTATGTGTGAATGTCTAAAAAACTGATATATATTATATGTAATCACACAAATGAGCACACACACACGCATACACATACATGAATACATACATATATTCACACTTCCCGGTTCTATGGTCACTGTTGGAAGCCATTTGGCAGAATAACCTCCAGCTGTGGTAGCATTTGACTCTTCAAACTTATGGATGAAATGTGGACTGTCAGCATGGAAAATTATCTTTATTAATTGTTCCGTTTGAAACAAATCATTTTAGTTCATTGTGTGGTGTTTGCATTTATCATGCAAGTATATAGGCGTAGTTTATTATCAAGAATATATGTGCTCTGAAAGCCTGAAGTAAAGACAATAACTTGAAAGCATGTATAGTGATGTGATATGTGTATCTATCTATATCTATCTATCTGCATTAGAATAGCTTGGATAATTTTATACAGAAATGGGCTTCTTTGTTTCTGTGGGTTAACTGCCATATAGTTTTCGCGTTTTGTATTTCTTCCCCCATTCTGGGTGGAACATGATGGCCGTGTTGGCGCCGTTCATTGTAAAATCTTAACTATTGCATTGGTCCATATCTAAGCAAAATTAACAGCTTACTTTATTATTTTGCCTCATGAAAGTAATATCTTTTACAAATTATGAGTATGGGGTGCATCTAGACCGTTATACATGTTAATAAATACGTTAATATATTAGAATTATTGGAACCAGTGCTTTTCCTGCTAGTTGGATATTTGCAGTGGATGCAATGCACAAAAAGTTTGACTGTAATCAGTAGGTCTTAAGCATTTAGTCCAAGTTCAGTTGTAATCGTTGGGACTTATTTAAGTGTGCACTTCAGTTCCATTGACAGAAAATTATCTATGCCGAATGTTGCTGGATTGTACCAGGCAGGGATATGACTTTTGAGTTGTCACTGTTGAAGCTGTTTCATCTTTACTAATCAGCTTGTATGTACTGCCTAATGAGTTCAATTCATGGTAACGGTTGGCAATAATATTTTTAAAAATATTTATTACATATATACAGTATTATTTTAGCAGCGCTCTAAATTATCCCTTGAGCTTGTATGCTTCCTGTTGGTTCTGGTATATATTAGAGATTAAGCAATCCCTAATAAGATTTCAAAATTGGTTGTTTTTCTATTGAAATGATTAAATTCCATGTTTATTATTTTTACTATTATTTCAGCGTAACTATCATGGCAGCTCAATAAGAGGAATGTACTTGTTCACGACTAGGCCACTTGTTTCAAAATGCTATCTGATGACTATTAATTTTATTAGGGTTTTTTTTGGGGGGGATGAAGAACCAATCCTGTTGGATCAAACTGATAAACGGTAGTGATGTTACTGATAAAATATTCTATTTACACTTGGCTTTTCATACAAGTGGTATTTAGGGATGTGTTTTACCGCCATCTGCTAAAGCGATTTAGATAGTGATATTAACAAAGAAATAGCAATGTGTGTCTAGGAAATCAGTATATATGAAAACGGGTGACCCTCATTATAAGGTGTAAGTTTTACGTGAACCATGTTTGTACAGTGTGACTTCACACCCCCATTCCCTCAACAACATAGTGGAAGCCATTTTGTTGAGCTAGCTTCTTCATATCCTTGTAATCATTATTCGTCAGATAAACATATTTTACTTTTTCTGAAAAACCTGAATGATCCATAGTTTGGTTGTTTGCCGTTACGGCTATGGAGGCATTTTCCATGACTCTTCCGCTGTAACCATAAGTGGATGTGTTTTTTTTAACCCTCCATATTGACGGGAAAGTTTCACAAAGTTCTGAAGAGAGGAGCATTTTGAAGAGTCACTAGAAAGGTTTATGCTCTTGCAATGTACTGCTGAAGTCTTAAATTAACTACTGAAATAAACAAGATATTATAGACATTATTAATATAAGATACATTCAAATTGGTTTGCAACTCAAGAATGTGAAACTTGTATGAATATTTGTTAATACTAGTTAATGTCCCCACAATTATATCAAAATGTTGCATATGTCCAGTTTTCAACGAATTGTTAACTCAAACTGAATTTTCTTGATTAGAACAAATATCACTTTTATGTGGCCGATCAACAATTGTTTGTTTTCATTTTCATTTTCATATACCATTTGAATTTCATTTTCTCATCACTATAAACATATGTCTAACCTTTTATCTCTTGTTGGGTGATAACATTTGGCAACATCAGCTAATCTCTTAAGGGGATGGTCACCTTGACATCCAAGAGCATATCTTTAGGGTTTTTGCACTTGGCAATAATCCTTCACTGGCATTCTTTGCAGGTCAGTAATTCCATTGAGGTTAAATAGCCTCCTTACTTTGACATTTGGGAGTAAATGTTTTTATTAAACTCGGTTTTAACTCACTATGCTAACACTTGCTTATGTGCAAAAATACTATGAACTTTATTTACACACACACACACTGTGTAATTTCTATCCTGCCCTTCCTCCCAAAGGGGCCCAGGGCAGCAAACATTCAAATTATAAAACAATTAAATTTTTTTTTAAAAAAACTGCAGTACAGATAGAGACTGAGAATAAATGTGTGCATTATATTTCCATCTTTGGAGTTATTTTAATAACCAATGAAAAGTACTCAAATTGTGACTTCTAAAAACCATAACCTTTAAAAATAGACATCTTTCTAAAAGAAAAGATTGGTGCTCTCTTTTCTAAAAAAGACTCCATTGCTTTATAACCAATTTTTACCTAGCTGCCAGCAAATGTATCAGTTTCACCATCACACTCTTTCTTGATCCAGTTGTCACCTTTTCCCAAGCACATGACACATATTCTTGCCACTTCAAGGAGTGAACTGTTCACATCTGCTTCATAGTTGTATCTTCTTAATCCTTATTCCTTGGCTGTTTGACCTTTGGACAAAGAAGAAAGGAATGAACTTCAGAGAAATCACATTACTTTGTTCTGTTGTAAAATGGGCACCAAAAATGAAACCTTTTCTCCCATTTTCTGTTACAATGTGCTGCCCTGCCATTTTCTTCCACTCATAAATGTTTCAGCAATAAATAGAGCACCAGTAATGTCACAGAGGATTAGTAGTTAAAAAGTTGATATACTGTCCACTTGTCCCGGAACAGTTTCCATCCCATAAGGTAAAAGGATAAATTCCATCTCCCTCTCTCTCTCTATATATATATTCAACTCTCAACTCTCTCTCTATATATATATTCAAGTTTCAAGATGAATTAAAATAATAGCTTTATTAGTTTGGAATACTTTCAAAACTCTCATAAAATGAGAGAACTGAGCTTGATGAAATAGTGTTTATAGCCTTCCTTGCATTCTGTTCTTGTTAGTTTACTCTATTTGCCTATCTTCTTTTCTGTCACCCTTTTCCTGTTGTATATTTTCCTACTTGGTTTCTTTTAAGCTTCACTGTTCTTTGCTACATTTTTCTTCCATTCCTTACTCTATCTTTAAAATTCACTTCTGCCACCTGTTTGCTGCTTAATGGGTTTTTAAACAATCATGGTGGTAGTCCATATGGGGTATAGCTCTTGCCCTCTTTTTATCACTATTTATTTGAAAAGCTAGTCTTAATCTTGATCTATTTGCTTATGGTAATTTCAGTTTTTATTAAGAAACAACCCCATGAAATCTTGCTACATGTTTCTTGCTTAGAAGGCTTGTGGGTGAGGGATATGCCTTTTCCTGAAGTCAAAGACAACCAATAGAGACATGCATATGGGGCTCCCCTTGGCTTGCAAGCATGCCCCTTGCCCTCTGGTACAGTTGTGATGAGGAGATGCAAAGCTTTCACTTCTGGGTTTTTTTTATTTACCCCTTTCTGTTTCTTATTAATCGCAGGTTGTCTTGTCATGTGAACCATACAAACTTGAAAATCATAGCTATGGTTTGTGGAAGCAACTTGGCTTTCAACCATAGTTTATACATCTGACTCGTTTTCAGTAGCCATAGTTAAGATTAACCAGAATGCAAAACTCAGGTGACATGCTAAACTGCAATTAAAGCACATCCTTCCAATTTCCTCCTTGTGACCAGCCCAGAGGAGGAGAAATGGTTCAGTATAGGCTAGACTCATTTTTTGTAATGCCAAACAATGGTTTAGCATTACGTCTGAATGTTGCCACAGAGCTGTTAGTGACTTTGGTTACCACATTGCACATTCTGCTTTAGTCAGTAGACAAGAATTTCAGATATTTATCCATTCGCTGAAGATGCTGTCAGTTTGCATTTGCTGTGATCCTCATTGTTAGGACAGCTATGATATCTGTTCACTTTTATGCATATGAAATAAAAGCTACAATTATGTCTGGGACACACACACACAGGAGTTTGTTTTTCAGTCTTGGCCACACTGATGAATTAGGATGCAGATTTTATTAGTAAAGCTTTCATTGGGCCTTGCAGCCACCTTCAGTTTTTCACATCCATTTCCTGACCATAGCCTGCAACATGGGACCTTGTTTAATTGTTTTAAAAATGTATATGTTCCTGTTTTCTCTTCGTTCTGTTTCACTCAGGGCATTTCTACTCTGCAGAGATCTAGGTCTAAGTCATTTGTTCTTCCTAGAGAATCTAAGACTTATAGGCAGGGGTGGGTAGAGATCTCCAACAGTATTTTTAGCATTCTCATCAAATCACAGCTCCAATAATTGGGGAGGGAGCTGTGAGTGTTAAAGTGGGATGGGACCAGTATAAATTTGTAAAATAGACACGTTCCCACTCTCGTCTTCTTTCTTCCATTGCTGTTTTTCTCTTCATAATCCATGCAACACACACAAGGCTGGTTTGCATGTGATGCTAAATCATAGTTTAGTGTTTCAGAGACTAGCCTCAAGGAGCTTGAGCAAAACACTCTGCTTCTGCACGTCCTACACCTCCATGTGGCCTGGAGAAGGACTTCTGTCAAGTCTATTTTCACTTTTAAAGAATTTCAGCTTCGCATTAAGTAGAAACCAGGAATCCTAGATTAAAAAGAACTCTGGCTAGTTTGATAAACCGCTTTCATAACTCCTGGCTTAAAACTGGCTTGTGAAATTGAGTAGAGTTTGTCTCATATGTAATGCTAAGCTGAGCTTCTTGAAAGGTGAAACTAAACTCACTGAATCTCCTCCTCTGGGTCAAGTGGGAGGAACAGCCACAGCAAACTATTACTAGGTAACTTAAGATTCAAATATTAAGTGTGGGCATTATGGTAATCCAAAATCTCTGCCTCAGGTCTGGAGAATTATTCGCTTTATAGATCCACTAATTCTTAAGTTGCTTAAAAGATGTTGAAAATTCAAAAAAATAATTTGTGAATATGATTCTGAGTGGTTGGTTTTCTCAAGTGCTAAAATGTTTTCTTATTTCTCGCTGCACAGTTGATCCCAAAGGACAGGCAACAAAGAATAGGTGAAACAAAATCTCATTAGACCAATTTTTGTATCTGTTGTAATATGCAAGCTTTCAAGTTTCATAGTATTCTTAATCAGCCATAATACTTTATTTTATTCCATGTGTTGGAGCTTATTTACCAGTCAGCTGTGGGTGTTTCCTCTAGGTTGATCCAAAAGAAGGCCAACATTCTGTTGAATTCTGAAATGCCAAACTTGGGAAAGCCCATTCCCATTGAAGCCCAGTTGTCCAGCTAGCCAAGGGAGCAGACTCTGCTTAGCTTTCCCCTTAACCTTTTCTTTGGATACTGATATTCTGTATTAGCCTTGTTATACAAGTATCTGAGAAGACAGTTCATTTTTACTTTAGTACTTGTTCCCTAGATAGGTGCTTCTAGAGTTTTCCTATAGTGCCCTTTGCACTTTTCCAAGTCTACAGGAAGCCTCACTGTCCTTGCACCCTCCTGCTTAGCCCCCTCTGGCTCTTGGCAGAAATACAATGGAGTGAAATGGCAACTTCCAATCACAAATCAGGGATAATCTGTGGTGCTACTGTTGAGATCATGGAACAATATAGGTACTTGAACTTGCCCACTGGGCAAAATTATTATGGGGACTCTGAATCAGAACCTATTGAACTCCTGGACTCTGTGCTTCAGAAAGCAAGTTTGTGGCCTTAATGATCAGTAGGTTTACATAAGATATAAGATGCCCTCTGACTTCCAAATTAATAATAATAATAATAATAATAATAATAATAATAATAATAATAATTTATTTGTACCCCGCCCATCTGGCTGGGCTTCCCCAGCCACTCTGGGCGGCTTCCAACAAAGATGAAAAATACACTAAAATGTCACATATTAAAAACTTCCCTGAACAGGGCTGCCTTCAGATGTCTTCTGAATGTCAGGTAGTTGTTTATCGCTTTGACATCTGATGGGAGGGCGTTCCACAGGGCGGGCGCCACTACCGAGAACGCCCTCTGCCTGGTTCCCTGTAACTTGGCCTCTCGCAGTGAGGGAACTGCCAGAAGGCCATTGGAGCTGGACCTCAGTGTCCGGGCAGAACGATGGTGGAGGAGACGCTTCTTTAGATATACTGGACCGAGGCCGTTTAGGGCTTTAAAGGTCAGCACCAACACTTTGAATTGTGCTCAGAAACGTACTGGGAGCCAATGTAGGTCTTTCAAGACCGGTGTTATATGGTCTCGGCGGCCGCTCCTAGTCACCAGTCTAGCTGCCGCATTCTGGATTAGTTGTAGTTTCCGGGTCACCTTCAAAGGTAGCCCCACGTAGAGCGCATTGCAGTAGTCCAAGCGGGAGATAACCAGAGCATGCACCACTCTGGCGAGACAGTCTGCAGGCAGATAGGGTCTCAGCCTACGTACCAGATGGAGCTGGTAAACAGCTGCCCTGGATAGAGATTTGACCTGTGTCTCCATGGTCAGCTGTGAGTCCAAAATGACTCCCAGGCTGCGCACCTGGTCCTTCAGGGGCACAGTTACCCCATTCAGGACCAGGGAATCCTCCACACCTGCCCGCCTCCTGTCCCCCAAAAACAGTACTTCTGTCTTGTCAGGATTCAACCTCAATCTGTTAAAAAACCTTACTGTTCTCTGTTTCCCAGTTACATTCTTACAGGAAGGCAAGCTTTCAGAACCAGGGATCATTAAAAAGGTGGATGTTGGAACCCCGTCATTATCCTGCTCCCAAAGAAGGTTGGAGGTTGCAGAGCCGAAATTGGTTGTTAGCCTCAGGAACTTTAGGATGGTGACGCTGACCTCTAACAGTAGTCATAATGTGACAAGGAGATTTCTAGGGTGTGCACAGACTTGAAAGTCTTGCATGTATATGATTCTGTAAAGCCGTGTTGCCGAAGATAATACATGTTTTGATGGATAAGATAAATATGAACGGCAAAGTGGGTTATCTGGCAGCATGGCTTTGGATAGAGAGACGGTGATAAAATGGAAGAAGGAAAGGTTAGTGAAAAGGAGGTTGTTTTTCTTAGTCATGGTGGAGAGGAATCAGGTTTGAAGCCCAGATTGTGGATATAATATATAGCCATAGAACAGGGTGGTGTCAATGGAGATACAAAGCATGCAAAAGAAGTTTGAATGGGAACTCTATTTTCAACTAGTTGTTGTTGGGTTTTTTTAGCCTATCTACAGAGATCAACCCATGTTGAAATATTATCAGCCCAGATGGCAATGTAAAACTGGACATCAAGAATGAAAGACCAAATACAGGCATGTAGAATACAGTATTGCTAGCCTGTGTTGAAATGATACTGCATGAATCCCCTTTCCCCAGTGCACTTTCATTGAACAAGGACAGGACCAAGACCTGGGCCCTGGGTTGCTATACCAGCTCTGAAGAAATAATGTTGAACAGGAGCCAGCAAGAGATACTAACACTGTGTACACACTATACGTTTAAAGCACATGACACCCCTCGAGGAATCCTGGGAACTGTAGTTTGTTAAGGGTGCTGTGATGTAGCTATGTGAAGGGTAAACTACAGTCCACATGATTTAGGGGGGATAGTCATGTCCCTTAAATGTATGGTGTGCATGCAGCCTTAGGAACACTGGCAAAAAATTAAGAATCAGATGAGGACAGTCCATCACTAGGGTTGGACAGGTCTGAGACATAGAATGTGGGCATGTCCAATGATACATTTGCTTTGGTCTGACATTGTTGTCTGTGTCAACTTTGTGCTAGTGAAATCCTTGATATTTGCTGATGTTTATGTGCTTTTAAATCAGATTCCTGTAGTGTGGGGATTAGCAAACAACAAAAGTGTGTTTTATGAGTCCTTGTGGTTGCTAAGAGACTTATACTTTGAGCCTGGAAGGATAAGCACCATCTATTAAGCCATGGTCTGAAGACCTCACTGCCCTTTTTGCATTCGAACATATTCCTCACAAATGTGGATACCTCTCTGGACATTTGGAAGGCTAATATCTATATGTTTAAATTAAGAGGGACTTGCTGTATCAGTGTGTGTTGATGGGGTGTTTTTTTGCTTTAACTCCTCCCTCCCATTTTTTCCTTGTTAATTTTTTTATGGGGTTGGGCAGATCCTTTACAGTTGGTCTGTCCCAGGTCTCAGAGAGGATGTGGCCAAGGCTATCCCATTCTGTTTCCAGGTGGGTTTTTAATGGGAAATGTTTAAAAATCTGCCTGGAAACACACTTTTATAAAAAGTATTTAGAAGGTCGTCTGAAGATTGTATGTTGCCTCGATTCTCTCCCTGCTGCCTGCCATCTCATGCTTTGAATACACATACAACAAGTTCCCCTAGGAGCAACAGGATGTAAACAGAGGGCAGCCATATTTTGACTCCCGTAAAGTTCCCCAAGAGCCATAGAATGCCCTCAAGTCTCATCATTCCCAGGGGGACTTGCTGCATGTACATTCAAAGGCGCCCAAGCACTAGCTGCTCAGACTATGGGTGATGCTCTGTTTTAGAAAATTTAAAAGGAGAAATGGGGGTGGGGGGTAGGGGAAGGAGGCAGCACACAATCCTTGAAGGAATAAAGAAATTACAGATTATGAAGTGGAGCATTGATATGATCCAGGTCATGTTCCACCAGGATCAGATCAGGTGAATCTACTGTGGAATCCAAGACAAGCAGATTTCTCTCCCATCTCTATCTAACATAGCTCTTTAAAAGAGTTAAGCATGAAAAACAGGAAAGGAGGAAGTACATTAAGAAGGTGATAGAGGCCCTGGCATTTATCCAATCAGGAATTCACTGCTGGTTTCTGCAAAAAATTTCCAACATAGTGCAGCAGACATATTAAGAAACAATCCTGGAAGTGGGTAGGAGAGGGTTTAGGTAAAGGAAATAGTTCTTAGACTTCTTTAAACATTAAAACCATAGCCACAGTGTCTGTGGTCTGCCTCCACAGTTGGAGGAAACCATGCTTCTGAATCCTGGTTGCTGGAAACCAGGGGAGGGGAGAGTGCTCTTGTGTTCGAATCCTGATTGCTGGTTTCCTAAAGGCAACTGTTCAGCCACTGTGAGAACAGGATGCTGGACTAGATTGGCCATTGGCCTGATTGAACAGGCTTTCCTAAGTTCTCACGTTCATGCTTCTGCAGAAAAAAATTGATTATACAGTTCCATTGATACTTAACACAGTTTGTGGTGCATGCATCTTTCTGGATTGTTCTGGGTTGGAGTAGTTTGGCACATGGCCTCCTGCCTATGCAAACTCCTAAGGCAACAAGTGTGCTGTGGCACCCTGGGGTGCCTTGAATGATGGTCAGGGTGCCGTGGGCAACATTGGCCTCTGTCCTTCTTTCCTTCCCTCCCTCCTGTGATGCCCTCCCACGTCTTTGCCTCCCAGAGGCTTCCACGGCTGTTTGTTGCAGCAGCCCTGGCTACAAGCTCCCCAGGCAAATGGTGCCTCTGGGGCTGGCCAGGGGGTGCTTCCCAGGGCCCTGTGGGGCAGTGTGAGGAGGCACCTCTCTTTGGCGCGGGGTGTGCATCTCAGAGACCAGGGGTGGTAGCAGTGGCTGCCTGGAGGACTCCCAAGGAGAGGGGAGAGGAGAGGAGAAGAGAGGAGGCTGAGGGAACACTCCACAAGGGAGGGTATTCTAAAAGGGGTGAGGGGCTGCTGGCTCTGTAGGCAAGTGGTGACATAACTGGGTTCCTGAGCCCCACAGGGGTGCTGCAGAAAGAATGTGTTTAGTCAAGGATGCTGTGGACCCAAAAAGGTTGAAAACCTCTGTCGTAAGGGAAGGAACTTAGGTTTCCTTTTGCAGCAGCCTCTCCGTGTAATTTTCTAATACAGTGGTACCTCGGGTTACAGACTCTTCAGGTTACAGACTCCGCTAACCCAGAAATAGTACCTCGGGTTAAGAACTTTGCTTCAGGATGAGAACAGAAATCATGCTCCAGCGGTGCGGCAACAGCAGGAGGCCCCATTAGCTAAAGTGGTGCTTCAGGTTAAGAACAGTTTCAGGTTAAGAATAGACCTCCAGAACGAATGAAGTACTTAACTCAAGGTACCACTGTACTTGTTGAACAGCAGATTATTTCAAATAGATTCACCTAAAATAATATGGCTAACATTTGTTATTTAAAGCTTGCTACCCTATTCTGTATAGGTCAATTTATTTAGAACACATGACTGTCATTTCTTTGTTTTCAAAATCAAAGTAATTCACTCTTTCAGAAACAGGGAGCGCCTGAAAAGCTGTCAGTGTTTTAACATTTTTTGTAGATTTTTTTAAGATGATAAAATAGCCGTTGGTTTCATAGCATGTCTTTAAAGCAGCATGCCTTTCAGATTCCTGAAATTCAGGTAGCAAGTTAGCTTGGGGGTAAGGGGAATACAAGAACACTATAGCTCTTCCTTTGAAGTACTGAGTCATTTTTTGGATCTTTCAACTCAGTTTGGCCCAAATTACAGACACTGTTCATACCTCAATTACTTTAAATTTGAGAAGACTTTTTGTGGTACTTAAAATAAGTCAATATGCAAAGGGCGATGGAGAAACTGAACTTATCAAAGACATTGTAAAGTTAAATTTATTTGGTTGATATATTTTCATCTGTTCTACACTATCTGGTGGCAATGTATGACCAGGAGTTCACATATTTTGGCTTTTCCTAGTAGGCTGCCATTCTTTGTGCTTGCCACAGGGGCAGAGGTTTCTCATACCACACTAAGCTTTGGAGTAGAAAGCGGCAGCATGAGTTTGTTATGTTGCTTTTGTCTGTTGTGTTGAGCTTTGGAGTAGGCAGCCTCCAGAGAGAACCACTCTCTCTCCTCTTTTGTACAGGAGAAGAGAGGTATTGGAGCACACTGAGCTTTAGATCAGACAGATCTGCTGTTGCAAAGCTCAGCATAAGTTAGTGTGCTTGCCCTTCATTTTCTGCAACTTGTGGGAAGCTCAGGGGAGAACTCTCTTCAGTGTTTGTCATCCTACCTCACCTGAGATCTAGGACTATTGTCTCTAGGAAATGGATTTTTGGAGGTCTGGTGGTTAATGTCCAATTGTTTCGTTCTGACAAAAATGGAGGTTAAGCAGGCCAGATGTTTTTGTTTATTTAGTAGAGTACAGTGGTACCTCGGGTTAAGTACTTAATTTGTTCCGGAGGTCCGTTCTTAACCTGAAACTCTTCTTAACCTGAAGAAGAGCTAATGGGGCCTCCTCCTGCTGCTGTGCCGCCGGAGCCCGATTTCTGTTCTTATCCTGAAGCAAAGTTCTTAACCTGAAGCACTATTTCTGGGTTAGTGAAGTGTGTAACCTGAAGCGTATGTACCAACCTGAAGCATATGTAACCCGAGGTACCACTGTATAGTGTGCTGTGTGATCATTTGGAGGAAGGGTGAATGCTTCCTATCTCATCTCTTTTTAAGCTTGAGGCATTTAGGATGAGAAAAAGAAGGACTTGGACCAATCAATATCTCATAAGCAGAGTTTGTGAGAAGCCAAAAAGATGCTTGTGAATGTTTCTCATTCCCCATGCTACTATAGAGATAAGCAGGAAGAAGATCATATTATCCACTCTGGGTCGTCCTAGTCAGGAATTGCCTCATTAACCAGAGCAGGGTAACTAATGTGTAGTAACAGAGTGATTAACATTTCAAATAGGGAGTTCCGGGAAGCTTGACTTGTAGTCGGACTAGAAAGCGCGTTCCTTATTTGTAACAGACGGGGAGGTACAAAATAGAAAGGACTTCTTGGCTGGAAGCCCAAGTGTTAAGCATCCCATTATATGCAATATAAATTTGTGGGCTTTGCATATCACGTATAACTGAAAATGTGCTATATTTATAGTGTTCACCTGGTGTTTATTATTTTCCTTTCTTCTTTTTTTTCTTTTTCTTTTGCTTCCTGAAATTTTTTAATTGTTGAAAGACTACTTTGTCCTTTGTACAGTTACAGGTTTTGACCATTAATCTATTTTAATCAGATATATATGATGCATTTTGTGGAAAGGTCCACTCAGCATCAGCCAACCAAACACAAACTGTCAATTGGCTGATCCAGATTATGATCTCTTACATTGACGTGTTGCTTATTCATCCTTCTTGAGGCTACTCCTCTGTTCAGTATTTCTCCCTTCTCTTTGCACTTTGGCAGATGCAGCTTGTGATTAAGTTATGAGCTTGGAACAACGTGCAGTGACTGGTGCAAATGTAGGATCCGCATATAGGTGGGCTGAGTGTAACCCTCTTGTCATGGTCTGACCACTTCCAGGGAAGTTTGGACTATTGTCCGCAACCTTGCCCTGCAGTGGTGGGGGACCAATTCAGATGGTCTGCCCTTGACACCTGATAGGTCACACAGTTCTGCCTACCAGATGGTGAATGGCCCTCATAGCATGTTGAGAGCAGTTTGCATGGGGCTTCAAGAATAATGTTGCTCAACCCTATAGTGCCTTAGACACAGCAGTTTTTGCAAGTCCAGTTGAGTTGTCCAATGCAGCACCTTCCCATATTTTGTGGAATTAATTTTGGTTTATGTGTCTTGATGGTGTAGACAGGGTAATGATGTGACCAACTTCTTGCTTTCTTGACCCCTGTCCATCCTGGCTGGTCAAAGCTAGTTTGTGTGGTAGGACTGACTGACTGGGTGGGTCCAGGGTATGGTGAACATGGTTCTATTCAGTGGAATGGAGCCTGCAGCCCTTAAGCGGTAATGAAGAAGCCCGTTATGAACTCTGTGGTTTACAGTAAATACTGCCAAGCCACATTCTTGGGCACAGTGGTGCAGAGAGTGATGGCGGAGCAGTTGCAGGAGTTTATTGATCTGGATTCTATCTGGATTCATTTCAATCCGGGTTCAGGCATGGTTTAGGGACTGAATCAGCTTCGGTCACCCTGATGTGTTGAGAGCACGACAGAGAGGGAATGCATCTCTACTCCGGCTTCCTGACCTGATGGCAGCTTTTGATACACCTGACCATGGTATCTTGGACCAGCTCTGTGGGATGGGAACTGGGGGCAGTGTTTTGCACTGGTTCTTATTCCTTCCTACATGGCCGTGTCTAGAGAACAGCATTGGGGGATTGTGTCTTGGACCCACGGTCCTTGTGCTATGGTGTGCCACAGAGCACAGTCCTGTTAAACAACTATATGAAACCACTGGGGGGTAGTTATTAGGAGTTTTGGAGCAAAAACAATGAGATACTCTGCTGATAGTCAGCTGTTTCTCCATAGCATCTGAGTCACAAAAGGCTGAGCATGGTCTCAAACCTTGTCTGGATATAATTATGGAGTGATGGTTTGAGCAATGGGAAGACAGAGGCGTGGTGGGTGGGTGATTCCATTGTCCGGAAGATAGGTCATTGCTTGTTTTGGATGGGGTTACTCTTCTTCTGAAATAATAGTTTAGGTGTGTTTCTGGATTTATCTTTGTCACTTGACACTAGGAGTCAAGTGGCTAGAAGTGCCTTTTAACTGTTACAGGTAGTGAGCCGACTACGGCCAGTCTTAGGCAGGGGTAACCTGGATGCAGTGATTCATGTATTGGTAAACTTAACATTTGATTATTCTAATGCACTTTCTGTGAGGCTACAGAAGCTCCAGTGCTTAAAAGCTTGCACTGGTTGCCCATATGTTACTGGGTCAGATTCAAGGTTCTTGTAATAACTCACAAGGCACTTAATAACATGGATCCAGGATATCTTAAAGACTGCCCGATCGCTATCCCCACCTGAGGGAGAGGAATCTGTGGAGGAATCTCTGTTGGTGGTCCCCCAGGGCTCAGATTCACAGTGCTTGAATATTACAAGCTGCCCAAGCCTCCCAGGTGAGATTATATAAGCACCCTCCTTGCTGAATTTCAGGCATGTGACTGATGCTTTCTTGCTGCAGAAGACATTTTAAGGTAGTGTTTGGTTTTATGCTAAATTATTTTTGTTTTATTGTCCAATTTTCTGTGTGTTGTTTTGATGTATACCTCTTAGAAATGAAAATAAGTAGTATATAAATGTATTAATAAAATAAACAAACAGGATAATCTGTGGCATGTAAAACTTACTTTAATAACAAGGTCTACATAGATAAATAGTTGGTGTCCCCTGTAACTTACGATAAATAAGGATGTTTATTTATGATGCCTGTAGCAGTTTTAATGTCAAGTGCGTTTTGTAATCACTGTTTCTTTTGTCATAACAACCTGTGAGGTTGGTCATTACAATTTCCATTTTCTACATAGACAAGAGGCTGAAACTTTCTGGTTTAGCTCAGTGGTGTTTTTTTGTCAGTTGTGATTATAGGTTCAAGTTCATTGATCCACCTTGTTTGTATAGTTTAGTATAGTAAATGTAAGTCTTCCCATGAAACATTATGGTCATTGCACCAACTATATAAAAGGCATTTTATTTGCTTCTCCACTACAGAACCAGGAAGGTAGAGTTCTTTTTTCTTCTTTGGTGATCACTCATAGCTGAGTAAGATTGTCTTCCATAAACACAGTTTTAACAATGAGTCCGTAAGTGACTGTGGAGGCCAATTCTGGATCCACACGTCCTTTCACAGTGTGAACATTGGTTTCTGGACGAGAGTTTATCACGGTGTGGATTTGCCAAGTGTGCCTTCCTCTTAGCATATTTCTCCCTTGTGTCCTGAGTTTGAGTGTCTTCAAAGCCCGTGACACCTTTGGTAAAGGCTGTTCTCCAACTGGAGCGCTCACAGGCCAGTGTTTCCCAGTTGTCAGTGTTTATACCACATTTTTAAAGATTTGCCTTGAGTCAGTCTTTAAACCTCTTTTGTTGACCACCAGCATTACGCTTTCCATTTTTAAGTTTGGAATAGAGTAGTTGCTTTGGAAGACAATCATCAGGCATCCGCACAACATGACCAGTCCAACGAAGTTGATGTTGAAGAATCATTGCTTCAACACTGGTGATCTTTGTTTCTTCCAGTACACTGATATTAGTTCGCCTGTCTTCCCAAGTGATGTGTACAATTTTTGGGAGACACCATTGATGGAATCTTTCGAGGAGTTGGAGATGGCGTTTATAAGTGGTCCATATTTCACAAGCATACAGTAAGATTGGTAGTACAATAGCTTTGTAAACAAGCATTTTGGTTTCCCTGCGAATGTCCTAGTCCTCAAACACTCTGCACTTCAATTGGGAAGGTAGAGTACGTAAGTGGCAGCCTATTGTCATAGCTGGACAGCTGAGCCCCAATCTTCAGTCCAAGAAGTTATACAAACTCCTAGTTTCTTGGCCAGTAGAAAGGGGGTCTGGAAAGCATGAAGAGAAGAGACTCATTTTCCCTCTTGCAGCTTGAAGTATGGGGATGGAATGTTCAGAATTTCCCTCTCCTACTCTCAGACCCCCTTGACACATACTAGCATCCCAGGAACTGCTTCCTCACAAGGCAATCCCACACCTCTAGAAGCAGAGAATTGTAGAGTTGGAAGGGACCTGAAGGGTCATCTGGTTTGGCCCCCTGCAATGAATGTGTGTGTATGTGTATGCATTAATCCCACGGGTCTCCTTGCAGGGTACTTGTTGGGAAGGAAAGGCTTGCATGTTGAGTATTGTGAGGTCACACTGGCAGGAATCAGCTCCCTCTGCTGTACAAGGAGTGTATGCAGCAGGCCTTGTTTTCTCATGATGGGTTTGAGAGACAAAGAAATGGACAGAGTGGGGTATATAAACAAGCAAGAGAAGTGCCCTTAGTGTGTCCTGTCTTTTATGGCAAGTTAGAACATATTGGGGGGGTGTTGGGAGGAGTATCTCTTTCTCTTTTGTTTTGTTTTAAGAAGTGCAGAATACTACTCCTTACGTTTCCCATACATAGGTTCTGCTTCGTGGGATAGTAGACTAGTCTTTGGGATAATTCTATTTATTTTTTGTAATGTAGCACAGAGTATGCACACAGATAGCTTTTTAAGCCTACTTTTTATGATGGGGAAGAAAGCTTCCTAATAATAATGAGGATGAGAGAAATATTGCACTGTGTCCAAACTATGTGAAGGAGATTGGAGGGGTCAGAGGGGTTTACTAATTTCCACCTGAAGAAACCTGAGAACAGAAATCTAATACAGAATCTGAAATGAAGTGCAGATTGTGCCAGCTATTTGCAGTATATTCAAGGATATATCATGTAAAAATAATGTTAAAGCTGGCACAGTATCCTTAGAAGCCTGTACCTCTTTTGTATATTGATGTGCAGCGCTGCTTTTGTGGCAGTGACTAAGATTTTATGAATTGATTGTGTAATTTGTGCATATTTGCAGGTTGTAGATAACGTTACTGCTTCCTCTCTATTGATATGGAGCACATTGTTGCTTAATCTTAAACCAACGTGCAAGTCTGCTTTTTCTTAGAAAATTGTGTTCTAAAGGTTCTGTTGTTTTCATATATTTGCGTTACGACATGGATCCCCACCCTGCCCTCAATGAAGCATTACTTTGTTTTGACATCTTTGCCCATCTGCTAATTATAAAGGGACTCATTGTCGATGATGGCGTAAGCCAGTCATCACCCCCAAGAAGGGCATAAGTCAGTCTGATCATCAGTGGATGCATGCAAATTGGGATAGCTCTAGTTCTAGCACCATTTAAAGAACAAAGCATGCAACGCACAATAACTCTTGTCTTTGGCCAGTCCCATCAAATTTACCATAAATATGTGAAGGAATCTAAATAGTGTGGGCTTCTCTGTGGGCAAAGTTCTTATCTAGCTTTGTGAGAATGCGAAATAAAGTATTCATTTAACCTACTATAAAAATATGTATGCTATGCAGTTATAATCATATGTCATTATTCAGAAAATACAGCAGAAACTCTGACAAATTAAAAACAGAAGGATGTGTCTGCAAGGGCTTTTTCAGTCATTAAAAAGCTGCTTCACCTCTCAGGCAAACTATTTAATGGCAACTTCTTGCTCACTGTACTGACATCTTCAAAGGCTTTGACATCTGTCAGCCTTTGAACTACCATTAAAAAATATTATCCCATTTCCATTCTTTTATGCCCATTTTTTTAATTATAGCCCTTCTTTCAAGTTGGGAACATGGTTGGTTTAAATGATGCTGTCCTTTCGTTTTCAGCCACCCAGCTGCGGTTTGAATAAATTGATGTCGAATCAAAGGCGGGACTTTAAAGGGAAAAGGTTTGATGGACTTGGACTCCGAACCAGATGAGGCTTTATGATGAAAAGGGTTTAATCCCAGCACAGGCATTGCTTCTATCAGTCGAGCAGTACAAAGCAATTCATATATATAGGTTCACGAGAAATGATCTATTTTTTAAAAAACAGCACAGATCTTTTCAGGACTTGCAAATGTGGCATTAGCTAATATTCAGAGCAGTGATTTCCTTTCATCCACTAGAAGCTTATGATTATAGTACAGTTCTCGAATTGGAAATGAGAGCTGCAACACAGATTTAAAGCTATGCTGTCTGATTTGTATTCAATATACATGTCACTGCGGGACAAGCTAGTCTAGGCCAAGCTGGTTCAATAAAAGGAACAAGCAGTTTCATCATTTGAGATTCAGAGAAGACGACAGGGAGAAAAAGCTGCCAATTAATTAGTACCAGCATCACCTGATGCTTGTGCAACTGCTCTTGACGGATATAGCATCTTTTCCAAAACTGTCCCAGAATCAGATTTTAACACTCACTTTATTTGAATAAGAATTATTCCCTTGGCATCCTCCTGCAGTAAAATAATACATAGTATTAACCATTGTGTAATTTATATTTGCAGCATCACTTGTCTTGTTGAATTTTTGGTTTGAACATCTTTCAGTCGTGAAAATTATTGCTCTTCCCTCATAACAGCTGCCTTCATTAAAGCTGTAATTATGTATGATTATGAGGAGATCAGAAGACTTTTTAAAAAAAAATAAAATATGGTTTGTTGCTTTATAATACTTTTTTTTTTTTACTCTGGAATTTCTTATCTGAAAAAGATACTCAGCAGTGTTTCTGATCTCTATAGATGAAGGAATATGTTTAGTGAATAAACATTTACATAAATTAGATGGGTAAGGGCTGTACACAGAATTCATGGTACCAAACCTAAAGTGACATGGTACCATATCTGAAGGTCTGTAGGTGAATGTGTCAGAGCTCATCATTATCAGAGATTAAAGATGTTCTTGGCATAATCTCAACTCCAGAGATTTTGCTTTGCTTTTCTCTGATCTCCGGCCATTATAAGATAATTGATTCAGATTTGAGTTAAAAACTCTCAGGTGATTGCTATGAAGCCCTTGTGACTCATACTACTTAATTGTCAATTCTAAGGATGATGTTTTAGGACTAATTGAAGAACTGATAGGTAACAAGCACAAGGTCACGATAGTATTCACCAAGGAGTGCATTCAGAATTGGAATAGAGGTTATGGATAGGCAAGATCTTAAAGCAAATGGTCTATCTTGTAATAGTTTGTGGGCCAGAAAGTGTGGTTGTTACTATCTTGGGTGAATAGAATCATAGAATGGTAGAGTTAGAAGGGACCCTGAGGATCATCTAGTCCATCCCTCTACAATGCAGGAATATGCAGCTGTCCCATATGGGGATCAAACCTGTGACCCTGGGGTTATCAGCACCATTCTCTAACCAACTGAGCTATCTTTATTTGATAGGCTACGAATCTAGCAAAATCACCACGTCTGTTGGTATTTAGTAGCCTTCATAACAAAAGCGATAAATAGAATAACCAAAATGTGTAATACAGTGGTACCTCGCGTTAAGTACTTAATTTGTTCCGGAGGTACTTAACCTGAAACTGTTCTTAATCTGAAGCACCACTTTAGCTAATGGGGCCTCCTCCTGCTGCCACGCTGCCGGAGCACAATTTCTGTTTTCATCCTGAAGCAAAGTTCTTAACCTGAGGTACTATTTCTGGGTTAGCGGAGTGTGTAACCTGAAGCGTATGTAACCTGAAGCGTATGTAACCCGAGGTACCACTGTATCCAGTTTGGGGCTATAAATTTCACACCTTTTGTCCAGTTTGGCTCCAAAATGCTCACGTTGTCCAAAAAAAGACCCATAACATATTGAAATAATTTTGGGAGCATCATGGCAAAGATGAAGAACAGACTCTTCAAGGTCTGTAAATAATGCAATGATTTTTTTAAAAAAAAGATTTCACTTACAGTTAACATAGTTCCTAGAGTCCAAGATGTGATCTGCCCTCTGCAAAGTATACACCAAAATATTCCTTACTTAGCCTGCTATCCGACACTGATCAGTGATTGATCATATCCCTATTGAGGTAACTTTCTCGGTGTAAAACAATACTCCTCCCTCTCTTCATCTGTCAGCACGATTCCTTCCAATGATGTGAGCCTTAAAGCGGGGTAGTTGGTACCATCTTGAGGGATTACATTTCTTTCATAGCCTATAACCTTAGTAAAATTATTAGCCATGATGGCTGTCAGTAATGAGTAGCTTTTACTTGGGTGGGTGGGGACCTCTTCTACGTGAAATAAAAGTCAGAGAGAGGAAAATGAAAGAAAACATGTACTTTTATTAATCCAGCATGTAGCTACCATACCTTCATTCACAAATCATGAAAACTGCAAAGTTGAAGTACATTTTCTCCAGTATTTTAATCATAAAGGTCATTGTGAATATCATCTCTTTCAACGACAGATTCAAAGTCATATTTGTTTTCATCAGCTTGCTTATTACAATGCTGTACAAGGCATATTGCTGTTCATTTCATTCTTCATACAGGTACCTGTGAGTGCTGCACAATATAGCTTACACCTTCAGGACAGCAATTCCAGAACTGACACTGGAGTTGGCTTTCCAGTCAACCATTACGTATTCTGTCTCTGTAGTAGAATTTCATAGGATTTTATAGGGAAACCATCACTGATACCAGGTTAAACTTGAATGACAGTTAAAAACCACCTAGGTCTTCTAGGTTTTACTCAGACTAAATGCATTGAAATTCATGAGCATAAATTAGGTCCCCCAATCTCAGTAGCTCTTTTCCGAGCAAAACTTATTGAATATCACCCATAGTTTGGGATGGGTGGAGGGAAATAGTATTCATCACATGCAATTTGACATTGCTGAAAGCCACTGTGATTATTAATGGTATTTATAGCCTGGTTCTCATCAAAGTGATCTACGGCCAGGTCACCATAGTAGAAGAGAACTGTTTTCAACTAGTGCTGAAAGAGGGACAAAGGAGGCACCAGCTGAACTTTAGGGGAGCTGTATTCCACAACTGAGGTACCCTTGCTGAGGAAGGCCTCCCCAGCCAAACTTAAAAGCTTGGGCAGAACAATCAGTAGGTGTTATTTCAGAAAACCCAAGTCCTGAGCTGTTCAGGGCTTTGCAAATCAACTAACACTTTGAAGTGGGCCCAGTGACAAAAGGCAGCCAGTGTGAATTATTATGGACCAGTGTTACATACCGTATTTTTCCGTCTATAAGATGCCCCATGTATAAGACGCCTCCTATTTTGGTGGCCTCTGATTTAAGAAAATGGGGAGAGATTTATCCGTGTATAAGACGCCCCCAAATTTTGGACATTATTTTTAGGGGGGGAAACCTAGTCTTATATATGGAAAAATACTGTATTTTGTGCAGAGATGCCTGTTAATACTTCAGCTGCTGTATTTTGTGATAGCTGCTGCAATACCTAGACTCCTTGGGCATGGGTAGGCAAATTAAGGCCTGGGGGCCAGATCCAGCCCAATCGCCTTCTAAATCCTGCCTGCGGATGGTCTGGGAATCAGCGTGTTTTTACCTGAGTAGAATGTGCCCTTTTATTTAAAATGCATCTCTGGGTTGTTTGTGGGGCATAGGAATTCGTTCATCCCCCCCCCCAAAAAAATAGTCTGCCCCCCCCAGAAGGTCTGGGGGACAGTGGACTGGCCCCCTGCTGAAAAAGTTTGCTGACCCCTGTCCTAGAGTGTATTCAAGGGTAGCTTTGCATGGACAAATTGCAGTACTCTGAATGGGAGGTTACTAGAGTGTGGAGGCACTGTGTTCAAGCTATCACTGTCCAGAAATGGCTGTAGCTGACAAACCAGACATTGCTAGAAAAAGGCACCCCATGCCACCAGGACCATCTGAGTCTCCAGTGACAAGGTCAAATCAAGGTGTATCCCTAGACTGCGTACCTGATCCAGGAATAGTTGAGTGTTGTCAAGAATAGGCTGGTGTTTCCCAGGTCTGACAACCAGCAATCCACAGCTCCTCCATCTTAGTGGGATTCAGTTTCAGTTTATTAGCTATCGTCTAACACAGGGACGTCCAACTCACAAGAGACTGCAGTCTACTCACAGAATAAAAAACTGGCAGTGATCTACCCCTTTTTTTGGGGGGGGGGTTCAGTTGTTGAGCTTTTTTTAGGGAGGAATGTCCCATTATGGAGAGGAAAATGTCGCAATTGAGATTAACCAACAGCTCGCTGTTGGACATCCCTGGTCTAACACATTACAGCTACCACACTGATCCAGCACCTGCAGAGCTTCACGTGTTAAGGGAAGAGCAGTAGCTCAGTCACAGAATACCTACTTTATATATAGAAGTTCCCAAGTTCACCCCTAGCATCCACATAAACCCATAAAACTCCGAGAGCCACTGCCAGCTTCTGCTTTTGATCAGCCACAACTTGCTGTGTTATCTGAACCAAGAACTCCGATTAACTGTGGTTAGTTTCAGCAACACAGTTTCAGAAACCATGGTTTGAAGTTGTGCATTTTAAAGCTAAACATAGTTAAAGTTAACCACAGTGTCAGTTCAGACAAACTTTGTTGATAAAATGATGGTGGTGAACATCAGTGGCAGGGCAACTCGTCTTATGGTCTCATCAGCATATACTTAAAGCAGAAAGAGTTAGCACTGTTTCCGCCAGTGCTTACAGTTAGATTTGTCCCTTGATTAAGGTAATATTAGTTGAGTACTGAACTAAATTTGCATTTGAATAAAAAGAACAGTTCTGAATCAATAATATTTGAAGAGGCATTCTCTCCTATTTGAGAGAGGGAATGGGAAGGCCTCCATATATAGTGTTTCCCTATGCAAAATTTATAAACGCCTGTGTATCTGCACCCTGATTAATCATGAGTACTATTTTAGTCAATTAAATTGATTAATCCAAGGTTGCAGCCCTACCAACAATCAATGCTATGTGTAGTTGCCTTTTGTTTCATATCCAGTAGGGGCAGATTGTTGTTGTTTACTGAATTAATATTCCGCCCTACACCCAGAGGTCTCGGGGCAGTTCATTGAATAAAATCAAAATATAAAACCACAAAAACAACAACCCAATAGCTTCCCCCCAAATCCCCACATTTTAAAAGGGCAAAGGATGTTGTTAAATTTTTTGCCCACTCTTCGCCATCATATCTCAGGGCAGGTTGCCGCAGTTTAAAATTCAATATAAAAACTTTTATAACAAATCACAGGAATAGGGTACTTCCCCCAAAAACACACCGGGGTAAATAAGTGCCTCTGCAGCATTTGCCAAAAGCTGTATAGTGAAGGTGCCAGACACACCTCTGAGGGGAGAAAATTCAACAGTTTAGTTTATACTGGTTTGGTGAGAGGGGACTGGATCCTGCATTTCAATTTAAGTCATGCTGAGAGGAAAAGAAAGGACACTTGGCAGCTGGCCATTACATGTTTCTTGAGAACTGATACATTATACATAATTATTTTTGATATACAGCCTGTGGGAAAATATGAACAAAACTATCCTGTGATGGTAGAGGGCTGCTGTTTTTTTGTTTTTTTTTCTGCTGCAAACTAATGTGTAATCACTTTGTGCACACACACAAAATAGGGAGTACTAATCAACCATGTTAACTTTAATTATTAGCAGTGCTCAGAATTCTTGGCTTTAGTCAGAACACAAAAATTTGCTGTTAAAAATAGATATCAAACATTTCTGTGGTCAGTGACTTACAGCAACTGTTTGTTGTGCTGGCAAAATTGCAAGCTGAAATAAAAAATAGGGAACCTGCGGCCCTCAATTTGTGGGTGACCCCAACTCCTTTCATTCCTAGGCACCAGCATTGACAGTGGTCAGGGATGGTGGGAGTTGAAGCACAATGGCATCTGGAGAGCCAATACAGTGGTACCTCTGGTTGCGAATGGGATCCATTCTGGAGCCCCGTTCGCATACTGAACAGAATGCAACCCGCGTCTGTGGTTGCGATTTGCTGCTTCTGTGCATGCCCGTGACGTCATTTTGAGCGTCTGCACATGCGTGAGCAGTGAAACCCGGAAGTAACGCGTTTCGTTACTTCCGGGTCTCCACGGAGCGTAACCTGAAAACGCTCAACCTGAAGCGACTTTAACCCAAGGTATGACTGTAATCAAAGCCACAACAAAGCATAAAATTCACTTCACAAAGATACATGGTTCAGCTCGTTTGTCTGAAACCACCTACATAAGCACAATAATGTGTTGAGCATGCAATAGAAACCTATTGTCTGTGCTACCTAAACTCAACAAGGAGGGAATTCCAAAGGGCATGTGCTACAACACTGATAGGCACTGCTCTGAATGAGCTTGGAGGGGAGTGACAACACAAGGAAAACCATGGCCAGATAGCACATTGGCAGTCCATGCAGTTATACAGTGGTACCTCGGGTTACATACGCTTCAGGTTTCAGACTCCGCTAACCCAGAAATAGTGCTTCAGGTTAAGGGGGCCACTAGGGGCGCATTGGAAGATGGCCGACAATACCATCTCTCTGACTCACACGAGGTAATTAAGAGGCTGATATGGGAGTATGCAGCCTCCCTTGTTACCCCAAGGGAATGGGGAACACTGCCTCGCCTGCGGTTGCCATAAATCACCCCCAAGTTCGAAAGAAGGGGGTGAAGGCACTAGGCGCACAGCACCCGTGTGGATCGGCTCTCCCTGACGCTATCTCTGATCACGCGGCCTGGTTGCAGGAGCTCAAAATAAACAATTAGAGAGAAGCAAATGCACATATTTTGAGTGAAGAACGGGAGTTAAGACTGCTAACTGATGCGACCTCTGTGAAGTGGAGCAATCGGTTGGATTTAACAGGAAAACATAACAAGAAGAAGATACATCAAAGGGTCGGTATGTCGGAATGGGATGGAATGGGGGGGGGCTTTTCTTTTCTTTTATCTTATGTGATTACCCAACAACCCTCCCCCCAGAAAGAACCGTTGCAATTACTGATTATAAGCGGGATGATTAAGAACTGTGTGGAAATTAATTACTAATCAAAGACATGGTTTGTGAAACATCAGGGAAGGAATGAAGAGCCTTTGGAATGACGCAGTCATAAAAAGAGACTTGTTTGATAAGCAGGCCTGGCTACTGGATTTACGATCGAGGGGGAGGAGACCATGGTATTGGACTGTGAGTTTGACCTGGCAGAACCCCCTAAGATTGAGGAGAGACTGTCAGACCTGTGAGGATTTAATGGGCAGATTTTAAGAATGTTTTGTTCGGAAGTGTGGAAATGGCGTCTGTCTGTTTGTATATGGCTCTTGGAGGAACGGAAAACCCACACAGGATAAACAACGTCTGTTTTCAACCCGCTTGTGGAGACTATCAGAGGTCACAAAGAAAGAAAGGAATATATGACAACAAGAAAATGAGGAAAACAATAAAGAGAAGATTGGATAGAATGTGAATACTATTTGGACAGAACTGTAACATCAAAGCAGCAGCAAGAGAGATGTTTGGATCCCTTTCTGAGCTCGAAGCATGGGTACCCCCAACAAAAATTTAAAAATTTGGTTTTGTAATTTGGAACTAATGTGATTTGATTGGTTTGTTAATAAAAATTATATTTTAAAAAATAGTGCTTCAGGTTAAGAACTTTGCTTCAGGATGAGAACAGAAATCGTGCTCTGGCGGCGCGGCAGCAGCAGGAGGCCCCATTAGCTAAAGTGGTGCTTCAGGTTAAGAACAGTTTCAGGTTAAGAACGGACCTCTGGAACGAATGTGGGTTAAACCACAGAGCCTAGGACTTGCCTATCAGAAGGTCGGCGGTTCGAATCCCCGCGACGGGGTGAGCTCCCGTTGCTCGGTCCCTGCTCCTGCCAACCTAGCAGTTTGAAAGCATGTCATAGTGCAAGTAGATAAATAGGTACCGCACCAGCGGGAAGGTAAACGGCATTTCTGTGCGCTGCTCTGGTTCGCCAGAAGCAGTTTAGTCATGCTGGCCACATGACCCAGAAGCTGTACGCCGGCTCCCTCAGCCAATAAAGCGAGATGAGCACCGCAACCCCAGAGTTGGCCACAACTGGACCTAATGGTCAGGGGTCCCTTTACCTTTACCTTTTACCACTGTATTGTCGGAATCAAGCCTTTGTCAGAGGAATTGGCCACTCTCCAGGTGCCCGGCTTGGATTCCTTGTTGATCTCCCCCGTCAGCGACTCCCGGCAAGAGAAGGCAAGATCCTGGCGATCCTCCTCAAACGTGAGAAGAACACACCATTCCTCCCCCATCCCCAGGGAGGGGAGAGAGACAGACAGAAATGTATTTACATGCCTTTATTTCTGTCTTTCCAGCAGTACAGAGAAAACGTGTCTGCACTCTCTCAACACCAACAGCAGAGAGAGAATTTCTCCTCCCATGTACTTCCAGTACAGGGTCATGTCACACTCTGAGCTAACATCCAGTGCTCAGTGCACATAATAGACTGTTCCTTGTTCCCACGGTACAGTCCCAAAACATCAACATCCTGTTTGGCTTTCCAGCCATCTGGAGCACTCAGCAGCATTGCTCCTTTTTCGTAACATGTATCAGCAAAGGTGTTACAAGCTGTCGGTAGCTGCTGCATCCTGTATCAGCTGCAGCTTACAGACCTGTCTTGAAGGAGGTCCCACATAGAATGCACTGCAGTAATCCAGCCTTTGGGTTATCACTGTGGCTACACCGTTCATGTCCAACAATGGCCAAATTTAGTAAAAGGAGTTACTAGCTATTAAGGCCATCTGCCTAACCAGTGACAAAGGTACGTCCAGGAGTACCATCTGCCTCACCCATGACAAAGGTAGGTCCAGGAGTACCCCCCGCATTCACACTTTAAGATGGCAACTGGCCTATCTCCCAGACATTGAAACAGAAATCTGCATGCAAATATGTTAGGTATTTCAATTGTTTGTTTCAACAGCAAACCACCCTTTCTCAGTAATAATATATAGCTCCCGCCCGTGTAAAATGCTAAATTCTCTGCTTCCTCTGACCTCTATTACTCAGCTTTCTGCCTCTGCCACATCAGACAACAGTTTTTACTATACCATTTCCTTCTTCAACTTTAATGACATCAGAAGAGTGCTGCTCAGTCAGACCAGAGGTGCATCTTGTCTGGTATTCTGTTCCCACAGTGGCCAACCAGATGCCTAGGGCAAGCCAACAAGCAAGACATTTGGGATTCCCACCAACTGGTATTCAGAAGCATACTCCCTCTGTTTCTGGGGGCCGTAGATAACCATCATATCTAGGTACCATTGATCGATTTATTCGCCACAAATTTGTCGAATCTCCTTGTGGCGATCACACAGGGTCCCCGGATGTTTTGCAGTCTATTGATCCCTGTGCCACCACTATGATCACTTCCCCGCTGCCACCAACCCGTTTCTCTCGGGTACACACTGAGTCCAGACAGTTGTTATCATTAAAACAAATAATCAAGTTTATTTTATAAGCATGAACAAGTTTATGGTTTCAGATAATTTTTCTTGTCAGTTTTTTATCCTTAGTTTCTATATCAGCCTATACCTTCCTAATAACTTCTAACTGATTATCCCAACTGTCTACCTGACTCCTCCTAACAGTTTCTCTCACTCTCTCACATCAAAACTAGACCAACCCACAGGCTTATCCTCCCTCTTCCTTCTCCAACTTCCAACTGACTTCCCAACAACTCTAACTCTAACTCCTCCCCTTGGGTTCCCACTGGCCAATCACTTCACACTCATTTAACCCTTTCCTTATGACCCATCTAGGAGGGCAAACACCACACTCCTTTCAAAGCCTTCAAAGGTTGTGATAGTTTTAAAATGCAGCCAATTGGATTGTAATTTGCCTGTTTTAGAAGCTATAGGAGAATCTTTTGTTATTATGTGGACATGAATAAACTTATGGACTGGCTTAATTATTTCACGGAAATCAATGGGCCTTGAAAAGTCCTCAGTTTTCACTGCATCATTTGCAGGAGTTTATTTATCTTAGTATACGAATTGCATTTATTTAAAATATTTTATATTCTACCTTTCATCAAACAATATTTGCAGGGTGATTTGTGATAATACAGCAATTAAATATATACCTCTAAACCCATAAAACTTGAAATGAAAGCAGCTGTTTTACAAGTTGAGGATGTGCCTCCAATAGATTCACAACAGATAGCAAAACAGATTTCAGCGTATGCAAAATTTCAAAGCTGTCACTTGTAATGTATCTTACAGCAGAGCTTTGACATTTGTAAGCAGATTACTGCTGTTAAAATTAATGGAGGACATATGCAAGTTAGCAACATAACACCTTACTCCTAGTAGACAATTTTTTAAAGGATCTGTCAGAGATGCTTGCAAAGGTGAAAGAAACTAGAAATACTGGGACAGCGTAAATGTCTAAGTATTTAACCTTCTATCAGTTGGATTTGTAAGCTACATTTTAAAAGGAAAATATGCAACTACATTTACCATCTAATCTTTCAACTTTTGACAACCTCAGTCAGAGTTATGATGGAGCTGATTTAGACTTTATAACATTAAACACAACTTCAAGAAGCACCAAGCAAATGTTAAAGTCAAATCCACAATTTCACTTGCCTGTGTGCTATATTTCATCTTCCTTTAATCTAAAAACCTTAAGCATTCTTGAGAGATCATAGCACTGTTGACACATTAAATAATCCTCTGCCTAACATTTTTTTTTAATTATTTAAATGAAAATAAACTAGGGCATGATCTAGTCAAAGTATTCCTAGCAGGGATTCCATATGAACAGAGATATAAATCTCCAAACTCACAGTAGATGTGTGTCAGACACTTCCTTAGCATAAGAACCCACTTTTTGTGGGTATAAGTCTCCCCTTCACATTTCATAGACTGAGAAAATCAGCAATTATTGTGTGTTACATTTGGCCTTCTTTTGCGTTGCAAGTCTGTATATAGACTTCTTAATGCATTGTATTTGACAAATAACTTTTTATCTTCTTGCCAGTGGTGTTTGTGATAGAAGGAAGTGGAACCCAAATGTTTGTGTAACGAGATGCACTTGATTTCATCTTGCTCGGTGCCCACAGGAACCATACTATTCTAAGAGGTTGAAGGCCTCTAGGCTGAGATCATTTAGGACTTTGAGAGGCAAACAGTTCAGCTCTTTGAATTGGGTTTGGAACCTAATTGGCAACCACTGCAGCTTATAGGGGAAGGACCCCAAAAGAGGAACACGAAGCCTGAACATTATTCTCAGAGGATGGCCATGTATGATGCTGCCTGACACATTTTGTAATAAGATTTCATTGCCTATGCCTCTTTAACATTTCCCAGGAATGTTTCAGCTCCAAAAGAGAGCACATTTATAATATTCATTTTGAGATTTCCACAGTCTGAGATGTGGATCCTGATGGCATCATGTTTGAAGAAAGCCCTAGAAAGATTGCTGGGCATTCCTATGGGAGAGGAACCAGGTTCTAACTTTACCAGTATCTCCTTAACATGAGGAGGTAGCCCTGCACTCCTTCTCTGACACTGAGGATGTAAGAAGGGAATTTCCGCTCACCCCCTCCCTTGGGTGGGCGGGGTTTGTGACACCGCACGACCTCCTGGTACAGGTGAGCCACCCACCTTTGTTCCAGGGAGCCATTGCCCTGCCCCCATCTCAGCAGGCCTATGGGCAGCCAGCTGGGGGTGGGGCAAGGGCCAGCATAAGGGGCCAATGCTCCTCAGTCCAGGTCCCTTCCACCCTTCAGACAGGGATAGCAAGAGCCCCACCAGAACCTATGCCTGAGCAATAGGGTGTGGTCCCTTTAACTCAGTATATATACTCTCAGATGAGGCAGCGCAAGGGACAACCCCTTAGCTACACAGCTATGAAAGCTCACATTTTAGACATTTGCTGGCTAGAGCAATATTCATAGCTTGCTGCCCTGAGTTCTCCTGTAACCAGTCACCAATACGCCATAAGGAGCTGACCATGGTCCTGTTCTCCTGCAAGTAGCCTGTTTTGTTGCCAAATCGTGCCAATATTCTGCTAGGTGGTGCCTTACCCCAGGAATACGAAATAGTTTGTCCTGGCCTGCAAAAGAGAATACATTTGAGGCAGATTAGGAAAGTCCTCTTTGCCACATTTCAGACTTGTCCATTGAGAAGTACTGATCAAAAACTATGTCCGGTCTGTCATCCTGATCTTTCAAGGGCTGTGACCCCTATCTAGACCAGATGATCTCACTAACATACTTCTATTTCATCTATATTCGCTTTTAGCTTATCTTCTAATGTGATTTGAGTTCCACTACCAGCCCTGCAGAACAACTGAAGTTGGCCTAGAAATTTAGTCTCATTCAGAAATATATGGAGTTGATCAGCCACCACCTACTCAGTTGGAGAATGGCTCTAAATTACCATCATGATGATTTGATTATAGTTTTGCCAGAAAGGAACAGAAAATTGCCTTCCTTAGGGGTTGTGCTGAGCCCTCCCAAAGGTTTTTGCAATGCTCTAAACTCATGGTGCCAATTTATCCCAACAAAATGTTCTAAGCCAGGATGGACAAAGAGCAAATTGACACTACTGTCAAGCACGTTATATGTATACAGCAATGAAACTAATACAAGGAACCATAATCTGACTTTGAAGGCTCTTTTGGCTTGGCTTCAATTTGTTCTAGTCAGTTGGATGCAAATCACTTTAACTGCAAACCACTTCACACAAATGATAAAGTGGACAATGAGGATCAAACAACATGTTGTGTAAATAGGGTTTTTTAAAACTAATACACTTAGAACTGGCCATACATTTCATGTGTGTATGTGCAAAATCAAGTATAGGGGGATAAATCCACACAGAAAACAAGTATGTATGTATATATGTATGTATGTATGTATGTATGTATGTATGTATGTGTTTAGTATACTGTTCTTCATCCCTAAATATCATAAAATACAAGATAAAAATACATAAAATACAAGATAAAAAGCTTAAATTCCATAATAAAAGCAAGAACAAAAACGAAGAACCCCTCACCCCTCCCACAACACATTTAAAAGGGTATAGGATGATAATCAGCCCAAGGCCTGCTTGAAGAAGAACCTTTTTGCCTGGTGCCTAAAGGTGTATAATGAAGGTACCAGCCGAACCTCCATGGGGTCAGCATCCCACAAAACAGGGGCCACTGCAGAAAAGGCCCGTTCTCAAGTTACAACCCTCCAAACCTCTTGTGGAAGGGGCACACGAAGAAAGGCCTTAACAAGTGTCATGTCTTTCTTTAGAAAAAGCAGCAGCTGGATAGTTGTGTGGATCTAAATTGGAACTATTGCAGGAGGGAATAATCTCCCAAGCTGCTATTTGCCCCTGAAGGAGTTCCAAGTAATGTCTGCAAGTAATTTTCCAAGAGAAACTGTCCTGGAGGAAGGGTTTAACCCTCCTTTACCTGATCCATAGTCTTGGTCTGGCTCAGGGTACCTCGTGGCGTTGCTTTTCTGAAGAGGCAGGGCCACTTTTCAGCAAATCAGTTGAAAACTCTATTAACATAATGTGTCATTTGATTCTGAGGCTCCCCATTGACTTGGGGCCTAGTTAGAGAAACCCTTCAAACTTTCATAATATTTGCGCTGGGTAACACTGTGCACTCAGTTATTATATTCTTTTCTCCAGCCTTCGCCAATCTAATGCCCTTCAGGTTACAGCTCCCATCATGCCCAGCCGGCAAAAGTTGGTAGTGGCTCTTCTTCTATTTTGGCACAATTGTTGTGCCTCAAAAATGTAAAGTGACTCGGACTTCTTTAAAACATATTAAAGGTAAAGGTAAAGGGACCCCTGACCATTAGGTCCAGTCGTGGCCAACTCTGGGGTTGTGGCGCTCATCTTGCTTTATTGGCCAAGGAAGCCGGCGTACAGCTTCCAGGTCATGTGGCCAGCATGACTAAGCCGCTTCTGGCGAAACCAGAGCAGCGCACAGAAACACTGTTTACCTTCCTGCCAGAGCGGTACCTATTTATCTACTTTCACTTTGACGTGCTTTCAAACTGCTAGGTTGGCAGGAGCAGGGACCGAGCAACGGGAGCTCACCCCGTAATTGTACTGATACAGCAAAGGGATTTGACCTTCTCAGGCGTAGTGCTATGGACAAATCAAATCACCAGTGCTTAAACAATATAAAGATGTCTTTGGTCTTTTCCAAAAAGTAGATAAATGCCTTTTGCTCAATTTATGCAGGGAGTTATTTCATGCTTTTTATATGCTGTTGAATAACTAGTGGTTTAAGGTACGTTGGGGACGTGGGTGGCATTGTGGTCTAAACCACTGAGCCCCTTGGGCTTACCATTTGTAAGGTCAGCAGTTCAAATCTATGTGACGGGGTGAGTTTCCGTTGCTCTGTCCCAGCTCCTGCCAACCTAGCAGTTCGAAGGCATACCAGCATGAGTAGATAAATAGGCACCACCGCAACAGGAAGGTAAACGGCATTTCTGTGTGCTCTGGCACTTGTCACGGTGTTTCGTTGCGCCAGAAGCGGTTTTGTCATGCTGGCCACATGACCCAGAAAAGCTGTCTGCGGACAAACGCCGGTTCTGTTGGCCTGAAAGCGGAGATGATCACCACACCGCCTTTGACTGTACTTAACTGTCCAGGGGTCCTTTACCTTTACCTTTTATCTTTAAGATACGTTAGATGGGGTCATAGAAGCAGCCTATTGATTTAACCACAGAGTAACGTTGAGGGTCAACAAAGCGCCTTTTAATTAAGAACTTGAGGTATTACTGCGCACAAAACATATGGACACAACGAACATGAACCTTTTCATGCAAACCATGGAGATAAACGTGATTTCAAGTTCATGTTGGTTTTATAATTACATGGGTGAATTTAGGCTGCAGTGGGTTTGAGAAGTCTGCCTTGCAGAAATGGATATGTTTGGGGTTGTGCAAGGCACTTTAGAATCCAGGTGTGGATGTGGGAGAGGTCTCGGTGGCTGCTCCCAGGCTTTAGAAGTCCCTTCCTAGAGAAGCTAGACTGGCTTCCTCCTTGTTGTCCTTCCATTTCCAGGGCAGGTGATTTTTTTTATTTTATTCTGTCAGGCTTTTAGAAACTTGACTGCTCTTAAGGACTCTTAATAGTGTTCCGTACTGTTTTTAATTACTATTATTCCTCTTATCTATATTTTGCATTGTTTTAATTCCATGCACAGTAATTTAAAAAACAGCCTTCCATATGATTTTAGAATAAGGTTACCAGACGTCCCCATTTCCTGGGGACGGTCCCCAGATTTACAAATCAGTCCCCTGACAAAATCCATCTATTTAGTAGGAAGTTGAAAAGTATCCCCAGAGTCATTGGAAAAAAAACTGGTAACCTTGTTTTAGATATGTGTGTTTTATATGTAATAGTTTTAATTTTTGTGAGCTGCCTTAAGTCTCTGTTTGGGGGGAAAAGGTGGGGTATAAATAAGATTAAATAAATAAATAATGTTGATTAAGTGGGTGTGCATATGACCATTTCTCAAATCTTGAAATGTTCCCATGGACCCCAAAAAGTTGGTGACCCTCAGTCTGTGTTATCTGATGTGTAAGGCTCTCTGTCTTAGTGGTTCAAAAAAAAAATTATTGCCATTTTTAATTTCCAGAGAGCATAGCTTTATGAAAATCAGATCACAGGCACATTCTTGTCAGTGTAAGCCTTTCTCACTCTACGCCTGGACTTTAAAGTGATAATCTTCTCACAATAATAGCCATTTATCTTCTCCCATTTTACATTTCCTCATTCAACTAAGAGTCATTTGCCGAGTTAATGTTCAGTTTTTGCTTTAGGCTGTAATGATTTTACAAAAGACATTTTTATATTACTCATATTTCTCCTTTCGTAGCACCAAAGAGCCAAGTCTAGAGGTCTTCTATCAACATGATGGCATGACTAGTTGCAGCAGGTTATTAGCCTGACGTGACTTTGGAAGTAGCATAGCCGCCCTATTGGTTAAAAACCCACCTTGCCTCACTGCAGTGCCCCAGTAGGCATTATCATACCATTCACCACTACTGAAACAGAAATTATCTAGGCATCTGATGATATTTTGCTGTGACAGTGCAAGCCACTATTTGTGCTGTTACAACTGAAGAATTTATTATTATTAGGTTGACATTACTACCGTGTACTAATTCATTCCTTTCCCCCATCCCATAAACCTTCAAAGTGCAATTCCAACTTGCACTCCTCTAGAATGTCTAGGGCTTATGTACTGTTGACAAGTCTGAAGACCACAACCATAGTTGTCAAATACTGTGGAAGAAAACAAAACCTAATTTATTCAGATGCTACGGAATATAAATTTGGCTTGGCAGACATTTGGGAAAGAAGTACTTAGAGAAGAGCAGCGCAGAGATCATAAAGCGACAGCTGACACTGTAGGCTACTGAGAATGTGTTTTTAAAAGCAATCTTGTTATAGGGTTCCCTTCCAAATACTAGCTGTAGAATCTGAATACTAATAGGTAATTTCACTTTAATGGTACATAGTAAGCCTATTTCTCCTTTTGGCAATGCAAAATCTTGGTAGTATTTAAGACTTAAGAATCAATTCGAAACTGATTCCCTATATCCCTTTGGATAGCAGTGGCATTTATGTGGATGAAACTCTCTTATTACAAAACTGGGATTTACAGTTCAAAAACGTACATATTTTCTAGGTTGAAAACATATTTCGTATGCAGGCCCCTGTGAATTTCAGTGTTTGCTTTGCCATTAAGCACATTCTCATACATAAGCTGTTCAGTAAAAAATATTCTTGTTTAAAGCGGTGTATGCATAAAAATGAGGCAACTTATTATAAAGAAGAACATTTTTGCTTTACTGTTACAAAATGCAAATATTTGAGTGGAAAAAATCTGGGGGGAAACTACCAGAAATTATTCAATCACTAAAAGAACAATGGAGTAGCAATTCTTGTATGTATCACATTATCTTCATTCACTTTGTTCTCTCTTCCTTCTCAGACAAGCTGTTATCTTCTAAAGGAGCTCAACACATAATAGACGAAAGTTAGAAATAATTAGACAATATGTTATGCAAAGCTTGGTGGAATTTATAGATTTTGGGGAGGGGGGGCACATTTAGCAATTTAAGAAAGAAAGAAAGAAGGTTAGCCAAACCCAGAAAACGCCATTATGTGCTGAGGGAGAAGTTACAACCTGAATGGGTCAAACTAAATGAGACTACAGCAGTTCTATACACTTAAAACTGGATCTTCCCCAAGTGCAGAGAAAAACAGCAGGTTTTCAATCTAATTTTGAAGATAAAGGGGTGTGTGCAGCGAGGGGCATGGTATGTTCCCACCTAAGGTGATTTTCTTCTAGCTGATCTCCCTTTGGGTATTGAAACCCAGTTGGAGGGCAGACTTTGGGGAGATGTTGCTGTTTTAAAGGATGTTTTAGTATTCCTCACTGTTTTGCTTTTTTAATAACACCACGGGCACCTGTTTTGTTTATAAGATTTCATACCCGTCCTTCACCAAGAGTGGCTGGGGAAACCCAGGCAGATGGCCGGGGTATAAATAATAAATTATTATTATTATTATTATTATTATTATTATTATTATTAGGACAAAACCAGATATGAACCTGCTGCCATTACCATTACTTTTAACCCCTACAGTCCCTTAAGATCTCCCCCCAAAATATAATGTGTTGTTGAGTAGCTCCGTAATATTTGTGTAAAACTGACTGTTCTTACAAATCGTTGACATTCCATTGAAATTTAGTTTTGCCATATTGAACGCAACACATTTAAAAATAGCACCTGCTATTTTGTCCTTGATTGTTGGTTGTTCTTGTCCTTGATTCTTGTCAACTACTACTCAATTATTTATTTGTTTGTTTGTTTGTTTTAATGGCAACTCAAGTGATAAGTGTTTTGACAAGTAAGCCACAGAAGGTTTAGAAACTTGTTGTTGTTGTTGTTTAGTCGTTTAGTCGTGTCCGACTCTTCGTGACCCCATGGACCAGAGCACGCCAGGCACTTCTGTCTTCCACTGCCTCCCGCAGTTTGTTCAGACTCATGTTTGTAGCTTCGAAGACACTATCCAACCATCTCGTCCTCTGTCGTCCCCTTCTCCTTGTGCCCTCCATCTTTCCCAACATCAGGGTCTTTTCCAGGGAGTCTTCTCTTCTCATGAGGTGGCCAAAGTATTGGAGCCTCAGCTTCTGTTCTTCCAGTGAGCACTCAGGGCTGATTTCCTTCAGAATGGAGAGGTTTGATCTTCTTGCAGTCCATGGGACTCTCAAGAGTCTCCTCCAGCACCATAATTCAAAAGCATCAATTCTTCGGCGATCAGCCTTCTTTATGGTCCAGCTCTCACTTCCATAAATCACTACTGGGAAAACCATAGCTTTAACTATACGGACCTTTGTTGGCAAGGTGATGTCTCTACTTTTTAAGATGCTGTCTAGGTTGGTCATTGCTTTCCTCCCAAGAAGCAGGCGTCTCTTAATTTCGTGGCTGCTGTCACCATCTGCAGTGATCATGGAGCCCAAGAAAGTAAAATCTCTCACTGCCTCCATTTCTTCCCCTTCTATTTGCCAGGAGGTGATGGGACTTAGAAACTTACATACCTGAAATGATTTAATAAAATGAAACAACTTTTTTCAGATTATTTGTGCTGTGCACTATGAAATACGTTAATTGCAATGGATAGCTATTTGCTGCTGCTGTTTATCTCTCATTTATGCGTGCTTGTGGTCCCCACTCCCCAACTGCCAAGTAACCACGTAGCTATAATGTTTGCTCCTTCTAGTCCACATTGCCAAGCTCTGTAAGCGAGGGAAGGTAAAAAGCTGCAATTATGTATGTGAATTGCATACTAAACCATTTCTTTTATCAATTGAATCTTGAGATATATTTGTTGTTATTGCTTAGTCGTTTCCGACTCTTCGTGACCCCATGGACCAGAGCATGCCAGGCACCCCTGTCTTTCTTGAGATATATAGAGACCTCTTAATAGTAGCATAGTGTAGGGGGTCACGGGGACAGTTGTCCCGAGTGCAAAATTGTTAGGGGGCACAAAATTTCAGCACCCAATGCTGCCTCAATACAGCTGTAAGCTTCCATTGCTGGGCTTGGTTGAAAACAGCTTCTCCATGCGAACCAGGAAGTGACCTCTCCAGGCAATTGAATGACTCTTCTTATCTCTGTGGCTGTGATTTCCTGGGTGACGCAAACACCGTTAGGCAGTTGAATGCACATATTCCATTGGTTTCTATCCCTCACTCCCACCCTCTGCACGGCCCTGGGCACTGGCAACCCACGCTACACCACTGCCTCTTAATGTATATTGAACCAAGTGTGTTTTACGAACTACTTCTGATTGAGTGTTGATGGATATGATGATTCACACGAGTGAGTGCATGATTATAACTCTCCATCTGGAAGTTCTTCAGACTTGAATACAGTACCCAGTCAGCAGTTCACAATCTCATCCCAAAGCAGCCTTCCTTGCCCTAAATTCTACTGGGTAGGCTTGTTTTTGAGTCCAGATGTCACTGGTTAGTATGTGGGAGAGGGCCTTCTCTGTGGTTGTGTGTAGCTTTTGTAGCTCCCTACTCTGGGAGGTTAAAGTGCTCCCCACCCTACAGTTGCAGGCACTGTACTTGCTGGATTAAATAGACCTTTGCAACTGCCCCTGAATTTTTTAAGATTATTTTTATCTGTTGCACCTTTCTCTTTTTTTACTGTTTGGTTTTTATTGTTTTTTAACTGCAAATGCAGTGGAATGGCAAGAAATACCGTATTTTTCCATCTATAAGACACCCCCATGTATAAGACGACCCCTATTTTTGGACATTATTTTTTGGGGGGAAAACCTAGTCTTATACATGGAAAAATACAGTAAATAAACAAATGCAACTGATTTTTTTTTTTAAAAAAAACCCTCTCCATTTCTCAGTACATGTGCGTTAATTTATTTTTAATTTGCAACAGGTGTGACTAGATACTATTTATAAACAAGTTCGTGAGTTTATGATATGCAGTATTTGTGCAATCCAAAGGCACAGATCCTTTTGTTGTTGTTTTTGGAGGCCTCAGATTTGCTAACATTTGCTATAAGTCGTTATGAGGTATAAAAATAAGAATTATTTTCTAGTAAGTGATTTTCAGCATTGCATTTTCCAGTTTTCCCTCGACTGTCTCAAGAGTAGGCCCACAGTCTACAATCTTGAGCATGCTTTTTCATTGGAAATAAGTCCCACTGAAATAAATGCAACTTTTTCCCTAGTGAAATGCATGGATCAGGATGCGAGAGAATCTTGTTTCCTGATTTCGTGAAATATTACGGAATATTATGCTTGTAGCAAACCTCCTTTTAATTCACGGCTTTATGGATTACAGTCTTGAATAGGGAGCTTTAATGTGAGCACAAAACGTGTCTGCGTTGTGTGCCAGACTTTATATGTTGGATGCATTTTAACAGCACATATACATACCTTCATACACTCTCACTTCCCCATAATTTAGGGAAATGCTTTCACACCTATGATGTGGTAGTTCTCTACTCAAAATGGTCATCTCATGTGTTTGTTTTTAGTAGAAAAACTAAACATAAAAAGTAACTTCTACTATCATTACTATTTTAAAGATCATCTCTGATATGGAAGCCCAGATCCACACACTGCGAGAAGAGCTCATTCAAGTGAATACACAGAGAAAACAGCAGCTAGTTGAACTTAGCCTTCTTAGAGAAGAAGAAAAACAAAAAACTCTTCGGGATCATGAGACTGCCATGAACAAGCTGAAAGTTGAGTCAGAAAAGATGATTCTAGATCTGCAAAAGTCTAATGCCACAGAAATGGAGATGGCACTCGAAAAGGTAAGCACGAAAACAGTACCTGACTTTCCCATTTCTAGGAAAATGACTGTGAAACTTGCTTCCTCCCTCCTTCCCTCTCTTGCTGTGGCCAAGGGGAGTAGACAAGGGAATAGGTCAGAGGTTTTCAACCTTTCTCAGTCCATGGCTGCCTGGAACTACATTTTTTCTGCCGCTCCCCGTGGCCAAACGTGCTCTGAGCCTCAGAAATCCCATTATGTCACCCCTTGCCTGCAGAGCCATCCCTTTTCAAACACCCTCCCTTGTGGAGTTTTCCCTCAGGCTCCTCTCCTCCCCCCTCTTCTTGGGAATCCTCCGGGCAGCTGCCCCAGGTCTCTAAGCCACCCACCCCAAAGAGAGGTGTCTCTTCATGCAACCCCACCAGGGGTCTGGGAAGAGGATGCCCCCAGCCCTAGCGGCCTGATGGGGACAGAGACACAAGAGGGCATCAGAGGAGGGAGAGAAGGAAAGAGGGATAGAGGCCAGTGTTGACTGTGGCACCCCTGACCATCGTTTAAGGCACCCTAGGGTGCCACGGCACACTGGTTGAAAAACCCCACACTATGGTGATCAGCAGTAGAGAGACATCTCCTTCAATAGGTGGTGACTTCAGCAAAGTGAATGTATTTGTAATAAGGGGGATCCTGCTGAGGGAGTCTGTCAGATGGCAAGGGTGGCTGCTCACGAGTAACCAGGCAGGACTCTGACCTGTCTTTTACAGGTTTTATTTAGGTGCAAACTATTTACAGTGCAAAACCCCAAAGTTCATGTCTGCCTCAATCACTAGCAGAATCCGGGAGTGCCTGTTTCCTGGACCTCCTCCAGCATAAAGGCCTCGTTACACCAGCCTCTTCCTTCCCTCTTTGCGCTTTAGACTTCTGAGCAGGGTGGGCGATGGAAGAGGCATGCCTCCCTCCTGGCCAGCTTTGCCAGAAGTGGTGCTGAGGCTCCCACCAGCATCCTCTGGTCCTTTCACCTCTTCCCCACTGGAGGTGGGGTTTTCCTCATCACCGGAAGAGGAACTGCTTCGCATGATTTTCGGAGGCTCCCTGTAACACAACTGCCCCTCTGTTTCCCGCCCCTGTTCTGATGGCAGTTCCCTGACAGAGTCATACCCAGGGGTTCCCTAAAACTAAGTGTCAGCATTGTGGACAGATATATATGTGTACTTGCAGTATACACATTATATACATTATTATAATGCCCAACATCTCACCATATGAATAGGGTCATTTTGAGCACTTTAAATTGCACAGAATTCTTAATGTAAATTAAGAAAGCCTATTGAACTTGACATTTTGATCTCATTTGTTTTGATTTTACTTTATTCTTTTGGGAGTGAGGGCATTGGCCACTGCTGTGGCAGATTCTCTGCTGCTGCTTTGACTTTATCTTGAATCCCTGATATTTATGGCCCTAATAAAAATGATACATTTTTTGTGGCTCAGTGTTAAAACTGCGTTGAAACTTCTCAAAATGCTTATCTCCATTGGTCAACATTCAGGTGTTTAAATGTTTTAGCGTGTATTAAAACACAATCTGCAATTTATTACAAGATGAAATGTAGCAACCAAATGGGGCAATTTGCATATAGAGTTGGAACAGCCTTTGTGAAACTGACATTTCATTTACCTGCATCAGGTTCTTGGTCTATAATTTTAAACAGCATTCTAAGGATTACGTTGGAAATCTGCCAGCCTGAAACCATTAAAGGCTGTGATCAACAATTCAGAATCTTTTTTGAATTTAAAGAAAGCTGCACTTGGCATAATTATTTAAAGCCAAGGTCAGAGAAAGTATTTAAACCTTTGAAATTCATAATTAAAGGATTAATATTAACTCATGAAGACATTGTCATTTTTGCTTAAAAGTTGAATTTGAATCTCAGTTCTTTTCTTTTCTTTGATCTTTATATATTTAAAGCATAGCAAAAGGAAAAGTTAACTTCTCTCCAAAGTAAAGTTGCATTGCTTCATTGCTGTGATATATTGTCAACTTCTTTAAAAATGGCTGACTTTAATAATAATAAATATAACCAAAATAATTTCTGGCATCAGCTGAAAATGATAAGTATTTGCTAGTATTTGCAGGATAGGGATCAAAGTTAAATCCTTCTAAGCCCATATAACAAGTAGACACTTTAAAGGTGCTGACCTTTAAAGCCCAAAATGACCTTGGCTCTGTATACCTGAAGGAGCGTCTCTACCCTCATTGTGCAGCTGGGACACTGAGGTCCAGCTCTGAGGGCCTTCTGGCATTTCACTCACTGTGAGAAGTGAAGTTACAGAGAACCAGGCAGAGGGCCTTCTCAATAGTGGCGCCCGCCCTGTGGAATGCTAAGGAGATAAAGAACTACACAACTTTTAGAAGACATCTGAAGGCAGCCCTGTATCAGGATGTTTTTAATGTTTGATGTTTTGCTATCTTTTTTATATTTTGTTGGAAGCTGTCCGGAGTGGCTGGGGCAACCCAGTTAGATGGGTGGCATATAAGTAAATAATAATAATAACAACAACCACTACTACTACTACTACTACTACCAGAACGGATTACTTCTGGGTTTCGGGGGTCTCGCATGTGCAAAAGTGCTAAATCACGCTTTACGCATGCGCAGAAGCGCCGAATCGCAACCTGCACATGCACAGACGCTGGTTGCAAGCGTGCATCCCGCACGGATCACGTTCGCAACCTGAGCGTCCACTGTACCAGTTTAGGATTGAAATTGCTTAATGTTTCATAAAAGTGCAGAATATCCAAATATCCACCAGATATGAACTTCTGCTGTGAAATAAATAGTGGATAAGAACAAACATAAAAATATCTTAAGATGGGTATCGGAATTAGATTGGAAGCGATTAACCAAACCAGATCCTGCTTAGCTTAGCAAATGTGCGAGCAATTTTATTGCTGCACCACAGTATTACAGCAAATGAGCATTTCTGCACAAAACAACCTCAGCAAGATTGAAGGAAATGTATTTGAAACTAGTACAAAAATGGCACCTAGCACCGGTTAAAACAGAAAAAAGTACAAAAATTGCTTACCTAGATGTTGGAGAGACTGTGGGGGGAGCTTGTTTATCCATGTGTGGTTGGAACTGTGAGAGGGCACCCAAGTTCTGGAAGGAGCCCTTTCAAGAAACAGCTGGAATAACTGGGAAAACATTGCAGAAAAGTCCAGAACTGGCTTTATTGGAGCTGTCCAAAGGGGAAAACCCAATCTTACTGTGTAATAATTTGATTGGATATTTTTTAGTAATGGCAACACTGTTGATAGCCAGATGCTAGAAAGAAGCCAACGACTTAATATACAAAAATAGTGCTATGTGATGTGGAAAGTGGCACTTAACGGAAAAACTAAGGCAAAGACTACAATTTGAAGGGGTCAGAGGAAAAAAAGAGACATTTGTGGTGGACTGCTGCCTGGTGCAATATATGAATGCAACCTCAAAAGAGAGACAAATACCAGCCTTAATCTGTAATTTGTGGTTACAATAACATCAATGGACATCTTTGCATTGTGTGCAGTTTCATGTCATCCCAAAGGACTCAACAAAGGATATAATTCCATATCCATAATCTCACTTGTTGCATTGGTCACTGGTTTGAGTGAGGGGGTTACTTTGAATTTGAATTATGATCTTTCTTTCAGCTTTTTATTTCATGTAATGTTAGAAAAGCAAATCTGTATATGTATATCAACCATCCTACACTTTAAAAAAATATACAGACTGGGTATTGTATTTTGTCTGACTTCTTCAGAACACAAAAAAATATTTTATGAGCTTGGTTATTAGATTTATGTCATGCAATATCTTAACATATTTAATACAATTAGATTAAGATATAGAATTAATTTGTTTCTTCTCTTCAAATATATATATTGGCATCTGATAGGCAGTTATTCTAGTTCTACTAAATTATGATATATATTGTTTTGACAAATCAGTATGCTGGAGGTAGGTCCTACTGAAGCTCAGATTGCACTAACAATTATTGTTGAAGTGGGGTGGGAGCAAGGACTTTGCATTACGTTGCTGCTGATATCTCCTTGGATATTTTGCAGCTGTGGGGCGGCGGTTCAGATGGAAAGCAAGTGACAATGGAAAGGTCACTTTCTTTCCTCTTGCACCTTCTCGGGAACAAATCTCTCTTCCCCACAGTGGAGAAGGTGCTGTTAGAGCTTTGTTACACACACAGCTGCCGTGTAATATGTAGTTTGCCTTTCTGTCTGACAGATGTTACGGGTTGTGTCAACAGAACCTTTGGGGTAAACGTTAGTTAGCCAGGTGTAATACAATGAAAAAAGCTCATGTGGATTTGTGAGTTTGCTGGACATTAGTAAAAGAAAGAGATCAGCTGTAGTTTTAAGTAGGTGCAGATGTGATTTTTGGCGAAATACATCAGTTAGTAACATTCGTCTTTGGAATTTACTTGGCAAAGAAAACAATCATTCGGAACGAATGACCCTAAAATATCAGTTGACATGCTAACAATACTCTAAGGAAGCAACCTTGGAACACTTCAGACATCTCATAAAACAGCTGTATTTTGAGCCATGTGCATTTTGAACCATATGTATATTTTGTGTGTGTGTGTGTGCATCCGTGCGCGTGTGCGCACGCTTGTGCATTTTCTGTTCCCAAGCACACAGTGCATGCACCTTCAAAAGGATACCACACTCAGTTCACCCTCTGGAGATGCTCACTCTCTTACAACATTAGAAGCTGTCAAATCTGCCTGTACTGATGTTCTATTCAGTGAGAACAATTATTGGTCACAGTAGCATGTTTGCAGCATGCTACTGCACCAAAATTATGTAGTTTAGAGCCATTGGTATTGCTGTTGAAGTCATATATATCTCATTGCTGAACAATTTGCAAGTAGATGTTTTTCATTCCATTGGTTTCTGAATTCTAAATCACCTTTTAAAACTCTATATGCATTACTCTATATGGCGTCTGCTTCTGTCCCATTGCTAATACTTCTACAGTGGTACCTCGGGTTAAGTACTTAATTCGTTCCGGAGGTCCGTTCTTAATCTGAAACTGTTCTTAACCTGAAGCAGCACTTTAGCTAATGGGGCTTCCTGCTGCCGCCGTTCTCCTGCTGTTCTCATCCTGAAGCAAAGTTCTTAACCTGAGGTACTATTTCTGGGTTAGCGGAGTCTGTAACCTGAAGCGTCTGTAACCTGAAGCGTCTGTAACCCCGAGGTACCACTGTACAGACAAGAATGGTATACTTGCTTTCAAGTGCATCTCCATTTAGTGCATGCGGAAGGTAGCCAGGCTGGATTAAATGGCATGGATATCATGCTGACTCACATTCTTGCACTCTGGACATCATCAGGCTGTGAAGAATGAGAGTAGCAGCTTCCCTGATCAGATTGCCAGAGCTCTGCCTTCCTCCCCGTGAAATCCAGTATATAGATAGTTGACAATCTCTGCTCATCATTGTTGCCATGATATTCTGCTAGGTCTGGAAGAATGATCAGTGCAAGCCTTTATTGTGTTGCCACATTGTTCTGTAAGAGAATTTTCAAAGTGGCCATTGGAAAAGAGGCAGGTCTACAGGGGTCAGCAAACTTTTTCAGCAGGGGGCTGGTCCACTGTCCCTCAGACCTTGTGGGGGGCCGGATTATATTTTGAAAAAAATAATAATGAACAAATTCCTATGCCCCACAAATAATACAGAGATGCATTTTAAATAAAAGGACACATTCTACTAATATAATAACACGCTGATTCCCAGACCATCCGCGGACCAGATTTAGAAGGTGATTGGGCCAGATTCAGCCCCCGGGCCTTAGTTTGCCTACCTATGGTCTACACACTGAAAACAGATAAGGTTTACATGCTAATCACAGCATTCTAGCACAAAAACCCCACAACCCCCAATTTTAAGTCTGAAGTTGGCAGTGTAGAAACTGTACTCAGTTTTGCTGTTATCTGAAATTTGCCTGGATTTTGACATTTCATTTCATTTCATTTTCATTATTTACTTTAATTATCTATTTTGTTTGTTTGTACCTTTGTAATGCAATTGTCCAAAGGAAAAGCAGGACATTCCAGGATTAAATCAGAAACCGGGATGGCGTCTGTAAATAGGGACACTTGGAGGGTCTGAGCTATAGCTGGGAGCTAAAGCAGCTCTTTAGTACGGGACAACCCTTTTAATGTTGGAACTCCCCCCTCTCTCTCTCACCCCACAGTCCACCTCCATGTTGCCACAACTTTTTCTTTCTTTCCTAGAAATATCTGTAAATACCTGTCTTGGTAAGATTCTCCTGAGACAAAGCAGCAAGTTGTCGGCTTTCCCAAAATATCCTTATCCATTGTTTGTGTTTTGTTTTTTCTTTGCGTAGCCCCAAGCATCTATTATTTAACACACCGTCCTTGCTTCATTGAAAAGCACACTACATCAGCATACAAATGCTAACTTACCTGGGTTCGTTACATCCTGCAGCTTAGCATATTTGTGTTTGTTTGCAAAATCCAGTATTTGAAAGCCATGTAGTCGTATATGCATTAGGAACCGTAGATCTCGCATTTGACATCTACAAAATCTCTGGCCATTATAAACCAGTTAGGTTACCGCAATGCTCTTCAAGTCAGCTCGGCTTGCATGTTTCGTCCAAAATGCCACTCGCTTTGAGGAATGTTCTTTGTTTTTACTTGTACTCGTTCTGCCTTCTTTGGCTGGATATGTTATGGTTACCAGATTTTTTTTAATGAATCCGGGGACACTTTTTTTTTTTAACTGAGTAGCAACAGGGAGTCAGTAGTGGGGATGGTGAGGCAAAAGACCCTGGGCCCAAGCACACATGCATATTGTATAAAGGTGCAAAGCCCTTCTTTCACACCCTGTGAAACATAAATGTGCAGAGTTTTTTTAAAAAACTGGGCAACGGTGCGCCGCCCGCCGTGACTCCTGAGCCTTCCCCAAACTCCTGCCCCCCTTCTCCCTTTGTTTTGACAGATCGGGGGGGGGGGCTCAGGAGTTGCAGACGGGTGGCCGTTGCTGAGGAGGGGTGCAAGGCATGCAGTTTCTCTGCCAGGTAAGCTGCAAAGCCCTTCTTTCGCACCCTGTGAAACATAAATGCGCATAGTTTTTTTAAAAAAACTGGGCAACAGCTGCCCGCCCGCGACTCCTGAGTCTCCCCCAGTCTGTCAAAACAAAGGAGGCAGGGGACAGGAGATCTGTACCGCCAGACGTCCCCGGTTTCCTGTTGGCAGTGGCAGCAACCGTGGCAGTCAGCAGCCTGGAGCCAGCCTGGTAGCGCAGTTGGCTCTGGCTGGCTTCAGGAACTGCTTGCTGCCGTGGCGCCCCCCATTTTTCCTCTCCGGAAGTCCCCATATGATGTGTTTTGGACACAAGACACATGGGGACTTCCGGAGAGGAAAAACGGCAGGCGCCACGGCAGTGAGCAGCTCCTGAAGCCAGCCAGAGCCAACTGAAGTACCAGGCTGGCTCCGGGCTGCTGAGGCTGCCACTGCCATGTTTCCCAGGGACAGATTTGCAAATCTGGGGACATTCTGGGGATGGAATTTGTCCGGGGACAGATTTGCAAATCCGGGGACGTCTGGTTACCCTAGAATATGTAGGATTGTTTCTCTCAATAATTCCCTTTCTCGGCAATTGAATAGTTCTAACCAGAATATTGGATTTGTCCTGCGATGATGTTTACTTCAAAGCTATGCAACAGGGCATTGAAGTGAAAAGAAAGTGGCAGGCTTCCGGCCAACTTCCATTTCCCTGGGATTCTTGCTAGATTAGGCGGACCTTGTCTGATCCACCCAGTAAGACACTTGTTAATGCAAGAACGCATATGCAGAATCAGTTAACACAGGTTGGCAATGGCTTGAACTATGAAGAGGTTCTGAGTGTGCATTTTTCCTTTGTAAATTTAAATGGGTGGACCACAGGGATTCTAAAGGCCAGGGAAGACTGATGTCAGGCCAGTCCTGATTTAGAGTACATGTTTCAGAAAATCGTTTTCTTCTTCCTTTGTCTCACCCTGACTTGAGAAATGTAAAAGATTTTAAGGATGGTGGGAATGGCTGCAAAACCAGGAGTTGCGTAATTTGATGCTTTTAGGCCTACACAGTCTTTTAATGTGGAAAAAAAAAACCCCAAAGTGTTCCAAAATGACTTGCAGCTGCAGAACATGTCAGGGAATAAAAACCACCTTCATTAAATGGGTGAGAAAGAATTATAATTGTTTTGAAGTCTTTATGATCAGCCTGCATATGTTTCATTGTAATACGATACTAAAGTGCCTCAATTACGATTTGTATATTTTGGTGCCAGAAGGTTTTTTTCCCTTATGCTAAATTACTAAGTTCTGTCAGCTGTTGGGCTGTCATACAGAGATACAGTAAATCACATTATATTTTGTCATGGATTACACAGAGAAATATATTTGGAAATAGAGATCAAAGTACTTTTACAATCACATTTGAGTATAGGAAGGATATTTAACTTGTATAAAATCTGATTTAGGTGAAACTGTTGCCATTCTGGTGTGAATTTGAAATAAATTGGAGTGTGTGTGTGAGTGATTGAACTGGAGTGTCTTTGTGTGTGTAATATATATGAATGGAAGACAAATCCTGAAAACTGTTTTCTTTTTGATATTTAGTCTAGAGAAGTTAATTCTGACCTACAGCTGCAAACTGAGTGCAGATAAACAATGAAATACTGAAAAAGTAGAGTCTCCAAAAAGTCTTATTTATGTTTTTAATTGCATTCATGATTGAGCAATACATTCCATTCTACTTTTAATTGGGATTTTGCTGGACTTGGATATGATTAGTCATTGGTTTGGTAATGCTTTCTGGCTTTGTGAAGTTGCACTATTTTTCTTTTTTGAAGCTTTTGTTCTATTTAAAACTATTTAAAGTAATCCAGTGTAATCTTACTAAGGAACATTGATTACTTCATATCATGGATTTTGGCTGTACTTCAGAACACAGCAGGAGATTTTGCATGACTTATCAAAGGCATTTATTAAATTATTAGAGCGCGCACACACCCTTTTGTTAACATTTATATTTCATAAAGTCTTTCCCACAAAACTCAGCACTATTTTTTTGCACTAATCACACTGATTTCTTCTTAACCATTAGCATCTTTACAGTTTGGTTTGCAATTAATTCACAGTTTCAACTTCAAAAGAAGCTCTTCCGTAGGCTTCTACAAAACGGTTTGCCTTTATTCATTTTCTTGTTACTTCTCCCCTGTCTCAGAATGAACCTATGCCTGGGTGCATGCAGAACATCAGCAGTTTGGAGACTGAGCAGATTGGCTCAAATAGGGGTAGGGAATACACCATTGGTCCAGTATGCCAAAACCTCTCCATACACATACCTGTGGGCCAAGTTTGACAGATGGGTGAGGCTGCCCTATCATCACCTTCCATCACAATGGCATCACATGATCCACTAGCGAAAAGGGTGAGCAGTGCTTCCTGAGCACGGATAATCAGCTGATTGTCATCATGGGGGAAGACCTGTCCTTCCCATATCCAGGATAGCATTAAAATTTGGGAGTTTTGCTATTGACTTTGATAGCAACAGGACTTACATATTTGCAAAAGTATTTCTAAACTGCCGATTCATAAAATGCCAGGGCGGGGTGAAATACCATTAAAAAATAAAAACAAGGTGACCGGCTAATCAAAAATAAAGAGCTGCAAAGGCCTGCTGGCATGAAAAGGTCTTCAAGAGACAGTTGAAAGTCAAAGCAAGGATGCCTGCCAAATCTCTGCTAGAAGAGTATTCCGCAGAATGGGGCTGGCAGTACTAAATGCCTGAGGCCAGCTGGGCCTCTGTAACACACGGGACAATTAAAACCTCACCTCTGAATGATCTCAGTGATGTAAGGGCTCGGGCAGTCCTTAAGGGCTCAAGTTTTTCAGGACTTTGTACAAGAAGAACCTTGAACCTGCCCTGGCAGTGTATGAGCGGCCAGGGCAGATGTTTTAGTAGTTACATGCTATCTTTTGAGACCATGTCTTATCTCTGATCCTTCTTAGGATATATGGTAGAATTAGCCATTCTTGGAGTAATTTTCTTGACATGAGTCAAAACTATTCAGTGCTCCCCCCCCCCTTTTTTTCGTATAGGAGACTTCTGTAAGGAAGTTTTTTAATTATTATTTTTAGAATATGGACCCATTTACATTAGCCCTTTGATGTGCAGTTCTTTGCTATACATCAGAGAACTGTTGCTTCTTCCCTGGAGCAAGTCTCCCTTCTGTAGTTCCCTCCCTGTCTTTTAAAAGTATGCTTATATTTTTACTCGGCTAATTAGAGAATATTAACTCATATAGAACGATTGCCTTACCATTGTGCTTTTTAAAATATTGTTAAATTTTATTTCATTGTTTAACCGGCTGAAGCCTGTTCTTTGAAAAATGCATTGTGGAAAACATACTCAGAATGTGCTTACTGGAATTGAAGGAAGCCATTCACATATAAACTCCATAAGGAAAGAGGCCAGAGGTATTTTGGGGTGGGGTGGGGGATTAGATCATTTCTGAAAATGTGACCAAGTTATTAATTCTTTATTATTTTACTGAGTGCTACATTTGCTTGTGAAAAATCATCCCATTTAGAAACTTGATATCTAAACTACAGATCCTGCCTTTTGTATTAGTCTTCAGTCCATTTTTGTGGAGCAATTAGAATCATAGAATCATAGAGTTGGAAGAGACCACAAGGGCCATCGAGTCCAACCCCCTGCCAAGCAGGAAACACCATCAGAGCACTCCTGACATATGGCTGTCAAGCCTCTGCTTAAAGACCTCCAAAGAAGGAGACTCCACCACACTCCTTGGCAGCAAATTCCACTGTCGAACAGCTCTTACTGTCAGGAAGTTCTTCCTAATGTTTAGGTGGAATCTTCTTTCTTGTAGTTTGGATCCATTGCTGGGTGTCCGCTTCTCTGGAGCAGCAGAAAACAACCTTTCTCCCTCCTCTATGTGACATCCTTTTATATATTTGAACATGGCTATCATATCACCCCTTAACCTCCTCTTCTCCAGGCTAAACATGCCCAGCTCCCTCAGCCGTTCCTCATAAGGCATCGTTTCGAGGCCTTTGACCATTTTGATTGCCCTCCTCTGGACACGTTCCAGTTTGTCAGTGTCCTTCTTGAACTGTGGTGCCCAGAACTGGACACAGTACTCCAGGTGAGGTCTGACCAGAGCAGAATACAGTGGCACTATTACTTCCCTTGATCTAGATGCTATACTCCTATTGATGCAGCCCAGAATTGCATTGGCTTTTTTAGCTGCCGCATCACACTGTTGGCTCATGTCAAGTTTGTGGTCAACCAAGACTCCTAGATCCTTTTCACATGTACTGCTCTCAAGCCAGGTGTCACCCATCTTGTATTTGTGCCTCTCATTTTTTTTTGCCCAAGTGCAATACTTTACATTTCTCTCCTGTTAAAATTCATCTTGTTTGTTTTGGCCCAGTTCTCTAATCTGTCAAGGTCGTTTTGAAGTGTGATCCTGTCCTCTGGGGTGTTAGCCACCCCTCCCAGTTTGGTGTCATCTGCAAATTTGATCAGGATGCCCTTGAGTCCATCATCCAAGTCGTTGATAAAGATGTTGAATAAGACCGGGCCCAAGACAGAACCCTGTGGCACCCCACTAGTCACTCTTCTCCAGGATGAAGAGGAACCATTGATGAGCACCCTTTGGGTTTGGTCAGTCAGCCAGTTACAAATCCACTGAGTGGTAGCATAGTCAAGACCGCATTTTACCAGCTTCTTTACAAGAATATCATGGGGCACCTTGTCAAATGCCTTGCTGAAATCAAGGTAGGCTACATCCACTGCGTTCCCTTCATCTACCAGGCTTGTAATTCTGTCATAAAACGAGATCAGGTTCGTCTGACATGACTTATTTTTCAGAAATCCATGTTGACTATTGGTGATCACAGCATTCCTTTCTAGGTGCTCACAGACTGTTTGCTTAATGATCTGCTCCAGAATCTTCCCTGGTATTGATGTCAGACTGGCTGGGCGGTAATTATTTGGGTCCTCTCTTTTCCCCTTTTTGAAAATAGGGACAACATTTGCCCTCCTCCAGTCTGCCGGGACTTCGCCTGTTCTCCAGGAATTCTCAAAGATGACTGCCAGTGGTTCTGAGATCACATCTGCCAGTTCTTTTAATACTCTTGGATGCAGTTCATCTGGCCCTGGAGACTTGAATACATCTAGACTAGCCAAGTATTCTTGTACTATCTCCTTAGTTATTCTGGGCTGTGTTTCCTCTGCTGAATCATTTGCTCCAAATTCTTCAGGTCGGGCATTGTTTTCTTTATCGGAGAAGACTGAGGCAAAGAAGGCATTGAGGAGTTCAGCCCTTTCTGTGTCCCCTGTTTGCATTTCACCATCTTCTCCTCTGAGTGACCCCACTGTTTCTTTGTTCTTCCTTTTGCTATGAACATACCCATAAAAGCCTTTTTTGTTGCTTTTAACCTCTCTAGCAAGCCTGAGTTCATTCTGTGCTTTAGCTTTTCTGACTTTGTGTCTACACGTGCTGGCTATTTGTTTGAATTCCTCTTTGGTGGTTTCCCCCCTTTTCCATTTTTTGTACACATCCTTTTTTAATCTTAACTCAGTTAAAAGTTCTTTAGATAGCCACCCTGGCTTCTTTAGGTACCTTCCATGTTTCCGTCTCATTGGTATTGCCTGAAGTTGTGCTTTTACTATCTCCCTCTTAACAAACTCCCAGCCATCATAAATTGAGTCATCACATCCATGAGAACTTACTGAGGTTCTAGAAAATCAACCTGTTCATCATTAAAAAGTTATGACTTCATGTTTACTTATCCTTAAAATAAGGGTTAAAATGTGAGACATGTAATACTAAGTTAAAGTCCCTTACAGGTGTACTAGCAATGCTAGTGGAATGGCTTGCATAAAGAAGATGTAGGAAGCCAGCTTGGTTCTTCTGGCTAGCTGCACAATATATTATTGCAGGCCTAATACACAACCAGTTGCACAAGCTTCCATTATTCTTGCCCTCTCACTGGCACAGCAGCTCATGCACTGGCGGTCAGATAGTGTTGAATGCAGACCAAGTAATAGGGACAACTCAGGAACATGGATTTTGGCAACTAGTGGGCAGTATGGGGTTGCCATATTTCAAAAAGTAAAATTCCTGACACCTGCAGAATTATTGAACTTTTTTAAGAAACCCACCAGTTGTTTAGCTTTTGGGGGGAGCAGACCCAAATTTGGGGAAACCTATTCCCAAAATAGTGTTTTTGAACTGTTTCCACTGTTTTTCCCCATCACGTTGCCATACATCCGGGTTTTCCCTGACATTTTGCCGAGTTGGCAAAATTCCTCCCAGACACCATTTTTACAGCTAGTACCATCCATGTATAAAATACTTGGTACAATTTACAATGTATAGAATACCACTGAAGCCCAAAAGAGAGGCCTCCACCTCAAAGAGCTTACGGTCTAGATGTGGGCAATGAAGAAGACAATAAAGGAAGAATGGATAGAGAGGGACAAGGATAACAAGGAAAGGAGGGGGGACACAGACAGACAGACAGACATTTAGGTTTTAGGTCAGTTGCTGAATCAGTCTGCTTGGGTGTTCTGGTTGCCACTGATGTGCTCCACTGATGTGGTGTCAGGGACTGGGCAGAGGAATAATAATAATAATAATAATAATAATAATAATAATAATAATTTTTATTTATACCCCGCCCTCCCCAGCCAAGGCCCGGCTCAGGGCAGCTAACAAGCAATAATAAAAACAAATTAAATGAATACAACTTAAAAACAAGATTAAAATACAACATTAAAATATTGAAACATTAAAATATTAAAATGCAGCCTCATCACAGGAGGAGAAAGGAAAAAGAAAAAAGAAAGAGGGGGAGGGAATCAAATTGGCTCCAAGCCAAAGGCCAGGCGGAACAACTCTATCTTACAGGCCCTGTGGAAAGAAATCAGATCCTGCAGGGCCCTGGCCTCATGAGGCAGAGCGTTCCACCAGGCCGGAGCCAGTGTTGAAAAGGCCCTGGCTCTGGTTGAAGCTAATCTAACTTCCTTAGGGGCTGGGACCACTAGGGTGTTGCTATTTGTAGACCTTGAGGCTCTCCATGGGGCATACCGGGAGAGGCGGTCCGGTAGGTACGAGGGTCCTAGGCCGTGAAGGGCTTTAAAGGTCAAAACCAGCACCTTAAATCTGACCCTGTACTCCACCGGGAGCCAGTGCAGCTGGAAAAGCACTGGGTGAATATGCTCCCATGGCAGAGACCCTGTGAGGAGCCTCGCTGCTGCATTCTGCACCCGCTGGAGTTTCTGGGATAGCTTCAAGGGCAGCCCCGCGTAGAGCGAATTACACTAGTCAAGCCTGGAGGTGACTGTCGCATGGATCACTGTGGCCAGGTCGGAGACCGCCTCCCCCTTCTGAACCTTCCAGGGAGGAGGAAGAGAAACACAGTATAGATTTACAACAGGGGTTTGAGGAAGGTAGCAGCTCAGAGGCAGATGAAGGGAAAGGTTGGGAAATCATAGGAGAGTCAGAGCAACACCTGGCTGACATGTCATTAGAAAGCATTCCAGGGGACACACACACACACAGAGAGAGAGAGAGAGAGAGAGAGAGAGAGAGAGAGAGAGAGAGAGAGAACCTGGTGAGCCTTGAAAGTAGAAGAGCAAAGAGCTCAAAGACAGAGGGCACGTAGCACTACCCTTAGAAGTGACGAATGAAGAAGTGAGAGAGACAGGGGGTGGAGATTCACTAGGGCAAGGCCATTATCCAAGAGGCTGTATTCTATAGCCTCTGTCTATAATTACTGAATAATAATTAAAATAGGATGGTAAGAATCCTTCCCTTGTCTTTATACTTTATACTTTCCTTTATACTTTCCTGGGCCACCATCCAGGAGCCGCTGACATCCTCCTAACATGTGGACACTAGATACATACATCTCTATCAAATCAAGTATGAGAGAGGGTAGAGACCTTGATCTAGTGCTGCCCCCCTGATTCATGGGTATTTTGTCGTCATGTTGACTGCCCTTATTTGGATGTTGGTGAGTGCAGACAAGAGTGGTTTATGGACCAGGTTGAGAGCTGTTATTCACAAGTGCCTCTGGAGAAGATTTGTTCTGAAACGTGCTGGGCCAAACAAACCTTTTCCTGTACACCTTAAGGCCTCCATTTTTTCTTTCAGTGCCTTCTCGGTTGTTTTCCCCCTTGTCATTGTGTATGGAACAGAAATCATTGACTAAAGTGCATTCTGGTGAGTTAAACAAGCCTACCTTATGGTTTGAAGTGGGCTTGTTTGCTCACTTGAGAGCCTTTTAAACCAAAATCTCTGGTTCATATTTGCCAGGGTTCATCAAAAAATGAAATGAAATGTTTCAGAAGTTCTTCTGCCAGCCATGGGGAAGGAGGAGAGGTGTGCAAGCATTTCAGCATTATGTGTCGGTCAGCCCAATATTTTCCTTCCCTTGATTTCTCTGCCTGAGGTTGAATAGTACCAAGACAGGAAGGGAGAACAGTGGAACCTTTTCATGACTGTGTGAGATGCCTGCTGATATTCTTGTGACATCTTCTAGATTGATGTCAGTGCATTACCTCTGGTTGGACTTGTACCTGAGGCTACCTTTCTAGATGCTTTGCCAAACTGCTTTCCAAAGTTTCAATGGATTGCAAAGGTGATTCATTTATCAGTGAGTCGCAACTAGAAATATTTATTAAAGATTTGTTTTAGCAATGGCTTTTATGTTAAATGAGAATTGGGAAACTCAGTTGCTCATGTTTCCTGTTGCTTCAGACATTGTGCTTGTTTTAAATAACTTATGACTTCCGTCAATCAATACTTATTGGCTATTGATAACACTTAGGTAAGGAACAGTGTTTGCCTCTCCTTCAAAACGCATGAGATAATAGCATGCCATATGCCCCACAGTAACTGGGCAATACAGGGTGAGCTAAGGACATAATCATAAACACAGAGATTTGATGCCTATGTGGACTTCAGAGCTATAATACTTTAGGGAGACAGCTGCTCTTGCAAACTATGAGCCATTATGTTTTTGCCAAAACCAAACCCATTTGTCATTTCCGTTCTCCTCGTGGCTGCTCATCAAGGTATTTAGGAATGAAAACTTTCACTTAGGCAGCAGCCAGCTGCAGAGCTCATTCATTCAGGGAAACCACAACCCAGTGTTTATGATGTCAGAACTGATCACTGTATAAGCAATTGTTTGTAGTGTCACAAACACTGGCCCACAGCTCTGCTGAGTGAGTCAGACAAGAGGAAAGGAATGCTTCAAAAGTTCTCTTTACAAGACAAATATCTGTTAATCATCACTTTTGATCCGCTTAAGGAAGTTTAACATGGTTTTACCAGCAAGTAGTGTGTTTTCTGAAGAGTAGAGCTGGTGTTAAATTGTAGTGTATCTGTTAAGATATTACTGAAAAGAAAGCAGATAATACAGCCTTCATTAGCACAGTATGAAGGCCTTAAAAGATAGCACTGTACATCCTTTTGATCTAATTCCAGCTAACTGTTATCATTCAGGCTTTGGCTGAACATGGTGCAGCTTACAGTATGGATATAATTAGTACAGAATGCTGACATATAAACGAACTGCATACCTGTAGCAGCTTTTCATCACTGGTAGAACGACAAGTGCATCAATTACACATCTCCCCACAACACTGGCACCCCTGCTTAAACACTTGCCCCTGTATTTAACTCATGAAACTTGATTTTAAAATGTTCAGACCTTATTGATGTCAATAGAATGTTCTTCCAAGGAAGCATGGGTATTACCAGAGCCTAATTGGATAAAAATAGGGACGCAGGTGGTGCTGTGGGTTAAACCACAGAGCCTAGGACTTGCCGATCAGAAGGTCAGCGGTTCGAATCCCCGCAACGGGGTGAGCTCCCGTTGCTCGGTCCCTGCTCCTGCCAACCTAGCAGTTCGAAAGCACGTCAAAGTGCAAGTAGATAAATAGGTACCGCTCCGGCGGGAAGGTAAACAGCATTTCCGTGCGCTGCTCTGGTTCGCCAGAAGCGGCTTAGTCATGCTGGCCACATGACCCGGAAGCTGTATGCCGGCTCCCTCGGCCAATAAAGCAAGATGAGCACTGCAACCCCAGAGTCGGCCACGACTGGACCTAATGGTAAGGGGTCCCTTTACCTTTACCTTTAATTGGATAAAAGGGAAATCTTTCAGAAACAAGGTTTAAAATATAAGGGAAATTTGACTATTTAAAAACAAAAAGTAGGATCGGATAGGATCTAGTTTCACCATGACTTACACAATTTCATTTTCTCAATTAACAAGTTCAGCCAGATGTAAAATAGCAGTTTCATAAGGCACCATGAAACTGGTCGTAGAGACTATTTGGCTCTTTGTGTCCCTCTAATAAGAAATGAGTTGGAACACAATGAACACTCCTTGGCTTTCCAGCGGACTTATCTTTCCTTCTCATTCTTGGTTCTGAAATAGCATATAAAGGTAAAGGTACCCCTGCCCGTACGGGCCAGTCGTGTCCGACTCTAGGGTTGCGTGCTCATCTCGCTCTAGAGGCCGTGAGCCGGCGCCGTCCGAAGACACTTCCGGGTCACGTGGCCAGCGTGACGAAGCTGCAGCTGGCGAGCCAGCACCAGCGCAGCACACGGTAAGGCCTTTTACCTTCCCGCTATAAAGCGGTACCTATTTATCTACTTGCACTTAAAAGTGCTTTCGAACTGCTAGGTGGGCAGGAGCTGGGACCGAACGACGGGAGCTCACCCCGCCGCGGGGATTCGAACCACTGACCATACGATCAGCAAGTCCTAGGCACTGAGGTTTTACCCACAGCGCCACTCGCGTCCCGGGAAATAGCATATACCGTATGTCAAAACTGTAGTTACCATTTAATGCATAAGTAGCTTTTGGGTTGCATACCAAAAAGCTTTTGGTGTATAGGCCAAAGTTCTAAAACAGTGCAGAAAATGCACAGAATGCAGAATTGCATCTCTGCTTTCATTTAAAAAAACAACCAAGTTTCTAGCCCATGTGGTTGCAAAGATATGCTGAAGAAATTCAGGCAATTCTTGTGGTAAAACGACAACGCTAAAGGGGGAACAAAGTTTTCCAGTAGTCTAGGGTGGGGCTTATCCTGCATAGCTGCTGTCCCTCCCTGTCACTAGAATAATTCATGGGGAGATAATGCAAATTTGTTTGCTAGCAGAGTTTGCAGAATTGAATAACTTTGGCAAATTATTTCGTTCAGAATGTACACAATGTTAGTCAGAGTAAGTTGCATACAAACAAAATACTAAAACAGGAGTTTTGTCTTCCATGGCAGGAGGTACACATTCAGCTGAGTATCACTTCTTTTTGTGAGTTCTACAAAGTTCTAAAACTGCTCTGGGGATTGGGGATTGTTACAGATACTAGCCAATTAGTGCTATACACAGTAGGCTTCTACTGCACAGTCACAGGACTGGTTTTCTGTTAGCTGGACACTGCAGAGAATTGCTTATCTGATCAGAATGCCATGTGTGTAATTTCAGAGTGGCCTCATCAGACAAATAATTTTTTCATTTGATGACACCATAGCTTTCCCCTATATAAGAAGGCCCTCAAAATGTATTCCTGTTTACACAGTTCTGCCTTTGAGCGCCCAGGCTTGAGCCTGGGGTATTTATTTACATGCAACAATATATATCATGCCCTCACGGGGCCTGCAAGACAGCTTGTAACACCATTACAACAGTATACGATCCATGTTACAATGCAGACTAAGAAAAAAAACCAAGCAAAACAACCAACAACCAGAAGCCAGATATAAAAATCATAGAGATGAGGAGAGAAACCAAACAAAAATAGTTTTAGCAGCACTCAAGAGCTCCCTACCCTTTATCTTTCTAGGCAGCGTACAGAACAGATGCTAGTTTCCACAAATTTGGTGGCAGTGTTGTGTTCAATGATCATTACTGCCTTTGCATTGTAATGGCATCTGTACTGCCATTCTCTCTGGTCAAACTGGTTTGGGGTGGAGTTTATGTGTGTTTTCCCCCAGTGTTTTCTCAGTGAATGCTTACTGTCATGGGTAGCAAACTTTACATGAGCATGGCTGCTGTGGGTGTCTAGAAGGGTTTGGTGCTGCACCATTCTTGAAGCTAAAGTGCTTGTGGATGGGGTTGGTGATCATTGGGAACACTTAAGAGGGTGATACAAGTGCAGTGGTACCTCGGTTTTCGGAAGCCGAACGTTCTGGTTTTCAAACGCTGAAAACCCAGAAGTAAATGCTTCCATTTTCGAAGGCACCTTGGAACTCAAATGGCTTCCACTGCCATTTCTTCCAATTTTCTCCATTGACTTCGCAGACCGCCCTTTGCGCCTCAGTTGTCGAACGTTTTGGAAGTCAAATGGTCTTCCGGGGTATCACTGTATAACAAAAATGACTCCATCCATTTCACCCCCTACACTGCTTGCAGTCTAATTTGGTCAGTTTTGCATATTTTTTTTGAATACTAGAAGGACTGGGGGGAGTATTATTGTGTTTTTATATTTGTTGGAAGCTGGGTTGGAGTGGTTGGGGCAACCCAGCCAGGTTGGCGGGGTATTCTTATTCTTATTCTGTCAAAGCCACTAGGCTTGAGTCCTCAAAGCAACACTCCTCCTCCACTGTTAGATTTCTATAATTTCTGTATAGAGCTAGTCCCACAGCAACCGCAAGCTGTACATCTTTTTCACTGCTACACACACACACACCAAAAAAAAAAAATCTGAAAAAATGCATAGAGTTTCAGTATATACATGACCCAGTTTTACTGTGCCCAATGTTGAAGAGACTCTTTGGGCCCTAGCTCTGCCCTTGATCACCTGTGGGTGGTCTGCAGTACCTGCACAGTGTTCTTTTGGCATCAGAGGAGTTCATTGCTGGCACAGGCTAAGTTATTTTCTTTTTTATATTTAGTTCAGAGAGAAGTTAATTCTGACCCACAGCTGCAGAATTGAGCTCTAAAGTTGAGCTCATAGCTTTAGCCACAGAGTCAGTTCTTTTCACTGCTTGCTTTTTCTAACGCTTTTCTCGAAACTCAGTGGGCGTTGTCCAGAGCTTCTTGTCCCCTTTCATAAAAACATTCCACATCAGCACAATGATTGTCTGTGGTGTGCTGTGCCTAGTGCCTGCCTGCTCCGTAATGGAACAGAGGAGCCCATGCATCAGAGCTGTTGGAGCACAGCCACTGTGCTGTGTCACCTACAAACATTTACTTAGAACGTATGGCTTTGCCATTCTGCATCCAGAAACATGAGAACACCGAGCAAATTACTTGGGGGTAATTAGTTCTGAGAGATGTCTTTTTGAAACCGGTTATTAAAAGAAATCTTTATTTCAAAATTGTGGCCCAAGTAGGCTGGGGGAAAGGGGAGGCAGAGAAAATTTACGTGGTGTTTTTTGCGTGTGTGTGGTGAATTTCAGGAACTGAATTCAGGAATTGCATGTGATATCAAAAGCAGCAACGAACCCCCTCTTTCCAGATTGCTTTTTGGCTTATGAATATGATATGAAAGATAAGGGGGGGGTCAAAGGGAAGCCAAGTGGTTCCATAGCGTATTGGATTTTTACTTCAACGGCCGCCAGCTTTCAGTAAAAAAAGGTGTAAGAATATGACAAAAGGAACTTGCAGGCATCAGCTGGCATACAAAATCATAGAGTATGCATCACATTGTACCCTCACAGCCTCCAGTGGAGCTTATGGGTTTTTTCCTTCCCTTTTTTCTTCTCACAGAGATGAAGTCATCCTGATAAACTCTGTTTCTCCCCCTGTCTTTTTTTAATCCACAGAGTCCTTTATGTTTCTCTAATAATTGGCAGCAGAGGTACTATTCTCCTCTCCCCCCCCCCCCCCCGCCTTTCAAGTGATGAATAGTTGGCTGTAGATCAAAGACAAGCCCTAGCGGTTTTTTGGCTGCCACAAAAGGGCGTTGGAATTGGCAGAGATCCCAGCTGCTTAGTGATAGGCATGTAGACGAGGTGCCAGGCAATAGGGGTCAGTGGCAAAATGTCTGTACACGTTCTTCATCTGAGATAATCTGGTTTCCTTTTTGTGTGTGTGTATGTGTGTGTATTTCAGGCCAACAGCAGGTTGAAGCAGATTGAAAAGGAATACAGTCAGAAGTTTGCCAAATCTTCACAGGTAGGAAACATCAAAATAAAACAAAAAAAACCCCTACTTTTACAAAACTTGGGTTTTTGTTATTGGGTTGTTGTTTTTCCCTTTTCTTTCAGTTTTAAAAATGAAAATACAGTAGAAATAAGGCAGACTTGCTTCTGTTCTTGCAGTGTTAGTATGTAAACCCAGCTCCAGTTGTTCCCATGTTGTTTTGTACTTTGTTGATGAATACTTTTTGCCCTTTTTGGGGGGAGAGTAAGTGAATCAATGCTCTGCTCTATATCACTCAGGAAAGGCTCATACAGCTTCCTTGCTGGGTGATACAGGAAATGGTTGAACAAGGAACTATTGCGACCTGGTTTGCTTTATGCATGAACTGATTGGAAATTCAGAGGTGGTTGCTTGAAATATAATCTTACATATGATGCAAAGTGGCCTAGATGCTACTGAATCATAAAACATATTATCCTATCCAGTGCTTTTTTTTTTTTTTTTTTTTTTAGAAAAATGTTTAGGGTTACTCTCATTTTCCACTCATATTGAAGTACTCCCCCTTAGTGAGGCCAAACTTAGATTCACAAAATGTTTAGGGGTATGCGTCCCCCTGCACCCCCCCCCCCCGAAAAAAAGCACTGATCCTACCTACCCACTTCTCTAATAGGAGCTATAGCAAGAAAAGAGACCCTTGGGAGGAATTCTGCCTAAAGACTGCTAATACTCCTAACTCCAAAACTTGGCGTGAAAATGGCGCAGCAATAAGAACCTAACTTGGCTGAACTGGCAGCCTGTAGGACTGACTTAATGATCCACAAGCAGGAACTTCTCTAGCTTTCTGCTGAAACAGCTGGCTGGAGTCCTTCCTGGGCAGCAGATTTTCATCAACCCTTTTTTTGGGAGGGGGGAGCAAATCCACTGACTGCGAAGAATATCAGTCTGTCATTTGTAAGCAGCAGGTCTTGTTCTGGGGAACTGGGCAGTGTTCTTAGTGATATCTGTTCAGAAATATTTCAGCAAAGCAAGTTCCTCCAAGACGTGGAAATGGAGCACCTATTGAGAGCCAAAAAGCAAGGTCCAAATAATTTTATAAATAAATTCATCAGTGACTGCACCAAGGATGGGATTCAAACTGTACAAGCAGTTTCTATACATATCCTGGAGAACGAGTGGACATATTCTTAGCCTGTGTGTTTCTATTTTCTTTTAATCTGAGGAGGCTGTTGTAAGGGTTTGTACATGTATCACAGCCTTTTAGGTCACATTATTGGCACAGAGACCAAATTAAAATATTGGACTTCATCATTAATTCTGAATGTCTTCACTTCTTGTGGGATTTGCATCAGCCTCATTTGAACAAAGTTTTCGTAATGTAATGTTAATAATAGGTCACTTGTAACTTTCATGTGGTCGGGCTGCTGACAACATCAGCCTAATCTAACACTCTCTGGCCTCTTGGAACATTTGCTTTTTAACACCCACACACGAAAAATAGATTCCAAGAAATTCTCTCTGAAGTTTGGGCAAAATAAACAATTACATTTTTCTCCCCTGAGATTTACTGCCCAAAGCATTTCCTTGTCTATCCGCTGCTTTCAAAAATTACTTAATACATTATTAAAACATCACAGCTTTTTAACCCAGAAGAACCTTAGAGTCCCATCCAGGTATTCTCACCCTGTGTTCTCTCTGCAATTTTATCTTAATTAAGCGAATAATTTAAAATTACTTGAGCTGGATTCTTTAACGTATGTTTCCATGGACTCTTTTGGTGGGATTGGGTGTGCTTTTTTAGAGCATCCCAACTTCACAAGCCGAATGACTAATCTAATGTTGTATATATCTGCACTGTTGAATTAGTGATTTAGTCCCAGAACATTGGGTAAGTAGGTAGATGCACATACACAATTTTTTTCTGCTCAACATGCCATTTATTTAGGACAGAAAGGCAGCCATGAGATGATTGTACAGTGGTGCCCCGCAAGACGAACGCCTCGCAAGACGAAAAACCCGCTAGACGAAAGGGTTTTCTGTTTTTCGATGCGCTTCGCAAGACGAATTTCCCTATGGGCTTCCTTCGCAAGATGAAAGCCCATAGGGAAATCTCCAGGACAGCGGGGAAGCGCAGCGCGTCTTCCCCACTGTCCTCGGACCTCCTCCGAAGGCTGGCGGTGGGGCGTAGAGACCTCCTCCCGCCGCCAGCCTTTGGAAGGCTGCTCCGAAGGCTGGCGGTGGGGCGGAGAGACCTCCTCCCGCCGCCAGCCTTTGGAAGGCTGCTCCGAAGGCTGGCGGTGGGGCGTAGAGACCTCCTCCCGCCGCCAGCCTTCGGAAGCCTGCTCCGAAGGCTGGCAGCGGGAGGAGGTCTCTCCGCCCCACCGGCAGCCTTCGGAAGGCTCCTCCGAAGGCTGGCGGTGGGGCGGAGAGACCTTCTCCCCACGCCAGCCTTCGGATGGCTGTCCTGAAGACTTGCGGTGGGAGGAGGGTTTTCCTTCCCACCGCCAACATTCAGAATGCTGTTCTGAATGTTGGCGGTGGGGAAGAAAAACCCTCCTCCCACCGCAAGCCCCGGGAACAGAGGAGAAGCGCTGCGCGCCTTCCCCTCTGTTCCCGGACCTGTCCCGAAGGCTTGCGGTGGGAGGAGGGCTTTCCTCCCCACCGCCAACATTCAGAATGCTGTTCTGAATGTTGGCAGTGGGGAGGAAAAACCCTCCTCCCACCGCAAGCCCCGGGAACAGAGGAGACCGCTTGCCAGGCTGCACGCCTTCCCCTCTGTTCCCGGACCTGTCCTGAAGGCTTGCGGTGGGAGAAAAGCCCTTTTCCGCACCGCCAGCCTGGCAAGCGGTCTCCATAGGAACGCATTAATTGATTTTCAATGCATTCCTATGGGAAACCGTGCTTCGCAAGACGAAAAACTCGCAAGAAGAAAAAACTTGCGGAACGAATTAATTTCGTCTTGCGAGGCACCACTGTACCTTGTACAAGATTGTATAAGATTGTACAAAATTGTACAAGATTGTACCTTTATTCAGCTACAGATGAGCTCCTTTCAAGAAAGCATTTCCCAGTTGTGTTCCCTTATTTAATATATTTTCATATCAGTTCTTTACTAGGGACAACTGTTTCCTTTGAATTATCCTTGTTGTTGAAAAGCTGACAAACTGTGCTAAACAGTCTATATATCATTTATTATTATTATTATTATTGGTTACTCAGATGCATCTGGGCAATTTGATATTTTTAAAAATCCATTATGAACAGATGCAACTGGAGAATAAGTATGACAATATAAACAGCAGATTGTATCATTTGATGTAACAAAGCAGAAATGGAGGTTGAGGGAAGTCAACGGGGTGGGTGTGGGGATTGGAAAATGAATGTTTAGTAATGATGATGGATATTTGTTGCAAGAAAGAAAATCAATAAAAATTATTTATTAAAAAAGAGAGAGAATAAGTATGACAAAAACAGCTGCAATAAAACAAAACAACAAACTAACAACAATAAAATCCCCTGCTCAAGCACGTACACAGTCTACCTGATCACAATATTACCTTGTTTTTGTTCCCAACTTGGGTCCAGAGTTCTCTAGTGCAAACAAGGATTTTTATATATCGGTGACTGACTGTCATTACTGCCTGAACCCTGGGATGTTTTGTCAGAACTTGGCCCAGTGGAGTCTAGTAAGGCTTTCTCTTAAGTGAGTGTGCTGAAAGCAGTGGCCTTAGATAGAAGACAAATGTTATGACAAGCATGCATGCAGACTCTCATTCAAAACTTAGAATCATAGAATCATAGAGTTGGAAGAGACCACAAGGGCCATCTTGCCAAATCATAGTAGGAACTAACTGCTATGTTAGATTAATTTCATAAACTAAATGTGATATGTCATGGACCAGAGTCTAGAGGCCCCCCCCCAACAAAAAACCCACCCCTGACACAATTCTCTGCACATGTGTAGGGAATTTCCAGAGTCCAATTCAGACCACAGCTTTTGCAGCCCCTAAAAAACTGCTTCCCTTCCCTGAGCATACGCTGCAATTGACTGCAGCTTCTTCAAGCTGGCAAAAGCAACTTCAAGAAAGTTGGCAAATGCCAACTAAACCAAAGTATCCAATGTTTATCATTTATATTGCAATTGTCATTCTCTGGGGGTTAGCTCAGAATGTCATGAATCATTGCTACATATCCTAATGTGCAAGAATATTTCAGACGATTGATTTTACAAAATCATTGCAGCGAAGTGGAAAATTGGAAACCCTTATTTCCCATGTTTTCTCATAACAAATGTGCTTTGTTCTGGTGAGTAAATTATTGGGAATTTTATAGTGGAAATTTTTTTCATATATTTTTACGTTCGGCAATTTTATGCCATTCTGGGTCTTGCTGTATTTCTTTTCTCTGTGTAGAATGTTATGCTTGCTAGTGTTGTAATATGTTAATTTCAACTATTTAGTTTTCACAGTTGAGTTTGCTAACTCAGATTTTTGTGTCAAGTGTAAATACATGCAAAACATAAACTTCTTACTATTATAGGAGTTTTAGCATGCTGTTTTCTTTTTAGATCATAGCTGAACTTAAGACAACCATTTCCTCTCTGACAGAGGAAAGCAGCCAGCAGCAGCTTGCTGCAGAAAGGCGTCTGCAGGATGTTTTACAAAAGTTTGAAGATGAGAAGAAGCAGCTGATTAGAGATAATGACAGAGCAATCAAGGTAATCTTGGGCTTTGAGTCAATGATGCTACCAGCTGTTTGAGCATAATTAAAAGTTTTGAAAGCATTGACTGTGGCTGCATGAATGCATGTAGCATTCATGTTCTTATAGTGCTCAACAATTTCATTCACTGGACTTGAACTGTGATACATTCATTGACCGGTTTTTCTATGGGAAATAATTGGAGAGAAATTTACTGTAGTAATTTTTTTTTGAATAACAACAGTCAACCTTTAGGTATGGGGTAGCATTTTTTGAAAATATTCTGGAACTTTAGGGTGGGATTCAAAGTAGCTTTATAGAGACTGCTTCGTAAGCATAAACATTTGTGCTTGCCTGATGGAACTGTCTCCCCTGTTATGCTGTTCTTGGAATACTCCTGACTCCCCCAGAGCTGATTGGGGGATGCGGAGAAAGGAGATGGGGAAAGCCCCACTGCAATAAATTCTGCTATTGCAAAGACAGCCCTTAGTGTAAAATATTTCCGTGTTGGGACATATACTGGAAAGCACTCAACCAGACCTGGTAAATTGACCCTTCTGATAAAGTTAGTGCCACGTTGCTTTGTGGTTCATTTCCAAGTCAACAGCTATAAAAATAGGCACTATCTGGGGCCATTGTCCATCCATTTGAAGCCTCTTAAGAATGATAGAGGTGGACCGTCTTAGCCATGGGTAGGCAAACTAAGGCCCGGGGGCCGGATCCAGCCCAATCGCCTTCTAGATCTGGCCCGTGGGCGGTCTGGGAATCAGCGTGTTTTTACATGAGTAGAATGTGTCCTTTTATTTAAAATGCATCTCTGGGTTATTTGTGGGGCCCGCCTGGTGTTTTTACATGAGTGGAATGTGTGCTTTTATTTAAAATGCATCTCTGGGTTATTTGTGGGGCATAGGAATTCGTTCATTCCCCCCCCCAAAAAAAGAGTCCAGCCCCCTACAAGGTCTGAGGGACAGTGGACCAGCCCCCTGATGAAAAAGTTGGCTGACCCCTGTCTTAGCAACAGACAACACATCCTCAGTAACTGCCCCATAACTGCAGTACTCTCCTCAGTAACTGCCCCATAACTGCAGTACTCTTCCTTTGGAGCCTCGCCTGCCTTAAGGAACATCTTTTCAGAGCAGTGTAACGCCATTTGTTTTGGCTTGGTTTTAGGAGCTCAGTCAGTTTGGAGCTTCGGTTTTGGATTTAAATCTGTTCAGCAGATTTTAATTTGCCACTTTACATGTTTACAAATTTGTTTTAACTTACTAACACATGACCAGTCTCTGGGACTGAGTGGGCTAGAAATACGAACGAATAATGTCAGGATTTTCTAATTCTTTAAAAGAGCACTCATATTCTTGGTGTCACAGTGATATGTATGCATGTAAGTAGATGGACTCGCCTTTGTGACTGTTTGTAGGCTTGGGGCCAGTTGGCCTTTTTGTTTTGCATCGACTTTCTCCATGCTGTCTCTGTCCATTAGATGTTTCAAAAAAGTTTGTGTGCACCCGGATTGGTTTATTTTCCAGCTATTTTGCATTATTTCTTCTCTTATGAGCTATTTCAGTATAATGGGGGTGCTTCAACTGGTATTTCTCCTAATTGGTATGTAGCAAAGATTCAGTCCCAATCCCCCATATAACTCAGGGTGTACAGATACCGGGGGTGGGGTGGGGTGGGCAGTGCCTCTGAACAAGGGGGGAATCATGCAACAAAAAGATGTATTCTAAGCAATGCAGGTTAAAACTACCAGAATGAGCCAGGGTCATCTTAATTGTAAAGATGCCATAAGTGCTTGAGGACCATATTATGTTCTTCAAATTGACATCCCTGCACATGCTTTCTTGAATAGAAATGTACTGCGGTTACATTTAACTGCAAAACAAGGACTGCATTAAGTTACCGGTACGTTTTGGCCAGGTTTGCACATAATGGTAAATTCAAACAAAGTATGGCTTACCAGCAATGAGGAAACTGTTCAGATGGTGACTACCTGAGAACCAGTTCTCGTATCAAGAACATTTGTGGCTTGTTCTTGTGGTTTGGAGAAAAATAAAGCATTTGTGCTGGTTTCCACGTAACCCTATGGCAGTGCTCTGCCTTGTTTCCTTCTGGTGTGGCAAAAGGAAGAGGGTGGTGCACAGTATGAGCAGGCATGTATGTGAATGCTTGCACATTCTTGATAAGCCATACTTCGTTTAACTATGGCTTCCTGTTATATGCAGACTCAGCCTTTGTGGCAAGAAATCTTCCACTATGCTACTTTCATTATTTTTTCCTACTTTTTATATGGCATTCCATTTCTAACAGTATTTCAACATGTGTAAGGTGAGGATGAGACTTACCTTGATCTTCTCTGGTTTCTAAGGATCATGCTTAGAGAAGCAGCAACACATTTTCTTGTTCCTGATATTTCAGTCGGTGTGAAATCATTTCTTAAAGTGTTTCCCTCCAGGCAAATATGGTGAATGAAAGGTTAATCTCTGAGGGGCTACCCTTGCAAACCATTCACAATCTGAGTTACAAAGGAGGAGAAGCATCAGCCTTCATTACTAGACAAGATTGTGATTTGTATCATTTCGTAATTTTAGGGAATAGAATGATCCTCTGAAAAGCATCCTTCACCCAAAAGAAAACAATTATCCTCCAAAAACCTATTACAATGTGGAGAGATGATGCTCCTCTTCATATACAAGGTGCTATAATGTTTATATTCATCTGTTCAGTAAAAGGGAAGCCTTTTTTTTAAGTGTCCGTGTTTGCATTTATTTTATGAATTAGATTTAGGGATTGCATCTTATTTAGAATGGGCTGCTCACATTTAAAAACGTAAAACAGGACTTGATGGAAAAATCAACAACATGGCAGCTGCACTTTCCTGGAAGTGACTGTAATGCAGCTGGAAACTGTTTACCTTTGAGGGTGGCATCTTGGCCCTCTGGGGCCTAGGTGGAATCTGCCAGCTTATTGTCACTCCCATTGTGGCAGGTAAGTTCACTGGGCCCCAAATGGTCTTGCTGCTCTTCCTCACAGGACAGGTGGGATTGATGTGCTCAGGAAGGTGGGTGGGGAGAGAATAGGATCCCAAATTAGCTGGTAAGAGCAACGGCAAGTGGAAAATGTGTCTGCTTTCTAGCACTTAGCAGTGATTTTTAGCCTGACTGAACCATGTCATTTCCTAGATTCTCACCTTACTGCTTCAGTCCTATATTCAGTCGCTCGCACTGAAAATTTCTTGCTCATGAGTGGCGGCAGCTGTGAACCAGGTAGATTTGTGAATTGGCAAAAAGGTTGGCTGCAACATAATGCTATCTGTTAGAGGATGAAGGATGCACTCTAACTGGGTGAGGGTTTACACGAAGAGCTAATCTATTGAGGTAATATTTCTACTATGAGGATTGGGGGAAAGGTGATTTAAAAATACCTTCACCTTGGCTATGACCTTGCTGGCTTCCTGTTAGAGAATGAAAGCTCTCATGCTTCTCAGTGATCAGACGTGTTGCCATGCATGAGAATTACTAATCCCTTGAAAAGATCCTGGAATTTTAACCTGGCCATCTCAGTACCAGTTATTTCCCTCCCTGATAATAACCCACTCCCAAAGACAGGTTCTGTAACAAAACGGAAAAATGGTGACACCTGGCATGAGGTGGGCTTTTAGTGCCTTTCTTAGGCACTTCTCTCTGTACAAAACTGGATTTGGACGGGAAAAGACAGCACTGTCTCAAACACGCTCCATGACCTTTCTCTGCAGACTTGTTTGTTCTGCTACCTCAAGCTGGAAAGCAGACAGATGCTACAAATCAGCCATGTGGAATCTAGACAAACCATTTCTGTTCAGCAAAGCCTCATGCCTAGTGCTTGATCTAGCACTATTAAGACCCGCCTGAAACCACAGTCTCCTGATCCTTGATGCTGTAATCAATATCATTTTGCAATGTGTCCAGGATGCTGGACATGTTTTTACATGATCTTTTTTGTATACTGCTTAAAGGTAAAGGTAAAGGGACCCCTGACCATTAGGTCCAGTCGTGGCCGACTCTGGGGTTGCGGCGCTCATCTCGCTTTACTGGCCGAGGGAGCTGGCGTACAGCTTCCGGGTCATGTGGCCAGCATGACTAAGCCGCTTCTGGCAAACCAGAGCAGCGCACGGAAATGCCGTTTACCTTCCCACCGGAGCGGTACCTATTTATCTACTTGCACTTTGAGGTTCTTTCAAACTGCTAGGTTGGCAGGAGCAGGGATTGAGCAACGGGAGCTCACCCCGTAGCGGGGATTCAAACCGCCGACCTTCTGATCAGCAAGTCCTAAGCTCTGTGGTTTAACCCACAGCGCCACCTGCGTCCCTCTGTATACTGCTTAGAGATGCTTAAATATTAAGTGTTTTAGAAATGCTTTTAAATAAAGAAAATAAAACAATATCTACCCCGTAGATTTTGTAGAACTTGAACTCATATTACATTTTCCACCAAAAACTTTAATGCTCAAATCAGTTGTGGTACATAGGGTTCAAAGGCACAGCATTAGTTCATGGCTAAATAAGCTAAGACACTGATGCAATGAACAATACGCCCCGTTGGCTCTTGTTACAGGGGAATAACGTTGTAAGGGTATAACTTCAGCACAGCAAGTAGGATGTTCCTTTGGACTGGGCTAGCAAATGGGAATTCCTTCCGGAGAGATGGTCCCAAGCTCTCTGCTTGTGCTGGGTCTGGCATCTCCATGGCCTAGGCAACTGATGAACTGTTAGCAGCCGCTCCAAGCCATACGGAGTGGACTTCTCCTGAGAGGATTGGCTAGAGGCAGGCTCTGGTGGCACCAGAGATGGTGCTGGGACAGGAGGCAAGGAGGGCACAGGAACTGGGGCCAACTGGGCACACAGCATCTGGCTGATATGAGAGGGGACAGGCTGGATCTGCCATGGGAACCCTCTCTGGGATCCAAGTTCTCATTAGTAATGTCCCTCAGGGTGACTCTGCTGTGTTTTGAGGCAGGGACATTACCCATCCTCTGCTTCCCAGGTTCGTCAGTAGGCAACTCCTCCCACCCTTCATCCTGCTCTGACCAGCCTCTCCACAACATTTCAGGGGTCATGGCAGACTCCCATCAATTGCAATCAAGGCATCTGTAAAGGTGAACGCCATTTACTGAAAGGCATCTTGTTTCTTCATTTCTGATTTTTCCTTCCCCGGTAATGTGCACCCAGAAGACAGTGCATGTTATGGGTGGTGCTGTGGGTTAAACCACAGAGCCTAGGACTTGCCAATCAGAAGGTCAGCGGTTCGAATCCCTGCAATGGGGTGAGCTCTCATTGCTCGGTCCCAGCTCCTGCCAACCTAGCAGTTCGAAAGCACCTCAAAGTGCAAGTAGATAAATAGGTACCGCTCCGGCGGGAAGGTAAACGGCATTTCCGTGCGCTGCTCTGGTTCTCCAGAAGTGGCTTAGTCATGCTGGCCACATGACCTGGAAGCTGTACGCTGGCTCCCTCGGCCAATAAAGTGAGATGAGTGCCGCAAACCCAGAGTCGGCCACGACTGGACCTAATGGTCAGGGATCCCTTTACCTTTATGTCACACTTGCCATTCAAGCAACACAGTCCAGGGAAAAATGCAAGTCTAAGAATGAACTGTGCCTACCTTCAAATGTGACCGGGAATATTGTGTACCTGTTGTGGAAAGGTTTCCCTGAAAATAGAAATGTTGCAAATTACTGACGTAAACAAACTGGTCTATATGTTGAAGTTTATTGCGAAAGAATTTTAAATTGAAGTTAATTTTTAAATAACGTCAGGTGCCATTTTTCATTCAACAGTACTTTTGGGAAATGTTGCATTTTGTCCAACATGGTACATTCCCAAAATAATGCAACAGTTCACCCAATTGTTGTTTACTGTTCTAGTTTTCTTTTTAGACAAGTAAGATGAAATTATGAAAGATGAACAGAAATGGGTTCCCAGGGACAGAAAGTAATACATGAAACAACTTTAAATGTGTTATGGAGAAGGCAGATTTTAGAATGAATTTAATAGTGGGCTCCTAAGAATCAAGCATCATTCAGAATGATCCTAGCCTCAAAAATCTGGGGCATCACAAAAAAGGCAGTTTAAAAAGCCAGGATTCCACCTCTTCCAACCAAGTATCAACGAAATAGCCTGTACAAAAGCCTGTGTAGGCTTTCCAATTGTCAGGCTTTGTTCTGCTTCCAGAGACTTTCTGGAATTCTGCCTTTTTCCTTTTCTCTTCTGGAACAGCATTGACTTGGAGGCTCTTCCAGCAGTGTAGGTGGAAATACAATATGAACCAACTTTTATATTCACCACCAAAAGGCTGTGGGAGCATTTGGCATTTTCAAAGCAAATGTCTGTAAGCCTACAAATTTTATTGCTGTGCAGTAAAGCTATTTGCACCTAGTTTTCAGAGTTTGACATATTAATAGAAAGTTATAGGCATTTGCATTTTCAAATGAAATATTAAACTACACCTGATATTTTCAAGAAAGGTGGACAAGCCAAAACCTGTGAGAAAAAACATGGAGGGTGTTTGGTTGGAAGGTGTGACAGAAGATGTCAATGTTCAAGTTACCAGAACTGACCCATCCACTTCAGATAGCTTAGGAAGCAGGCTTCTATATCAGTCTGTAAAGGTGCTTTGCTTAATGCCCCTGCCAAGTAGCTTCTTAGATTCCTAAGGGAGCCCTACTCCTTAGACATATTCACATAGGATAGATCAGTCAGTCAGTCAGTCAGTCAGTCAGTCAGTCAGTCAGTCAAAGGATATTAGCCATGTTGGCTTAATAGAAGCCAAGTTCGGAGTCAAGATCCAACTGAATGCCAATTTTGGGAAGAAAGAAACAGCACCTGAGGACTATTGCCTCAATTTCCCTGTTTGTGGGTTTCCAAAGGCATCTAGCTGTCCTCTCTGGGATGCCTTGATCTGATCTCGGAAGGCCCAGTGATGTTCTTACGCTTTTGTGGGGAAATTCTCTATTTCAGGCTGAGGGTGAGGGTGAAATTTAAAGAGCAAAAGAACATGCATGTGCTTCCATTGTTAGTAAACTGAACCTAGCCTGTTGAGACATTCATAGTCTCCTGATTTCATAACGAAGCAATATGGCATTTTATATATTGCACTAAATCTCCCCAACTGCATTTTCTCAGCTAGCCTTTGGCCAATTAACTATGAAATCCATTATTGTGGTTCTGGAAGCATGTAGGTTTTCATAGTGTGCCCAACCAGGAAGAGAAAGAAGTGTTCTGTTTTACCATGCGGATGAGCTCAGAAAAACCTTGGGGTGCTATGCTTGCCTAAGTATGAACTACTCTGCCTTTTGTACTCTTAGCATAACTCCATTTTAAAGCCACTTCTGCAAGATAGTACCCACCCCCCTTGCTAATGCACTGTCTGAAGAAAACTAAGGAGATGGATTGAAATCATTTTTACAGATTCCTTGATAGTTACCAGCCTTGCCATAACATCTGTATTCCCTATCTTTGGAGACTAAAAAACCACTAAGGGACAGGACGTGGTGCAGCAGTCAACAACACATGCCTGGTTCCTCAAGCACAGAAATTCCTTGCTTTTCCCACGCAACTGTCATAGGCTTCATCTGATACACTTCCCAACCCAGCCTCATTGGGTCCCTACTGCTGACTCTGCCCACCTGAGTCCTCAAGAAGATATTACTTCTCTCACATCTGTGTTTCCGGAAAGCTGTGCATGCCACATCGCTTGAGGCATAATCTGACACAGGAGTTGGCCTCCTATATCTGAAAGATATATAGTGGGGCTAGGGGAAGGGAGATGAAAAAGCAAGTTTGCTTGGTGCTTTAAAAAAGCAACAACAGAAAAAAGAGAGAAACAGATTGGACCTGTATCAATAAAAATTTGCATTGCCAAATCCTTCATACCTGATGCTCTTTCTACAGACTGGGAGTCCTTCCATCTTCAGGAGACTGTTTTTGGAGATGCTGGAGAACATGCTCATTTTCTCCAGCTTTAGTAAAAATTTAGGTCTCTCCTTATAGGGCTATATTTAGGTTCCTTATGTTTTCCTTTCTAAAGTTAATGTAATTCATGTCCTTGCAATTCCCCTGAGTAAAAACAGCAATTACTGGTGCCTATGCAATAATTTGAACCGTATCAGCAGGTTCTAATTGTCTGCATACCTGGTAACACCCTTCACCACTGCTCGCTACCAAGCCACCATGCTTGGCTCACAGCTGATATTATGTGTTTCCTCAGCTCCTCTAAAATACCACACGGTAATTGACCAAATTTGGTGAAAAGTCTGGAAACTAGGAAGGGGGTAGAGGGAAACGAAAGGTGATTGATGTTTTGAGATTATAGTGCGGTTTGAGTTGTCAAGGTTAATGCACTATACTTTGTGGAAGTGCTGCCTTCCTTTTTTTTTTTAATACTCCGTTTTTTATGCCCTTCTGACTGTTTTCTGCTCAGTCCCCATGAGTGGTTTACAACAGTCCTCGTTTGCAGCTGGCGTTTGGCGCGCACATGAGCTTGGTGCTGCCAGCTCAGTTTTACTAGAGACCTAAAACTTCATTGCTTTCTGCAGCTACAGTTTTGCCTTCTGCTTCTTAAATTAGTGCCTTTTGCATCCAACTCGGCTGAATGAGAAGTTCCCCGTGTTTTCTTTTTTCAGTCAAGCATTCAAAATACAAATAGTACTAAGCCTTGTTACGCCGTGGTATCCTTGGTTTCGCTGCTGTTGGTATCTCAGCTGTGTAAGAAGGCAGCATTTTATTAGATGTGCGAGATGGTTTTGAAAGGGCTGAAACTCCCTACTTTTCTGCGCGCTTCTAATGAGAGAAGGCTGAGATATAGCTGCACAAATGGGAAACCGGTGGTGCTCTGGAACTTGTTCTGTTTTCTGTTATTTTTTAATGCTTTTGCATTTTAAAAATGTCATCCATACCTCAAAAATATTTGAAATTATATATTAAAAAGTAAGAGAAAACTAAAGGGGCCCATCTTACCAGAAATGTGCCAAGCAAGCTTGGCATGAACTCATTTTGAATTGATGAAGTACTGTTCAAACACTCTGGCCTTCAGAATACTTTCTACCTGTATAGGAACATTGTAGTCACGAAGGGATGGAACTGAACACCACTAGTTTCAGTATGTTTTCTTTCTCTGCCAAAGAGGCCAAGAAACTCGTAAAATCTCTGTTCCCTAAGAATACGGTTATTAGGCATAAAATGGTTATTGCAGAAGAATTGCTTATGTCCTCTGCATGGCTTGTCAGTATGTGATGATTTTAACTTTCTTTTTACAGCTCCTCTTCATTCTACTGTCACCTCCCATATTCAGACTGCAGCTTTAAGTATTTCAGTAGAGTTGAACAAATTAAGGATCTCAGTATAGTTCAAATGGTTGTAGTCGAATGTTGAGGACAGTAACCATAAGGATTTGTGGTGCATATGCTCATAGATGTATTTGATTAAACAGCTTTGACAGGAAATAAATAGAGAAATGGGAGTAGTAACAGTACATTAAAAAAAACAACAACTGGCAAAATTGCTGGGTTCCACTTTGAAAATGTTTGGAGCCTAGAGAAGTGAGTTCTGATCTGCCAAAAACAGATTGAATTCTCCTTTTCTCTGGCTGGAATAATAAATCTGAAATGAATTTCATTTTTATTTATATTTATATTTTTATTTTTATTATATTAAAATATTCATATACCGCCTATTATGAAAATATCTCAAGATGGTTTACTATTAATGATACAATAACAATAAAATAGATCAAGCAGCATCGTCAGTCATTTCAAAAACTACGGAAAAGTTATGACAAGTGAATATCCTTATTGGCAATTAAACAAAGGGTGGACACCACGTGATTGCAGTTAGTGTCACGTGTAGTTAGATTCTAAATCTCTGAAACTTCAACCTCGCATCTGCAATGATTTAATGAACTATGATTCCGGAAATCCATGAGAAATGCCACATTATCAGAACTGATGGCACCTATGCCAGGTTTCATTGAAAGTTTTACGACTTCTATACTAGGGTTGCCATATTCCCAAGAGTGAAAAAGGTTTGTTTTCTGCGACGTTGTTGAGCTTGTATTAGATTAAATGAGGTGTTTCCAATGAACTGGAAGTCGAAAACCGCAGCTTTTTTTTAGCTGGAACTCCCCAGACCTCAGTTCTGGCACCTCTCCAATGGGTACCATTGTCATTACAGTGGTACCTCGGGTTTCATACGCTTCAGGTTACATACGCTTCAGCTTACAGACTCTGCTAACCCGGAAATAGTGCTTCAGGTCAAGAACTTTGCCTCAGGATAAGAACAGAAATTGTGCTACGGCGGCGCGGCGGCAGCAGGAGGCCCCATTAGCTAAAGTGGTGCTTCAGGTTAAGAACAGCTTCAGGTTAAGAATGGACCTCCAGAACGAATTAAGTACTTAACCTGAGGTACCACTGTATAAGAGAAGAAGAGAGGACTTCATGATGAGTCTTGGCACCTCTTTTTCTAGAAAAACAGCACGGGTCCAAACAATTTCTGTTAGGTCAGCAAAGTACTTATTATTACTTGTCCTCGGGGTTTTTTGTTTCAGATATAATCCCTGCTCAATTATTTTGTTTTAGATATAATCCCTACTTTCATCCATCCTTACATAGCTGTTTGGCTTTATGTGGAATTCACCTGTGCTAATTTTCAGTTTAAATGTTCACAAAAATCAAAGACCTACTGTTATTTGTAAGGCAAATTCCTCCTCTACCAGCCCCCAAAGTCTATAGATAGAGGAAGCGGTGATGCAAATCAACGAAGTGGAATTAAAATCTGGTAAAATGAGCATGCTTATTTTTTAAAATCAAGTCTTCTTACCAGTTTGTGAAAGGCTTTCAAAAACTTGACAATGAATATGAGTATAAAAGAAAGCTGCAGTAAATTTTCCATTTACATAAAAAATACTTTAAAATCCAGAAGAGCATGTGAAATGTAGATACGCTTTTCCATATAATTTATGCTGACAAGCATCTTTGCCATATCTTTCTGTAACTCACTAGATCAGGGACTTTGAGGAACAAGCTTTCTTGGAAATCAGTAGAAGTTAGCATGACTTAAAAAGACACACACTCACATGCTACTAATGGAACTGTATAGCAAATATTTGAAAAGGCAGTCATCTTTTCCCTCAGGCTAATAAGATTAAGTTCTAATAATCTTTTTGACCAGCTGCTGAAGACATTAGTTTTCATATGTTTTTCTTACGTAAATTAACTAAATCGCAGTCAAATATTGAAACAAAATAAAACTTAAAAACTCTTAGTTCACCCTCTTTATTGACTCTTAATTGCCTTTGCAATTGGACTACCTTATCTTAAAGGCTTGATGAAGAGTTTTGTGTGACTTGACTGTCCTCCCTTGCCAAGCACTGTTGGCTCAAAGACATAATATTTAAAAGATTTTGGGTGCTTTTCACATCACAGATTGAATTGTCAGGCCATATTGATTCAAGCCATCTTTTGCTCAGTTCAAATAGCAACAGGTTGCCTTGAAAGTTAACACAGTTGACCTAATGTCAGTTTTGAAAGTAAAAAGACATTATGAAACTTACTTTTTCTTTTGTGTACATGGAATACACAGAGCATTAATATTGTTACCTGATAGCACAGCTTATTCTGCTGTGGGGAGGGATGCCCTTTTCTTCCTGCCAGTGATAATTAGCATAGTCCCAAATGGTCCACTTTGTTTTAATATACCAAATAATAAATTTGGTTGGTTGATAGGCAAAGATCTCCGCCCAAGTGGTTACACTATGGGATGCAGCTTGGGACCAATTTACTTCCACAACCGCCTAACCTCCTATTTGTTCACTCGACTACTTCGATCTGTTACAGATGCCACATAATGCTTGTTCTTCTCTTGTAAGTAATTGTGTAAGAAACCACCTACACTATGGAACTCCCTGCCTATTGACATCAGCAAGGCACATTTACTGCACACTTTAGCGGTGCCTGCTTAAAATATTTTTGTTTAGACAAGGCTATCTGAACATGAAGAATGCTGGCATGTGTTTTAAGGTGGGGCAGAATGGCGCTGTGGTCTAAACCACAGAGCCTAGGGCTTGCTGATCAGAAGGTCGGCGGTTCAATCCCCGTGACGGGGTGAGCTCCCATTGTTCGGTCCCAGCTCCTGCCCACCTAGCAGTTCAAAAGCACGTCATGTGCAAGTAGATAAATAGGTACCGCTCCGGCGGGACGGTAAACGGTGTTTCTGTGCACTGCTCTGGTTCGCCAGAAGTGGCTTAGTCATGCTGGCCACATGACCCGGAAGCTGACTGCGGACAAACGCTGGCTCCCTCGGCCTATAGAGCGAGATGAGCACCGCAACCCCAGAGTCGTCCACGACTGGACCTAATGGTCAGGGGTACCTTTACCTTTACCTAGGATATAAAAGCACTAACAAATATAGGGCGTGGTATTCAATTAAATAATTCCGTAAGCGGAATGATTTCTGCTTGGGCAATGGGAATTCCCCCTTCTCTTCTCCTCCCCTCCCCCCACACCATCCTCAGTTCTGCGCTGGCAGCTTGGGGGAAATCTAGAACAGATTTAGCGGCGTCTGGCAGGCGGGAGGGGGAGGAAGGAGGGCAAGTTTTCTTGTGCAAGCGGAAGTAGTTTTGCTTGTGGAAGACGCTACTTTGAATACAACCCAATGCCATGTTTGTTTTATGATATTGGGGTTATTTATATAAATGAACTATATTGCACGTTACAATCTGTTAATAAAAGTAAATTTAAAAACAAACAAACAAGTAGTAGTTCTATGAAGCCTAATGGGTCAATCTCTCATACTCTTTTCTGCGATCAGCATAATGGTCTGTTTGATACACCACAATTCCATGGATCCAATCACAATCTCATCCCTGCTAAGCATGGTTGTTGTGCCCTCTTTGTGACAAAAAAGGTCAATCCACTTTCCTTGCTGTTAGATTATCTGAGGTTCGTTTTCACTGTGGAAGCAGGATGGAATGGTCCAGTGGTACATTTTATAGCAGTCAGATGAGGACCCTGCCTCCATTTTTTCCCTATTACCACAAGAAAGCTGGGATTCAGCAGGGGTCAGGAGTGAGTTCAAGACTTTGCCAACTGAATGATTCTTAAGTCTTGCTGTATGTGATCTGGACCGAGGATTAAGCCATTAAATTCTTACCTGGCACTCCCTCTGATTAATTTGTTTTTTTTGTGTGTGTCTGTGTGCTTCATAGTTCTGAAATCAAACCCAAAGGGCTGGCTGTATTTAAAGGGGAGAAAAACAACCTTAACATGTATGCTTTGAGACTGATAACAAACTCTGCAGTTCAAGCTTTAATAACTAGAGGGAAGCTAAGAAACTTCAAAAAGTGGTGTGATAATGTTTTTGACAATGCGTCAGCTAAATGTTAGACAGAATCTTTTAAATCCTCTCAATATAAGTAGTTTTAAATTGGAAGTTTTGAACTTTTTCCTCCACAAGTGTATGCTAAAGCTGTTCTGGTATCTTTGAGTTTAGAAGATCTATTTTCTGAAAAACATGAGTTTTTATCTAAGTTGTTTCCTCTTGCCCAACTGAAGCAAAAATGCATTAGATATCCTAACCAACTGTACTAGCAATACACCAATATTAATATTCTAGCCTTTTAAATATTTATCTAGAGGGTACTGTTTTATGCAGTGATCTCTGACCTTTGAGAGATCTCCCACTAGCACTCTTGACAGTAATCCAAAAGGCTGCTGATGTCAGTGGGAAGGCTTCTCAGTGAATGATATAATAGATGAGTGTTGGGGTGGGTGGGTGCTCAGTTTCGGTAGATACTGTATTTTTCACTCCATAGGACGCACTTTTTCCCTCCTAAAAAGCAAGGGGAAATGTGTGTGCATCTTATGGAGCGAATGCAGGGGGGAGGCAGGCAGAAAAAGCCCCCAAGAGCCGCACACAAGCTCCGCACAGCTCTTGTGGGCTTTTCCCCAGGAGGCAGAAGGAACTGACGCAGCCAGTTAGTCCCTTCTCCCTCCACGTAGAAAAGCCCGCAGGAGCCACGCGCTCCTTAAAGGGTGCGCGGCTCCTGTGGGCTTTTGTGGGAGGTAGGGGTATTGCCATAGCCGAGCACAGCCCCTCCGGCCAGGAGAGGCTGCGCGTGGCTATGGCTTCTTTAGCCGCGCGCAGCCTCTCCCGGCTGGAGAGGTTGTGCGCGGCTAAAGAGGAAGCCAAGACAGCGAGCAGGATCCATCCCGCTCACTGTCTTGGCTTCTTTGCTCTTTGGGACTGGGGGGGGGGAATAAGATTTTTTTTTCTTTATTTCCCCCTCTAAAAACTAGGTGCGCCTTATGGTCCAGTGCGCCTTATGGAGCGAAAAATACGGTAAATGTGGCCCTGCAGGCCTCTCCATCAGGTCCTCAGGACTCCCGCCAGAAACAAACAGTTGATTCAGAGGCTTATTTTGCACAGTCTCTACATAAAAATAGCCTTTGGACGAAAAATATTTCCCCAATAGTTGCTCTACTGCAAAACAAAATGTTCCCCTTAGGAGTAGATAACTTTTTTTCCATTTTTTTTAACATGAGCTCATGGTGGAATTGATTGAGTTCAAATGCTGACAGGAGTATCAATTCACACTCAACCATATGGGAAGAAAACCCCTGACCCAACTGCCCCAATGTCAGAAAGGGTAGGGAAACCTGCTATCCTATTTGTTAATGGGTAACCCAATTTTGCACTTCGTGTGACTGGGGGTGAACTTTGGTAATATTTCGTAATATGGTGCCCTGTGCAAGGCCAAAGTTTGGCGCCCTCAAATGGATATTCTCAGTTATGGGTCGCCTCAATTTTGCGCACACACACCCCATTTTGACACCCTATGTGAAGGAACTGCTCACACCGCCCTAAATTTGGCGCTGCTAGTAAATGCAAGCCCATCTGATCAGCTGAAGCTGTAGGCACCCCTGGCAGTGCCAACACGACTGGCACAAAACGAAAAGGGAAAGGAAATCTTCAGGCCCCAGCTCCTTAAAAAGGGGACAACTGCTGCCCTCCTAAGCAGATCTTCAGAAATGGTTAGACTCCTGTAGTTTTGGCAGGGGGCTTTGGAGGGGCACATAAGAAACCCCTGTGTTTGGCATGCTTTACAGATTGTGATGTTAACACGTTACCTGGACCTATTAATACTGTAAGCACTGTTTTCATTTCTGATTTTGTAATTCCAAGAATCATTCTACCTGATTTCATTGTTTAGATTTTAATTTGCTCCAGAGTAAGGTGAAGAATTCAAAGGTATCACACTTCAAAGAATAAAACCATTCTTGTTTCATTTTAATGGGGCTGTTCATAGGCATATGTTTAAGTATTTTTCTTAATCATTGTGTTCCAGTAGTCAGAAAAACTTTTTGAACAGTGCTGAAAAATATGAGTTGGAGAAAAGGATGAAACATAAGAAAATGTTAAGAGTCTTTAAAGAACTTCTTGAGCTTATAGCTGCCTGGGTTCCTAGATGAAAAACAGTATTTGAGTAAATTTTTAAGAACAGGGAATCAAACTAAACAATAACAATTTGTGTTATCAATTGTATTTTTTTCTACTTTACCCATAATTTACACAGCAATACTGTCTCTACCGCACTGTACAACTAGTTTACATGAATGTAATGGGCAAATTAATAGTGGTCCAGTTTGCATGCAGTGTTAATGCATCATTTAAAATAAACTTTGCTTTAACATGCACAGGTACTTTGCTCCTCGCTGGCTCCTGATAGAGCCATGCAGCAGAGGGAACATGCCTAAAACAAGCCAGAGTCTGGCCTATTGTAAGGTGTGAACCCAAGACCATGGTTTGTTCTCTCGAAACAAACCACAACTGGTAAGCCACAAACAAACCTTGGCTTCTAAGTCAAGACCAGGGGAGGAAACAAAGTGCTCATGGTTATTTAGAACTATCGTTTACTTTGAACAGTGGTTTCTTGTTATGTGTGAACCAGACCAGTATAAGGTGTGTCAAACCAGACACAGGTTTGTTGCTTGATAGTTCTTGCTCGGGAATGGATTCTTTTCACCACTTTCCCACATTGTAAGGTTCTTAGCATGTCAGTATCCTGCCAGGGATTGATCTCACAACTTATTCAACACCGTGGGCTAAATCTACAGTGAGTTTGAGAAATGCTGTTGCATTAAGAAGCAGAGGTTGTTCCTTTATGTGGTGGTGTAAATCCTCACTAGGATTTTTCAGTGTCCTGGAGAGATTGTGTATATGCAATACAAAAACTCTCCAATATATTTCAGCAGTGGGTGTAGTACAAAATACAACTTTCCACCCTTGCAGACATTAGGGTCAATTTCAGTTTATCTCCAGCCCCTATTTTTTGTTTTCAGAATAAAGAAATAGAGACTTCAATACTGGAGTTTGTATTGGACAAGTAGCCCAATGAGTAGCGGAGCAATAATTCAACATCAAAGAGAGAGCTTCTTAGATATATTGGTATTTTGCAACAACTGCAAAAGTTCCCACCAGAAAAGAATTTTTTCATATGTGCACAGCAAACATGTGCCTTAAGTTAACTGCATACACTTTTGTTTTGTTTTCCTTGTACAAAAAGAAAAAGGGTATTGTGTTATTAACATTTCTTTTAAAAAAACACCTACAATTCTGCAGTTTAAGAGGGATAAGGAGAGGACCTCTCATGGATCCCCTGATCCCTTTTTCAGCTGAAATCACCTGATGTATCTGCTTTACAATAACAGATAATATTTTACCAAATGATTAAGAAGTTATAACTTGGTGGTATGTACAGAATACACCAGCGGTTATCAAAGTTTGCTGTCAACTTTTCCTTGTCTTGTTTTAGTACTATCATCAACAGGTCCACATTTAATTGGGGGATATTGAGCAATCAGAGCGAGAATTATTTTACAGGAAGGCATAGGGCAGAAGAATGCTGGGTATAGATTTGCCTCATCACCAGTCAAAATAAATATGGAGACTACCCAACATAAAATACCACCATTTTTGCATAAACCTTCCAAGACAGTTCTTTCACTGCAGCTCAGGAAGGCTTAGGGGTTTGACCATTACTATTTTTCCACAGCACTTGGAATCAACATAGACCTTCCAAGGCAGCAATATTTGTTTCTGTGCTATTCCCAGCTCACCTAAACAGGGGAAGAGTCCCACTTTTCACAAAAAAACTGCACTTGGGTGAGGGGAGCTGAAATTCCCCTTCAAGCCCTTTTCTCTTAAACTACCTCCCTTTAAACCCCAATTCTTTTAAGCCCTGGTGCAGGGGTAAGGATATTACAGCTACAGATTTCAGCCTTCTAGGAGTCTGGGGCAATTCTGATGTGGTTGGGCATTGGCAGCCCAGGCTTTCTCCTGTCAACCTGGCAATGGGCTGCGTTGGCTCTCTCTCAACATCGCATCAGAAGAAAGCCTTGGATATTTCCACAGGCAGAAAATATCCACACACAAGATGGCACTTAGGATTTCCACCGCCTCTTTAGGGGCTGCAAACAGGAAAGAACCTGACCTAGACATTCAGTTGTTATCAGGTATAAACCACTCTGTTCTTCAGAAACGTGGAAATCGAAATCGAAAGAACCCTTGATAAGTGAATTTAAATTTCCTCCCTTTTATGCTAACTGCTCTGGTACACTGAGCTATATAATTTATATCCCTATAAATTCCTTCTGACCTTTCCTAGCTCTGGCATTTTAATTATTTGCCATTGACTTTCACTCAGGATTTCAGCAAGCTACGTATGCTCAATCTCTTGCAGAAAGAAATAGGGGGGAAAGAATAGATTGTGGGAGGATGCTATCAATTTTATGAAGATAATGTTAAATTGCAGCTGCTTCAACTGATGTTCTCGCTTGCAAAACTTGTTGCCAAACATTTCTGACTGCAGCAACTTGAATTTAACCTAGATTGAATATCCACACATTTGGTCTGTTAAGTACATTATGAGTCAGAGGGAATTTTGAGTGAATTAAACTCCCAAACATTTACAAGTGCTATCATGTCAGGCTTATTCATGTGGTAATGAAAAGTTTCCCTCCTCTTTCAAATACCAAGCCTAACACCCGATCATAGCCAACATTCCTTTAGGGCTTTTCCAGTGATGTCGCCCCACACCATAATTGTGCCAACCCCAATATAATGGTGGTAGCATTATAATCCTGCCACCCAAATACAGTCAGGGAGGAGCCTTGCTAGGTGGAGTTATAATGCTGCTCGTGTACTGTGATTTATTTATTTGTACCAGTCAGGGGAAATGTGTGCTGCAGACATGGCTGTGAAGCTAAGTAATACCACTAAATAGTATAATTAACTTTCTTTTAGCCCCATTTGCCTTGCAGTTCTATTGAAAAAGGAAAACGCTGTTCTGAGCTTCTTGACAGAGGGTTAGGAAGCAAACATAAACAACTATATTTCTCATTGTTTTTGCAGGCCTCGCAGTAGGTCTAAGTAGTTAAACCTCTCCCTTCCAAGTTATCTTAAAGTGCTGTGGAGAGCCGTTTGGGTGGGTATATCTGTAATATTTCTCAATATAGATCTATATGCAAAGAAGTATTGCTTGCGTTCAATCAGTTTCTCCAAGTTAAGCACTCACAATGTTAGATCTTAGAATTCAATCAAACCGTTTCACTTTCGCATTTTGTACAAAATTTATGAACTTGTTACCAAGTAGATGTTTTAATGACTCCATATCAAAACTACTCTGGTGTCCTATCTGCCTGAATAGAGTTTTAAATCTGTTTTTAAAATCTGCTGACCAAACTAATCACCTGTTTTTTGTTTGTTTTTAAGCATAGTTAATTGCCATGTTGGTGAATGAAAAATCTGAAAAGTCAGTCAGAATAATGCTTTCTCTACAACATTGTAAGAGAGTTTTGGAAGGTATTCTGAAGGAAAACAAGACCTTTAGGTGCATATCAGTCAAGATGCTGATGGGAAACTCCCTTGCCCACAAGAGTCAGAACTCCTCTTAATAATCTTCCAGTAATAGTATCTGGAAAACCAGCATAGGGACAGTGAGACCAAAGGAAGCATGTAGCAAAATAATTATTTGTACCTGCTATTTTAAAACTTGCTTTTGATTCAAATGTTGTAGCCACACATGGAAGCTTTTAAAAATTCGCTTCTACCTGGTAACTGCTCCACAGGAAAACCATAGCATTTTTAAGTGGGTCAGTTTAATTAAGTAGAGAATCTCATGCCAGTGCCAGCTGCCAGAAATGCACAGCTCCAAGTAAACCCAGTTGATCTCCATGGTTAGCAGTTTACAAATGTAACTTCATGTTGATTGATTAACCATATGTGGTGGTAAAAATTAAATAAATTCTGAGAGCTACTTTTGGCGTCATTGTTTGCCAACAAAACGTGCTTAATGAACAGAACCAATGGCTCCATTCATGTGGAGTCGAACCTAGGTTCTCTAACGGCTTAGTTGTCAAACAAATCGGCTCCCGGACACCGAAAACCTGGAAGCAAGTGTTCCAGTTTTTGAACGTTTTTCGGAAGCCAAACATCTGACGCGGCTTCCGCTTGAGTGCAGGAAGCTCCTGCAGCCAATCGGAAGCTGCGCCTCTGTTTTCGAACAGTTTTGGGAGTCGAACAGACTTCCGGAACAGATTAAGTTTGAGAACCATGGTTCCACTGTATTGTTCTCAGCCTTGCTCTGCATCACAGTTTATCTCTTTTAGTGGAGACAGGATTCCTTGATAGTGGTAGATCATAGGATCATCAATGAGAAAGTTGCATGGATGCTCAGTTCCAACAAAACCATTTTCCTCTGTATACTCACAAGGAAAAAAACCACCAAAGAGCCACCCCACCATGGCTGCCAGTTTTGACCTTGGTGATAGTATTATAACTGCAAGGCATTGTTCTATGCTGTATTTAATAATAAAGTATTAGGTGCAAGAGAAAATGTAATAAATCAAAGGTTTATCATTTATCTGGTTTCCCCCCACTTATATCAATATATCAAAGTGATTATGCCTTTTTCCATAACTCTATAGTGCACTCACATTGTTACAGGAGTAGAGCTTATCTCATTTACATTTTTAAGTGCCTTTCAAAGTATGGAATATCTGTGCTAGAAAGCAAAACATTGCACTTCCTTGTTCTCTGGCCAATACAAAGCACATCCAAGGTCAGGTATGGTGTAAACCTTCAACAGCAAACATATTTGCTTGTCATTTGAAAGCCAACTTGGCTGAAATAAAAAGCTATCTTTATAGCAGTGATGCAAGTCATCTCTGCAGCTGAGAGAATCTGATTAATACTTGTTCCTTGCACAGTGTAACTTTTAGTCATTATTTATCCCTTGAGGATAACACATCAGTCACTTTCATAATTCCATAGTGCTGGTATCATTCCATCAGACTTTATTTTTAAGCGACACTGTATGGTCCATCCCAACTAGTCATTTAACAGGAATCTGTAGGCTTTGGGTTTTAGAGGTTTGAACCTGAATGGTGTGGTTTTTTTTCTGAAAAAAATGCCTAGTGTATTATTGAGCAGTTGAAACTAGTGCAGTAAGCTTTTTTGCTGAATCATGACTTCTGAACCTTAATTCTACATTTAATTTTCAAAAGATGCTATATTGTGTTTCCAGAAAAAGCTGCCAAGTGCTGCTTATTACATTTTTAAATGTATCCTGCTTGAAGAAAGGAAGGCTAGCATATTAACTGCAGCAGAGGGCATGCAGGTTTCTGGATTAATATCCACAGCCCGAATCTCTCACTTGAATATAGAGTATTTCCCCAGCCCATTAACTCAAATTGCTTGCAAAATGTAGCATGTCAGTGATGCATCCAATAGTTCTTATTAAGAATCTGATTTATAAAGTATATCTGGTCTTTAGTGATGGGATTAGGTCTTTAGCGATGGAAACTGTAAATGACATACTTTCCCAAACTGGAGAAAAACTGACCAGATTGTAGGTAGTGCATCTTTATCCTGGGGCAGAATTGATGTCCCAGATTAATTTACATCTTGCAGGTGTCTTCTAGTGTCTGTCAAGTTGCTCTTCTTTAATAAAATGCACTCCTTCCTTTCATGTATGGGGAAAATTTCCTAGCTAACAGTGACCTTAAAGAGACCAGATAGGAAGGGCAACTGCCTTCCTTTTTCAAATGCAAAGCTATTGCATGTGAAGTAGCACCCTATTTTCTGAAGACCAATGTACCATCTATATATTTGGGGAAATGGTTTGCCCATTTGCTTGTATTCTGCGAGTTTGGACGCCTCTCAAGATATCGTCACCAAACTTTGCATGGGATTCCCAAGGTGGGGCCAGTAGTCTTTGTGGATGTTTGAACACTGGCTGCCATTTTGAATTGAATCTGAATTTGCCAATAAATTGACATGTCAACAGACTGCGTAAAAATTCTTCTGTCAGTTGTTAAACCATATGTGTCCTCATTTGTGAATTGTGATATTATTTTGAAGATGTATTTTAATATGGATATCATTAACAAAACGACTGCATGAAGCTTCTTGTCAAATCCGAACTATTCTCTGGGCAAATTAAAATAAGAATGCACACAAACTTCTTTCTGTATAGTTAAAGTACACTTTTCCCGCTGGTACTTGCCACAGCTTTTAATTCCCAGTTCTACTTTTGGCACATCTCTTAGCAGTCTTAATTCCCATAATCCAGATCATAACGCACCACTGGAAGAGCAACAACGATGCCAAAAGTTACACCATGCCACCATTTAGAAATCCCAGGAAGTTGGAATGTAAAGTTCATTCCTTTCCCATTTGCGCATATTATCTTTTTAGAATGATAATGATCCCAGGGGATAGTCTGAAGGCATACGATGGGGCAACTTTGCTGGAGTTCAGCATAGTCAGCCTGCTCTCATTAGTTGCATCAGACCTGTAATATGCATAACTTGTGGCAATTAATTTCAAACAAGTTTGAAGCCCATTCTTTCCTCCATAATTTAGCTTTTTGGAAGCACTTGGTAGAGGGTGGAGGAACCCAAAGCACACAGATAATTAAAAAGTTCAGATGCTGTAATTTGTATGCTGTTAATTACTGATACAGTGTCATACTGCTGTTGAAAAGTAGGAGCATGTATGAATTTGGCGGACCCAGAACTTCAGAAGAGCATGGTACAACAACTGAGCCTTTTCACCTCATTGCCCAATGTAATGAAAGGGATGTGGGGACAAAAGACGGCGTTACAGACCTTTCTTTTAACTGCCCTAACCTTGGTTCCTTTGGCAGCAAATGTTGCAACATGTGTTTTATGGTGGACTTCCATTATGGCACGCTGTGTATGTATGTAATGTATAACAATATGGAATTGTTAACATCTGAAGCTCTCTCGGTGTCGATTAAGGTTTTTGGCATCATAATATGTTAAAGCTTTACAGCATTAATGCTTTCAAGTTAACTCTTGGAATCACTTCAGAACAATTATGCAAGGGCTATCAGAAGTATTTCTCTTATCTTATCTGGATAGCCATTTTATCCTGTAAAAGATTTAAGCCTACTCTGCTCTGTTAATTGTCTAAGAGTTAGAAAGGGGATGATGTTAGATCTTTGTACTGCAAGTTATTTTAGTTGCTTCCAGTAGGATTAAAAGTTTTGCTCATTGAGAAGGAAGTGCTAAGTGTGCCACAAGCACTCAAATGAATCACGTCCTATGTTTTCTAGTTTATCCAGTCTACATTTTTTAGTGGGCAATGAGATAGAATTCAGAGATAGTGATGAGATAGTAATGTTCAGAGGTTTAAGTCCAATTCAAAGAGGATATGCAGTCCATTGCAAACTGCACATTCATTGCAAATTCCACGTTCTATTATTAATCTCAGGGAGCAGCATTCAAAGTTGCACATCCATAGAAGGATTTCTCTTTGTGCAACAGAATTTTCCTCCATCCCTTCCCCTGGTGTGCCCCCTAAATCTGCTGGTGGTGGTGGGGGGTGTCCTCCCAACCCTCCGGAACAAATCTGGGGAAGAGAGGGAAGGAAAGTCTCATTGTGTATTGCACACAACTATCTAACTGACACAGGTGGCGCTGTGGGTTAAACCACAGAGCCTAGGACTTGCCAATCAGAAGGTTGGCAGTTCAAATCCCCGCGACACGGTGAGCTCCCGTTGCTCAGTCCCTGCTCCTGCCAACCTAGCAGTTCGAAAGCACGTCAAAGTGGAAGTAGATAAATAGGAACCTCTCTGGCGGGAAGGTAAACGGTGTTTCCATGCGCTGCTCTGGTTCACCAGAAGCGGCTTAGTCATGCTGGCCACATGACCCGGAAGCTGTATGCCGGCTCCCTTGGCCAATAAAGCAAGATGAGCGCCGCATCCCCAGAGTCGGCCACGACTGGACCTAATGGTCAGGGGTCCCTTTACCTTTATCTAACTGAATGCTTCCCACAATCTATTATCAAGGACACATTTCGCTCTTACATCTGAAAAAGATTGTTTACTTTGAAAACCTAGAATCCACTTTCTATCTAGTTGGACCATTTCTCCAACTAGCTAAGTATTTTCCATACAGGCTGGTAGGAGTTCTCAGGGGTTTCTGATAGAAATATTCTCCCAGCCTTAGAGACTGAACCCAGGAAAGTGCTGCATGCAAGGCATGTGCCTAAGTGTTGAACTTCTGATTCTCGTTACACTGGATTGTTGGAGAGAGCCTACCTTTTGTGTGTGAGAGAGTTGATGTTCTTGGTGTTGCCCTCTGACTGGAGGGAGGCAAACCCAGAGCAAGACCCATGCAGAGACCCAACTCTGTGCATACGAAATGAATGCTTAAACTAGAAGCAATGAAAGGAACTTGCAATACAGCTGATGAGGACATGGAACAGCATTTACCATTCCACTCCCCACAGGGAAATGAGACCAGGTCAGAGCCAGGGATCATATAAATGAGCAGGCTCCTTTGCAGGCTGCTGGAAGCCTGTTGTTGTTGTTCCCATGACTTGCCAGCAGTCCTAAAGGACACTAGTGTGCCTTGTTTTAACAAATACAACTGCTATCAGTGCTGCTGTAGAAAGGAATTAATGAAAAGAAAGCTAATGGAGGCCGCCACTCTGTTTGTCATTGCGGAATGCAGAAGACCCATGAGTTAAGCTTTCAGATGTTGCATTCATTCCATTTTGTTTCTTTCTGATCTTAAGAATGTTCATATCTGCTTTGTTTTGATATTTTTTCAGGGCTTGCAGGATGAAATTGAAACCTACTGCAATCAGGTTCGCTCTGTTCAAAAGAAGTTACAGCACAGAGATCTGGAGACACAGGAACAGGTAAAATGTTGTTGCTTGATAGATTTCTGCCCTTGGGCAGGGAGACTGTACGTATACTGGAAAACAATTTCTTGCTTGAAGACGCAACCACATTTTTGGCTGAATTTTCAGTGTGCTTTATATTTGTTTTTGTTCATAGAAAAAGAATTAAACTGTCTGTACCCTGGGGACAGGTTTTTATGTAGTTTTGTCTCTTTCAACCCAGTATTTCAGCTACCTTATGCTGTCAAATGATACATATTTATTTGTAAATGGCAATACCATTTGTAATATATGTTTTTAGGTATTTATTCAGGTGGGCAATTTAACCATTTTCAGAAAAACTATACAGGTGGCAAACATTTCACACAAGGTTTCTGTTTTTGACCTCCATGCGTATTGGCAGAGCATGTATAAGCGCAGACCCCCCTTACGCCCCCCCATTACTCCCCCATTCTGCCTACTTCCAGGTCTAAAATGATCCACGCGTTGGTGATCGTGCATCAGTTGGATGTGCTTAAAATGGTTGATGCCTGTACACACCAAATAAAACTTTTAAGTAGAGATAAAATCATATTAACTATATGACATTCTCTTGCCCTCTTCTCTTGTATATTAAGTGCTTCTTCAAATGAGACATGTTATATTCAGATGTAGTGTTAAACCATGATTTAGCGTCACAAGGATCAACAGGTGAGGCCTTCCCTTCCTTGATGCATGGGGAAAAGAAGTTTAAAGCTTCTGACCATCAGTTTTGAACAAAAACTCACAGAAGTTTTAAACTCTTTTCTCCCTTGAAGGGTGGGGAAGTGGAAAGGGAACATTCAAGTCTAAACACCAGGGTTGCTCATGGTCATAATGCTAAAACATGCTGAATAAATAGGAGTGAGTATGACTTGGGAATGCAAAAGGTAAGTACTGGAACACTGCTTTTCCTCCCGCACATCCTACTCCTGATGAAGTGACTTGTGGGTTTCAAGTGCTATATAGATGAAAAACAAAACGTTTATTTAAAGGGGCATATGAAATATCATCCTGAGCTTTTAAGGCTGCAGTTGTACTGTGCACACTTACCAGGGGGGGAAAGACATTGAACTTAGACATCTGATTAGACATGTAGAATTGGGCAACACAATAAATACTGCAGTGTAAAAGAGAATAAAGAAATACTTATTCTTAGAGCCATGATATTTAGCCATGGATCCTTTGCTTGTTATGAGGATTAAAAAGTTTCTTTCTTTACAAACCCACATGTAAAGTTTTCAGATTTTGGTCCAGTGCCAAAATATTTGCTGTTCATTCTTAACTCTGTATACTTTGCATAGTTATATTGCAAGAACGGTTATCGGATAATCTGAAAGATTCTTTTTCCATGAGTAATGCTGTGGCTGTTTGCATATTTTAAAGAGAGAAAATGTTTTCTGAGGGAGCGGTTCATTGTTTAAGGAAATTAACCAACTCTCTGATTCCTGATTTTTATACTTTCATGTTTATCATTCATTACCTTCTACTTCATATAGTCTATTATCCTTGCATTTTGTACAGCAAGGGGGCTAGAATTATGTGGGGTTTAAAGTATCACACTAGGACTTGAGAGAACTTGGTTCAAATACCCATTCAGCTGTGTAGTTATCACTATTTCTCAATGTAACCTATCTCAGTAAGTTAACATGATAATATGATGGGATGGTATAAAGTTGTATGCCACCCTGAGATCCTTGGAGAAAGAACAGGCTGAAAGGTAGTACATAATAAATCCTAGGTGTTCTTTAACAGTTGCCAAAAATTCTGCCAAGGCTTTAATTTTTATGCAGGCTTCCCATTTCCCCATTCCGTTCATCTTTCTGATCTTTATCTGCTACCTATAACTCACAATTCCTTCTGTCATTCTTAGTTATACATAAATGTCCACACGTTTTTATAACAAATGGGAGTTAAGTAGCAGGGCTGATAATAAGGTTATATGCATGTACAACAAATGAGAAGTTGCTGTGATGTGTTCCGATGGATTGAGCCCAGCTGCTTTTATCAGACAGTGGCTTTGTGGGGTTTGCTGTGGTTGACTGGGGAGGGTGTAGGTTGGCTGCCATTGACGATCTGATCAACCCTTTCTTGGAGGAGTTACACAACATTCTGGAAATGGGTTGAACTGCATGTGAACAGTCATGTGATACCCACAAACCCATTGTGTTCTACTCCAACTCATGGTAGACTCACTGAAACTAATGGGCCTAAGCCAGTCGTGTCTATTAGTGTTAATGGGTACGCTCTGAGTATGATTTGACACTGGATACAACCCATTTTGTCCATGCTCCGTCCTGGAGGGGAATAGGTACACTAGTCAACAGCTCACTGGGTGTACTTCCAGCACACTGTTGTTTCCTGTGTACATCTACATGCCACCTAGGTAAAGGTAAAGGGACCCCTGACCATTAGGTCCAGTCATGACCAACTCTGGGGTTGCGGCACTTTATTGGCCGAGGGAGCCGGCGTACAGCTTCTGGGTCATGTGGCCAGCATGACTAAGCCGCTTCTGGCGAACCAGAGCAGCACACAGAAACGCCGTTTACCTTCCCGCCAGAGTGGTACCTAGTTATCTACTTGTACTTTGACGTGCTTTCGAACTGCTAAGTTGGCAGGAGCAGGGACCGAGCAACGGGAGCTCACCCCATCGTGGGGATTCGAACCACCGACCTTCTGATTGGCAAGTCCTAGGCTCTGTGGTTTAACCCACAGTGCCACCGCGTCCTATGCCACCTAATCGGTCAGTAAATCAGCACATGTAAAAAGTGTTCCTTAATACCATGACAAATACTTTGTATGTTCAGCAGAGGAGAATAAAAACAAAAATGGGGATTTGAAACAAATTTTGGGGGAGATGCTCTTCTATTAGCTGCCTTCTCCCTCCCTACTATAGTTTCTAACTGCTGATTCACATAATGCATCACTGGAGAGTTCATCTGATGTCTATCACCCAGTGATACACAGCTAAAAATATACATACAGCAGGATGATATGGGAATAAGTTGAAGAATCCTGAAATGGTAGAATGGACTGTGTGTGTCTCTCTCTCTCTCTCTCTCTCACACACACACACACAGAGAGAGAGAGAGAGAGAGAGAGAGAATAGTAGCCCATTCCAGTTCATCTAATTAACAGCCATGATAATTAAAGCACATCCTTAGTACTTTCCCCCCTAAGTGTACCAAATATTATTGTCTTGATAACACATTTTCTAAAGGTTCACAATTTGCCTTGGCACAATTACAAAAGGCAATTTCCTGGGCCTTTGCAAGTCTGTTTTGAGTGAGAGAAATGCAGGTTTAAATGGCTGCTGTTTTTCATTAAAAGGAAAACTCTTGTGTTTTGATTCTATAACAAACAAATGAATGAGACATGAAAAAAATTGTTGTGTTTTTAATTAAAAACACAAGGCTGTTTCTCATTATTTCCTGTTGGGTGGTATCTTGGTTCTTCATGTTTGCCTTGTTTTTAGATGAGGCAACTCTCTAACTTTGTGCTCATGTCTCACAAGTTCACTAGAGGGCAAACTACACATTACTCTTCAGCCGTGTGTAATGATGGCCCTGTGGCCTCCTTCAGTGCTGCAAAGTAAGTCCAGAACACAGGTGGGGTTACAAGCATTGGTGAGGGAGGGGAAAGTTTAGGGCTGTAAACAGTTAAGCACTTGCTTCACTCCGGTTGCTTCTCTGATGCCTGTCACCCCTGCTAGGAAGAATACACCATTTGTGCTTCATTACACAGACATGGCTATATTGTATTGTGTCATTTGTTCTTCAGATGAAGAATGCACTTTTGCTTGGGCTTCATCTTAGCAGCATGCAAGGCATTAGCTTTCCCCACTGTGCATGTGAGAAATATTTTTAAACTTCTGTTAAATTTAATAGAATGGATCTCTAAAAAAGGCAGTATTGCTAAGCAAAATTGCCATACCTAAATGTGGCTTCTGAAACTAGAAACCGAAGGAAAGTTTGACAGCTAAAACTTTTGACAGACACTAGTCAAAAAGGGATCTCTGCCTGAATGTACACAATCGCTAAGATCTCCCTTCTGTAGCTCCACCTTTATATCTCTGAAGACATTTAATCTAGGACAAGTCCCCAAAGCATCTTAAATAGAAGATAATTGGTCCCAAACTGAAAATCAAATATAAATAATTTGTGAATATTATTAAAAGAATAAGGATAAGTTCCACTATCATTTCCACATTCTTTAATATTTATTTTGAAATAAATTCAAACACAAGAAAATGGAGGCTTGAATATGTTGTTGTCTAGAAGTAGAGTGAAGTCTGTTTAGAAAATACTAATTCCATTTCATTCCAAAGTGCAAAATGAAAACAGAAGTGATAATTGCAAGAGAAATATGATTCAATGGCACATTGAGTTTGCCAGTTGAATGTTTATTATTCTAACTTAAGTTATTTTTTTGACCATTGGGTGTTTACAGTCTTCAGCCTAACTTGTCTGTGTCTATTCCAATTAAATAAATGTGTTCTCACACAACAGTGATGCATCTTTTGAAAAATTTGGTTGCTAATCATAGAGAACATTTGCCACATCTTCTTATTAAAGGAAACGTGATTGGTCGCAGGTTATGGATATAATAAGTTAAATCATCATGCTTATGTTATAATGGATCCTCTTGCTGCCTGTTTTAGTGGTTTAGACAGTAGGTATCAAATTTCTCTGAGACATTCTATTCTTTTACTTGTCGGTTGATCTCAAGATTGGTCTTGTCAGGTGCTAGAGGGCTCAGACTATGTTAAAACTTTAGAGACACTGGAAACAGCCCAATTGATGGAAATTATATGAAGGGAAAATGGGGAAGGGGACTGTTCACATCAATATCACTAATGGATAAGTGAAAACCATGTATTGTCCATTAGATGAATACTGTGATTCTGTATTACTGGGTAGAACTTGTTTCTGTAACAACTCTATATAAGTGAAAGATAAAGGAAAGTAGAACCTTAAGTTGACTATCCAATTTTTCCTATCCACCACCATCCCATTTCCAGACCAAGTCAAGGACAGATGACAATTTGAGACAGCCCCATGGTTGTCATAGAGGCCATGAAGTCCTGAGCCAGAACATGGATGTTGAAATCAACCAGAGCTATCATTCTTAATTCCTCCAGCACACTCCTGAGATTACTTCCACCAGCTCAGTCAGAGAAGCTACTGGGCATCAGGGTAGATGGTACACTAGTAACAGCCCTCCCTAGCAGCGCTGTAGCTATTGGAGAGCTAGCTGGGGTTTTTTTGCCCTGGGTGAAGCCTCCAGAGGGGCACCATTGAGGCTCCCAACCTGTGTGTGTGTGCACATGCGCAAATGCGCATGGAGGTCTTTGGCCAATCACCAGGTGCAGGCCCTCACAGCCAGCTTCAAGATAGGGGTTTCCTGGTGATGGAGATGGAAGTTGATGGATCTCAGCTACACTCCACTCCCATACTGGCCCTTGCAACCTCTCTTGGTGTTGCTCAAAAGTATCTGAGTAAGCGCAGCGCACTCACCCAAGTCTCAGAAAAACACACCCAGATCAGCACCCAGGATGAGTGAGGTCTTGTTGTGTACTGCTCTGGTGTTAAGCAACAGCACACAAGAGACTAGTGGCTTGCTAAGTGTCTTTGTAGCAACAGGGACAATTTGATTTCACAATCTGCAACGAATGTATATAGCAGAATCACCAAACACGGGAAATGAGGGCTAGGATCATTTTCTAAGCCCTTTTTTCCAGTCCTTTTATCTAAGTGGAAAGATACCAAAGTGGGTAGAGAGTTCTTGTACAAGCAGAACATTGCCAAAGAGGCCAACAGAGGTAAATGGTAGCTACAAAGAAGTGAACCTTGATAATCAGGCACAGTCTCAGAAAAGTACAAAGGTGAGCGTGCAGCTGCCGTGGCAAATAACAGATAGTTAACGTGATTTGAGCAGCTGGAAATAGGAAGTGGAAAGAGGGGATAAGGGAGATAGAAAAGGCATGTAAACAAAGTTGAAAGGCACTGAGTAAACTTGCTTAAAAGGAAGAGAGTGAAATTTTGATAAGAATATTAAGTGACTGTGCCAGTGTTCCAGCATTGATGAGATGTTCTGCAATTTCAGTTATTTATTTTCCTTATTAGGAAAGGACACGTTGGAAGATACAGCTTTTCTTTTTACACAATGAATCATTTTGCAGAACCATAGAAACAATTGAAGGATTTGTCTCCTTTCATGGGGCAGAATTATTTGCAATAGTTTAGAATGGGGATGCCTGAGCTGGGCTATTCAGTAAAGAAAAAATGTGGTAATGGAAACACAAATGCAAAAATGGGCATCAGTAGACAAGAAGTGTGGTAGGTTCCTGATAGCTCTTCATCAGGAACAATATTTTAGCTGTCTAATGAAAAGTAGTGCTGAATTTCTCAACCGATGGGGTAACTCTTACAGAAAACCTCATACATATGCTAACAGAGGAGACAAAAATTCTATTGTTAACCAGCAATATATTTGCAGCGCTGATTTGCTGCAGGGTACATTAGCAAAAAAACTGAAGTGTTGGAAGCAGGGTTGTCGTCATTTTTACAATCAAGCAATAAATAAACTGTCTGGAGTAAATATCGAGAAAAAACAAGGATCTTTACCCCTACATTAGTAGCATAAACGCTGCAATTCAGACTGTAAATTCCAAGCTGGTACTTCTGCTAATAATGACTATTTGGTGGTGGCGTGTTTTAAAGTTAATGTCTGCAACCCTACTCAAAGCTTGCACAACACAACTTCAGCCATAGCAGAAGTGGACAATCAGTAATGTCTTAGGCAGGAACAAAAGATTAAGTCCGAAGTAAATGCAGAAAAGTAACTAAGCTATTAACTGAAATTAATATGTATCTAAATCACCAAATCTGCTACATACAAAGTATGGGATCTATGTAGGGTTTTTCTCTCTTTTTTTGTAGTGGGATGGGAAGGAGGCCAGGATTGTATGATACTTGCAGCTGGTTGGGACATAATTTATTCTCCAACAGGCCACTTCTTAAAATTATACTTTGATCCTAAAACATTTCACTGGGCTTTATTTCAATCCTGTTTTAATTGAGCCAATAAACAGTGTATGACTTTTATTGGTTATAATTCTGAGCCACCATTTCACTCTCAAGTTTACTTGCTTGTCGGTTCTTCTCTGATGAAGCCTCAGTTCCTCCTACAGTGACCAGCCAAGGATTTTCTATGGCGTCTCTGCTTATTTTGACCTTGAGCAAGTAATGCATCTTGACTTTAGGTTCCCGTGTATATTGATGGAAATAATATTGGTTGACAAGGGATTGTAGCGCATGATTAAGAACGTGATTAAGAATATTTTTCAGGTTTTTATTTTAGTGAATGTCTATTTTAAATTCTCTGCAACTGTGGAATTTTAGCTGAAATTGTGAGACACCCCCCCCCCAGCTGTACCCTGTGAGAAGCATTGGAGAACAGTATGATATGTCTGTCTGAAATTGAGAGTTAAATTGATACCCTGTCCTTTTCCAAGAAGGACATGAGAGCATAAGTAATTTATTTAACTCTCGCCTTCAGAACAGTTTCTTAACCTGAAACTGTTCTTAACCTGAAGCACCACTTTAGCTAATGGGGCCTCCTGCTGCTGCCGCGCCCCAGAGCATGATTTCTGTTCTCATCCTGAAGCAAAGTTCTTAACCCGAGGTACTATTTCTGGGTTAATAGAATCTGTAACCTGAAACGTCTGTAACCCGAGGTACCACTGTACTGAGAAAGAATTGGGCCGTGTTCTGTTCACGGGTCAGGAACTGTGACCCCTCCATATGCTGTTGGATTCCCAACTGCCATCTGCTCCATCTAGCATGGCTAATGAACAAGGGTGATTGGAGTTGTAGTGCAAGAACATCGGGGGGACGACACAGGTTTCCAATACCTGATCTGCTCCCTCCTGCACAACAGCTCTTTGTTAGATGGGAATCCATATTTGGAGTCTGTAGATCTCTCACTGTACCCCGACCAAGCACCCAAACATTGCCTTCCATGCTTTGCAAAGAAGTACAAGCTACCTCCACCAAGAGCATTCTGCAAGTTGTGAGGGTGGATCATGCCCTTGCCTACTATGATCTTATATACGTGGGCATATAATTTTGAACTTGTTTAGGAACTGTCCATGTAAGGAACTGTTTGATTGTTTCATTCATTCCTGTCTCTTACTGTCCTAGGAGAGGTGTGGGGAATCTTTTGCCCTCCAGATATTGCTGAATGACAACCTCCATCATCCAATGCTTGCTGTGGCTGATGGGAATTGTAATTCACCCCTGAATTGTCATATCAGTTACCCCAGAGTGGCTAAGAAAGACAGAGAGACAGAACTCATTACCTCTAAGAGAAGTGAAATGGCTCTCTCTCCTGCCAACCACCCTGCTATTCTCGGTGCTTATCTTCGCTGATAACATAGTTTGAGAGCTAGTGAATAGTTAATAATGAATATATACTGGTACAGATTGGCTGCTTGGAAATAATCTGAGCCTTTTGGGGGAGGCCAGATGAAAAACTTAAATAACACAATCCCCAACTCAACACCAGTAGCAAATGTAGAACCCTAGGTTCTTATGGTAAAACTCTGCAACTGTTCTTTGGCTGCCTAGGTCATATTGTTTGGGGGGGGGGTATTCCAAGGGTATTATGGAGGCTCCCTCCTTCATTTCCTGAGGAGGGATGCATATTGTGAAACATATTGTGCAACACATCTGTCATCTCATGATAGAAGACCTTCAGCCACCAATATATTTTCTTTCAGGAGAAGGAGCTCATTGGCAGTAAGAGCCCTGCAGAGGCAATGAAGGATTCTTTACACTGGCAGAATAGTCAAGTAGCAAGTGTTTTCTGACCACAGCTATGCCATGGTGTTGAGTGATGACTTTTATTCCTCTCCAACTCACGTAATCGCAAGAATGCTGCTGTTATGTAGCATATTGCTTCCTAAGGTTTGCTTGGCTGCTTCTCTTTGGCAGTTATGAATTATATAAACTGTAAGTGCTTAACTACAAACAGAGGATTTTCCAGGTGGGTGATCTGGTTTTAGAAAGAAAAGACCAGCAGTCACTAAAATAATACGTTTTCTTGGAGACAGGCTACATGTTCAGACAAATCACATGGTGCAGCCCTTGGGTCATACCCCTTCAGAAAGCAGGTGGGGGAATTGCATGACTGAATAAAAAAATCTCCAAATTTATGCTCTAATCCTGGGCAATCTAGTTTCTATAGGCAAGGAGTCGTGTGTGTGTGTGTGTGTGTGTGTTATGTTTGGGTTCCCCCCTGTCATGGAGGAACATTCAAACATCACGCATTATGAAGTGGTGCAGTCCCAGACAAACCGCATTACCTGATTACAGTGGTAGCTCAGGTTACATACGCTTCAGGTTACATACGCTTCAGGTTACAGACTCTGCTAACCAAGAAATAGTGCTCCAGGTTAAGAACTTTGCTTCTGGATAAGAACAGAAATCGTGCTCCGGCGGCACGGCAGCAGCAGGAGGCCCCATTAGCTAAAGTGGTGCTTCAGGTTAAGAACAGATTCAGGTTAAGTACGGACCTCCGGAACAAATTAAGTTCTTAACCCGAGGTACCACTGTATTTCGAATATGTACTCCTTCCCTTGGATAAGGATAGGGGGCGGGATTCAGTGTCTTTTATATATTTACTGAGTTTTATTTCATATACAATACCTTTATATATAGCTAATACAATTTAAAAAATAATTTTGAGACTTTTAAAAGAGCTGGATACTCAATAGGCAGCAGAGAAGCCACTTGTGCCAATATGAATACTTGTTAATACTTTGGAAATGTAGTAACTTCTGGAATCATATCTTTCTCCCTTCAGTAGAGCAATGTGATACTGTAAAAGTTGCAGCCTAACCAAGGTGATGTCCCAACCCAAACTAAGACCTTTGGCTGATATTCCCTGGGGCCTTTCATCACCACCCCACTGTTACATAACCAACTGTTTGACTTCTTGCACAGAGGTGTGAGTTTTGCTATTACTTTAGCCTCCCTAGGTAGGTGATACCTTTCAGTCCATAAGATCCACAAATTTCCAGATTCATAAAACACAGCACTTATTTTCTGAATGCCTGAAAATGAAAACACTGAGCTGTTCTGATGTTTTGTTTCTTCTCAAGAAAATGTGTACCATATGTTAAGCAAACTCAAACACATTTTATTTAATGTTTTATTAGATCCAAAAAAAACCCAAAAGCCCCACCCTGAGTGAATGGATGATTTATTCTGAAAAAGCTCAAATACCACACGGTTTTTAAAATGCACACAGGAAGGCGGGGTGGGAAATCACACATTTAGAACAGTTCTTTACCACACTTAAATGGGATCACATAAGAACATGAGCAATGCCACCCCCACAGCCAAAGTTTTATACAAATACCATACAAGTACTGCTGAGGGCATGTGAGGCAATTATAAAGGAGAATGCCTCTGAGCATATGCAGAGTCTGCCCTTGACTACTGAGGAACTCCTCCAACATATATGTCTCAAGATACGACTAAGATCAAGAAGACAAGACAGGAGACTTGTATTCAAGGTCAAATGAAATGGTTCCATATGTTGTGAACTGCCCTGTGATCTTCGGATGAAGGGCGGTATCCAGATCTAATCAGTCAATCAATCAAGTTCAAATTATGCATAATGATTAAAAGTATACCTTCCTAGCTGTGAGCTTTGGGGTTCCAGAAACCAAGGTATAGATGAGGAGATCCCCAGTTAGAACCTAACCAATGTGATGAACTCACTAGGTGGCCTTGGGTCAGTCATGGGGAGCTTGTAGCCTTCCAGGTATTGCTGGACTATGGTTTCCAGCATCCTTGATGATTGGCCATTCTGGTGATTGGCCACTCTCTTTTGAAGTGCTTTGATCATCTGGAGCCACCCTGTTGGAACGATGGTGATGATATTGGCTTAATTTTACGGTGCTGTGACAAAAGATCATTTAGATAATGTATAAGATGTGTTTTGAGCTGTTAGAAATAGGGTTCCTATTGAGGGTATTTGGCGAGCCAACATGGCCGTGATGTGGGATTGAGGTGATCATTCTGTGATATTATGGCAGTAGACAAAGCTGTATTGTAACTTTTGGAAGAAGGAGGAGGAGGAGGAGGAGGAGAAAAAATAATAATGATTGTTGTTCTCAGTAGGCTCAAGACCTAGCTCCTCACCTTGTTAAAATTCCAGCCGAATCCTATGCATGTTTCCTCAGATGTAATATTATCAAAATATTCAGTGCGGCTTCATCTCAGGTGTAGGAGTGCAGCTTTAATCACAAAATGCTGCTCCAACAGTAATGGGATGTACATAAGTCAAGTCACAGTTCTCTGACCATTGACCTCTGATAGAAGTCATAATATAAATAAATAAAACCCCCGGGTCAAACCTAAAGCAGCCTTCCTCAACTTGGTGGCCTCCAGGTGCCTAGGACTACAGCTGCCATCCATCCCAGCTTGTTTGGTCCATCATCAGGGAGGATAGGAGCTGTCTCCCTAAACATCTGAAGGGCACCAGGTTGGGAAAGACTGGCCTAAGGAAGGGGAGATCTGTTTCACATGGTGCTTTCTCCTACTTCTTTGCATGTGAAGCCTGCCTGCTATGACTTCATTGCCTATCCTTTTTGTTTAACATGCATTCAAAAGATTTACATCTCTCATTATTGCTTGAATTGAAACTGCGTGTCATATTCCCTTTTGCATTTATATTTTTTATCGCATCATACTATGTTTGGCAAGATTTCCCCCTGCTTGAATATGTTTGCTGGTACTTCAAGTAGGTCTTAACTTCTGTCACAGTCTTGACAATTAAACATAAATTGTATAGGTTTTGCAGATAAATGTACATCATAACTCGTTTTGTTTTCAAGTAAGTTTACTTGAAGTTCTTAAGCGTGTTGATTTTTAGTCCAAAGGGCAAAAGCGTTCCAGCAACTGTAACAAGTTTGTAGCTTAAAGATATGCCTCCTGCCAACCTAGCAGTTCGAAAGCATGTCAAAGTGCAAGTAGATAAATATGTACCGCTCCGGCAGGAAGGTAAACGGCGTTTCCGTGCGCTGCTCTGGTTCGCCAGAGGCGGCTTGGTCATGCTGGCCACATGACCCAGAAGCTGTACGCCGGCTCCCTCGGCCAATAAAGCAAGATGAGCACCGCAACCCCAGAGTCGGCCACAACTGGACCTAATGGTCAGGGGGTCCCTTTACCTTTACCTTATTAGCATGAAGCATCATGACACATGAACACTGTTGTAAGAACATGCGAGTTTGTAGGCTGTAACAACAATTTGTATCTCGCTCCCTTCTAATCTCCTTTTACACATCCAAGGCACAGTCCACGAATGTCACTCTTTTTTTTATATATATAAATTTTTATTGATTTTCCAACACATATTAAAAAACAATACGAGACAATACATAAACAAACAAACATATAAACACGTATAATTTCTTAACCTCTTTTTCTTAAACCTTGTTTCAACGACTTCCCCATACCTCCCTTTTCTGCATCCCTGTTTTAAATTTTCACAGCAACCCCTAATTTCAATACTTGTAATACAATTTCTGATCTTTTTCCTCTTATCCAATTACTTATCACTTTACTTACTTATAATTCACTTTCTTTAATCCTTTTTCTCTTACCCAATTATTTAATCCTTTTTCTCTTACCCAATTATTTATCACTGCAATTCTGTTTTACATTACCCATGACATTTTAGCACTCATTAATTTTACAACAGTTCTTAAGGTAAACTTTAAATTTCTTCCAATCTTCTTCCACCGTCTCTTTCCCTTGGTCACGGATTCTGCCAGTCATCTCAGCCAGTCCCATATAGTCTATCACCTTTGTCTGCCATTCTTCCAGCGTGGGTAGCTCTTGTGTCTTCCAATACTTTGCTAAAAGAACTCTTGCTGCTGTTGTCGCATACATAAAAAACGTCCTGTCTTTCCTTGACACCAATTGGCCTACCATGCCCAGGAGAAAGGCCTCTGGTTTCTTCACGAAAGTGCATTTAAGCACCTTTTTCATTTCATTGTAAATCATTTCCCAGAAGACCTTGATCCTTGGGCACGTCCACCAAAGGTGGTAGGAAGTACCTTCCGTTTCCTTACATTTCCAACATTTATTATTGGGCGTATGATAGATTTTTGCAAGCTTGACTGGGGTCATGTACCACCTATAGATCATTTTCATAATGTTCTCTTTTAAGGCATTACATGCCGTAAACTTTATACCGGTAGTCCATAACTGTTCCCAGTCAGCAAACATAATGTTATGACCAATGTCTTGTGCCCATTTAATCATAGCTGATTTAACCGTCTCATCCTGTGTATTCCATTTCAACAGCAAGTTATACATTCTTGACAGATTCTTAGTATTGGGTTCCAAAAGCTCTGTTTCTAATTTTGACCTCTCCACCTGGAAGCCAATTTTCCTGTCCTGTTTGAAGACTTCATTTATCTGGTAGTAATGAAGCCAGTCTCTTACTTTAGACTTCAATTTCTCATAACTCTGCAATTTCACTTTTCCCTCCTCATGCTCTATAATTTCCCAGTATTTTGGCCATTTGGATTCCATATTAAGTTTTTTCACTTCCTTAGCTTCCATTGGTGACAACCACCTAGGGGTTTTATTTTCCAGCAAGTCTTTATACCGAATCCAAACATTATATAGTGCTTTCCTAACAATATGGTTTTTGAAACCTTGATGGATTTTAACCTTGTCATACCATATATATGCATGCCAGCCAAATCTGTTATTGAACCCTTCCAAATCAAAAATGTCTGTGTTTTCAAGAAGCAGCCAGTTTTTCAGCCAGCAAAAAGCCGCTGATTCATAATACAATTTTAAGTCCGGCAGGGCAAACCCCCCTCTTTCTTTTGCATCAGTTAGTATCTTAAATTTTATTCTGGGCTTTTTGCCCTGCCAGACAAATCTAGATATGTCTTTTTGCCACCTCTTGAAACAATCCATTTTATCCACAATCTGCAATGTTTGAAACAAAAATAACATTCTCGGCAAAACATTCATCTTAATAACAGCGATTCGGCCTAACAAGGAAAGTCTCAAATTTGACCATATTTCTAGATCTTTCTTCACTTCTGTCCGACATTTCTCATAATTATCTTTAAATAGGTTCACATTCTTAGATGTCAAATTAATCCCCAGGTATTTCACCTTCTTTGCTACCATTAAACCAGTTTCACTCTGGAACTTCTCACGAATGTCACTCTTGCACATCTTTGCTAATTTGCGATTCTTCTGTTTGTTTTGAGGGATTTTATTTATTAAAAAGAAGAAGAATTGTGCAATAGAGGTTTGTGCTCCAGAGAAGTCTTCTGCTTTCGGCCTCTTGTTTTCCTGCTCAGAGCAGGCTTATAAGCAAGTGTCACTTTAAAACCAATTTTAGCCCACTTTAAACCTGGAATATTTTTCTGTTGTACACATCCACTGCCCTTTGTCGGCTTCTTTGATCTTTCCTGCCATCTTCACCAATCTAGAGCCAGTTAAAAGCCTTCAGAAGACAAGCGTAATAGTCTCATGGAGATTGCACCACTTTACAATGCCGAGAGAAAGTTTCATATATGACTCTTGTCCAACAACAAAGAAGCCAGTACATTAGAGGGAATATTAGACTAGAATCTTTCCAATAAGCCAGCGCCCTACATGTGGGAAGCTTCTTGCATGGTAATCCATTCTGTGCAATACAGCTTAAAGTGGTAGAGTCCTACCACACATTTCTTTTGAAGGTTTGCTTTGGGTCTAAGTACATACACTGTCAGCCATCCAGGCAAGGACCCCATCACTTTTGGACCGTGTCTGGCATGCTGTTGAGAACTAATTAAATGTAAAAAGTAAGCTCCACAGTCCGTTAATGAGTTTACTGAAAGTATTCACAAATTTGATAATAGTTCTTCAGGAATAGGATACATTCACTTTTAATGAAAGGAACTAAAAGCAGAAAGAAGCTTCAGCTTAAAGCTGTTTGTTTTGCCTTGACTACCTCAAACAAACTGCTAAACACAACTTCCAAAGTTTCATTTTCTCTTTGAAGTAAACTGCCAAATTACTGTTCAATCCAGTGTTCAGTGTTTCTTCATCTCACTGGCAAGAGAGTTGTGCAGCTGCTGCAACTGAACTCATTCAGCGAGTACTGTGACTCAAGTCATCCTATTTATTTAATATGAACAGAGGTGGAAGGAAGGCGATTATGATGTGGCTATTTCAAAGCCTGTCACAAACACGCCGAAAAGAACCACTGTATAAACCCAAACTCTGCATATAAAACAAAACAAAACAAAAACAGAGCAACATTTTGATTATTGGTCCTGCTTGTCAGGTAATTCAATGTTGTTTCATAAATTCAATATACATCTTGAGTTCAGCTCAGTGATACTTTATATGCTAATGTATGTTGTTGGTTTTCTGTCAGTCTTGTGGGAGCCAGTATCTTTTATGAGTGATTGTGTCAGCTGGTGAAAGGGATGCTCAGAGCTATACATCTCAACACCTTCCTTACACAATGGAATGGCACCCCAGTAGTTATTGAGCAAGATAATTTATTGTGTTTGAGAAAGAATTATTTCTACATTCAACATGCTAATTTGGTACAAACTTCTATGCTGCTACATGTTAGAATGTTCAGATTAATTAGTACATGAGATGATTTGCCCCATTTGAGTTTGTGAAATGTTTTAGCACTCGACTTCAGAATGCAGTGGTACTCAACTATATTTCGTTTGGTTGGTCAGTTTTATCCATTCCAACCCCCGTTCAAATAATAACGTGTCCTAAACCTACTGGAGTCTCTTCTCCTAATCAGTGAAATGGGAATGAGCATTGCAGTTTGCATAGCTAGATTGCCTCCATTGCTTTAGAGCCTTGATAGCTCAGCTGGTTAGAGCCTGGTGCTAATAATGCCAAGGTTGCAGGTTCGATCCCTGTTTGGGGCAGCTGCATATTTCTGCATTTCAAAGGGTTGGACTAGATGATGCTCAGGATCCCTTCCAACGCTACAGTTCTATAGTTCTATTACACATGAAAAGGAAATGCCCCCTTTTCCAGATCAAAGGGGTGAGGAACCTTTATCTCATCCATCCCTTGTGGGCCAAGTTTTGAATGGCATGTTCTTAATCAGCCTTACTTGTCCAAAGAGGAAGGGGGAGAGTTGCATAGGCCTTCCTTTTGTTCTGAAAAGCAACAACTCTGTCAGACCGTAGTCGGTTTGAATGCATTTTATTTCAAAGTTTTGCTCTGAATATCTGAGACTGATGAAGAACTGACTACAGCAAAGCTGACTTCCAGCATTCCTGTCAGATCCTAAATGTAAGGCCTGAGGATTGTAGTCTACAAGCCAAACCTTTTCTTTTTCTCTTCTCTGGGAATGACCATGTAGGCACGAAAGGATGAAGCATTCACAGGCAGGATGCAGCCCTGTTGCTTTCCCCAAAAACAGTTATGCCAGTAAGAGTCATATTTCAATTGCTTTGTATTTCCATGGCATTATTCACTCTTACCTGTAGAGAAAGACGCCACAAACTCTTCAAGATGCCCAAAAAGTTTTCTCAAATTAGCTTGAATTCTCATGGAATATTGAATCTTAGCATAAGTTTTGAGGTCACCGAAGGAACCCTCTATTCATACGATCTTTAAAAACGATTTGATGTTTTAAAAGGGAAGGGAAACCTTCCTTAAGAGAGGGCTTTTGCTTTTAATAATAATAATAATAATAATAATAATAATAATAATAATAATAATGATGATGATGATGATGATGTCTTTATTGTCATTGCCCCCTCTCAGGGACAACGAATTAATTTATATTAATTTATACTTTAAAAGCATTGTGGGGACAGTAGGACAATTATTATTATTATTTTGCTCATCTGCCATATTAATATGATTGGGAATTGAAGGAGCATCAAGGAGTGTCTTGTAGGGTTTATTTTTTTTCCTGCCAGGGAGATGTCTTTAAAATACTGTGTTGGCTATCATTAGGTCATTCGCTATTTTAGCTTTATTTAGCTTTATTACTCTACTGAAGGATACTTAATAGCACTGGAAAGCAGTCCCAAAATATCCAGGATGCAAAGGGGGGGAAAACAACACACACAATAAAACCGTTCTTGTAACTTTTCTATATATTTAAAAGGGGATACGTTGTAATAGAAAAAATATGCACTCCACCTTTGCTATGAGAAGGATGGAAGAAAAAACAGCATGTGGGCCAGGCCTTGAAAAAAGAACAGATTCAGTGCTGAGTGAGTAGGAGCAGGAAGTGACTGCACATGGGTTTTGGGAGACTATAGCTGCAATAATTTATTCAGTTTTTATGTCTTAGTTTTGGTGGGAGAGACACAACATGTGTAAAAAGCTCATGTTGGCATCTTTGACACGATTCTGCAGCCGTTATTTAAGACTCTGAAAACAAGTTGAAGTTGACCATTTCAGTTCTAAACAACTTGAGATAACCACTTACCGTATATTTTGCTCTATAAGACTCACTTTTCCCCTACAAAAAAGTAAGGGGAAATGTGTATGCGTCTTATGGAGCGAATGCAGGCTGCGCAGCTATCCCAGAAGCCAGAACAGCAAGAGGGATTGCTGCTTTCACTGCGCAGCGATCCCTCTTGCTGTTCTGGCTTCTGAGATTCAGAATATTTTTTTTCTTGCTTTGCTCCTCCAAAAACTAGGTGCGTCTTGTGGTCTGGTGCATCTTATAGAGCGAAAAATACAGTAATTGAAAGTAGAGAAGGAGACAACCTTGATTTGTCATGTGAGAGTACTCAGGGATCCTTCAGTTTAATGGAACACAACACAATTGTTTTCTTGTATAACTATACATCCTGCATATAGATTTGATGAATGTGGAGTTCAGACTGGGAAAAGTAGGCTGTGACAGCTCCCAACTGTGTGACCTCCTATTAGCTATGTAAATGCTCATATCTTTGGTTTCAGATGACTTCTATACGGCAGGAATATGAAACCAAACTCAAAGGTCTGATGCCAGCATCTGTGAGACAAGAACTTGAAGACACAATTATTTCGCTAAAATCTCAGGTAAAATCTGAAACGTCCCTCTCTTTGTAAGACTGGAACTGTGCACATCCTGACATTTGACGGTTCCAAGAATTGTCAATATATTTAATGGCACACAGCATCCCAGTTTGGAAAGCAGTTGTACACAGTCCTAGTTTTGGTTTCTTTTCCAGCCTGTTTTTCACCAGAATGGCTGATACTGTGGCTGAATCATTACTGCTGTATATGCAGTAGAATCATATGGGAAGAAGTCAAATTATCCCTTTGGGGGTTCATTAAAAATTCCCTAAAAGATAGAGCATGGTGGCTGTTCCTTAAGGTAAAGGTAAAGGGACCCTGACCATTAGGTCCAGTCGTGACCAACTCTGGGGTTGCGGCGCTCATCTCGCTTTATTGGCCGAGGGATCCGGTGTACAGCTTCCGGGTCATGTGGCCAGCATGACTAAGCCGCTTCTGGCAAACCAGAGCAGCACACGGAAACACTGTTTACCTTCCCGCCAGAGTGGTACCTATTTATCTACTTGCACTTTGACGTGCTTTCGAACTGCTAGGTTGGCAGGAGCAGGGACCAAGCAACGGGAGCTCACCCCGTCACGGGGATTGAACCGCCGACCTTCTGATCGGCAAGCCCTAGGCTCTGTGGTTTAACCCACAGCGCAAGAGGTAGGTTAATTTTTACAATGCTGCTATGCTTTCCACCATGAGGACCCAATTGAGGAAGACAATGGCACACTTCTGCAGTAAGACATTACTGACACTCAAAAATGGGGCTTGTGCTCTCTGGTTCATTTTACCTATTTATCACTATGTTTATATTGCACCTTTCCTACGAGGAGTTCAGGGTGCAATGTGATGCTCTCCTACACCCCATTTGACCCTCACAACAACCCTGCGAAGTAGGTTAGACTGAGACGCTGCGAGTGGCCCAAGATCAATCAGTGAGCTTCATGGCTGAGTAGGGATTTGAACCCTGGTCCGACCCTCTAACCCAGGGTTTCTCAAACTTGGGTCTCCAGCTGTTGTTGGACTACAACTCCCATCATCCCTAACTAGTAGGACCAGTGTTCAGGGATGATGGGCACTGTCGTCCAAAAAACAGCTGGAGACCCAAGTTTGGGAAACTTTGCTCTAACCCAATGACAGGAAACCTGCAAACCTCCATATGTTGTTGGACTCCCAACTCCCATCATCCCTGAGCATTGGTCATGCTAGGTGGAGCTGATGGGAGTTGGGATCCAACAATATCTGAAGGCCATGGGGTAGCCATCCCTACTCCAACCATGGCATGACAGGGATTGCCTCTGTGTATCTATAGGAGCGTCTCCACCCCCATTTTTCAGCCTGGACACTGAGGTCCAGCACCCAGGGCCTTCTGGCGGTTCCCTCACTGCGAGAAGTGAGGTTACAGGGAACCAGGCAGAGGGCCTTCTTGGTAGTGGTGCCCGCCCTGTGGAATGCCCTCCCATCAGATGTCAAGGAAATAAACAACTATCTGACTTTTAGAAGACATCTGAAGGCAGCCCTGTTTAGGGAAGTTTTTAAGGATCAATGTTTTATTGTGGTTTAAATATTCTGTTGGGAGCTGCCCAGAGTGGCTGGGGAAACCCAGCCAGATGGGCAGGGTATAAATTTATTATTATTGTTGTTGTTGTTGTTGTATGTGAGTGCAGGCAGGGTGTAGGGATCAGAAGAATAAGAAGGGTGTAGAATAAGGACGCACAGAGTGGCTGAATACAGTTCAGCTTGGCTGCACTGTTCAGTCCACTGCTGAGTGTACAACAAGCATTCCAGTACTATGATATACTCATTCATTTTGGAGCAGGATCCTTTAGGAGCCATTTGCGCTCTACTTGGAGAAACTTGAAATACTTTGCTGCTCTCACATTCCTTTAATTCCAGAGCTTTTCAGGGGACGATCAAAAGGTTAAAATGGATATTTGTTATATGAGTTCCCACTGAATGAGGAGAGGAAACCTTTAATTTAAAAAATGTTAAAAAATCATTTTTCCACATATTTATTTGGTAAAATACTAGTTTGAAATGAGTTATTTTCTCGCTATAATTTCTGGCACATAAGACATTGGATGAAACACCACCAACTTTGAAGACAGGAGGAGCTCCATTAGAAAGAAACTTGCTGTTAATTTTGCTTTTAGCCTCTGTTTATAAATACATAAGAGAATTAAAAATGGAACATTATATGGGATATCTGTGACCGAAAAGTTCTGTGTCCCCACTTGCCAATCATAACAGGAGTTTTATAATTTCTAGAGGGAATGTCTTAGTAGCAAAAATATGGCATCTTAAAGACCAACAAATTTATCATGGCATAAGCTGCTATTGGGCTACAGTCCATTGAAACTTACACTGTAATAAATTTGTCTCAGTACAATTCTAACCATGTATTAGAAGTGGAGTTAGGATTGCAGCCTTGGTCCCCAGGGTTCCAGAAGACTCTTAGAAGCTTTTGCTTGTGGGAACAAATTTCTATTGGAATTCACTGCAAAATAAATAAATATTTACTTACTTAACTTAATAAATTTCTATACTTCCCTACATCCGAGGATCACAGGGTGGTTTACAATATATATATATATATATATATAAAATACATAACATAGTAACAAAAAAAAAAGACATATATATCGTATTTTTCGCTCTATAAGACGCACCAGACCACAAGACGCACCTAGTTTTTGGAGGAGGAAAAAATATATTCTGAATCTCAGAAGCCAGAACAGCAAGAGGGGTCGCTGCGCAGTGAAAGCAGTAGTCCCTCTTGCTGTTCTGGCTTCTGGGATAGCTGTGCAGCCTGCATTCACTCCATAAGACGCACACACATTTCCCCTTACTTTTTAGGAGGGAAAAAGTGAGTCTTATAGAGCAAAAAATACGGTATATAGGAGTTAAGAATTTAACTAGGAAACCTATTTCAAGTAAATAAGTGTGCTTATCTAATAATTTTGCCAGTACAAAACATTGGAGAGGTGACAACTGGAAAAATCTGCAGCTTCCCCTGTAGTGAAGTTTGGAGTTGTTTGAATTCTTTTTTCTTTTTCTTTTTTTAATGAAATCTGATTTCCACCTGCAGGGCTTTTGTGAGTATACACAGCATTTCAAAGGAGCAAAAGTCACTCCAGACTCCTAATAGTGGGTGTTAATGCAGAAAAAGCCTAGCTGGCAGCTGCCTGCTCAGGGAAATACAGTAGCCAGCTACAGACTGCTCAGTAAGCAGGGCTCCCTTCTGAAGCACAGGTGTCCTCTCCTTTGAAATTGCTGAAATTCCTGCTTCAAAAACATCAGACGGAAAGAGCAGTGGAATCCTTGCACCTGTCAGGGTTATTAATTGTTCCAGAGGAATGAGAGGGCTTGGCTGGGTAAAAGTACCAACCAGGCGGCTTTAACAATGAACAAATAGGAAACATTCACTTCTCAAACAAAGCTTTGCTTATGTTTAAAATATGTTGGCCTCCTCCTCCCTTCTGAGACTTTCAGTGTATTCTTTGTGTCCTGTCCTAGCATGGCACCAGTGCCCTGTTAGAGTATGCTTAGGATTTTACCTCTCTGGTGAGGACAGTCTGATCCTTTTTCTTTCTTTTTCCAAAAGGAGAATCAAAGGCAAAGGATTTTAATATTGCCTGTGATGTGTCATTGTTAACACTGAAATGGCAGAACATGGGAGTCTTGTACCCAGGCTTAGTTCCTAAACCCCTGAGTTCTTGTAAGCATCTATTAAGGCTGAAGTTTTTAAAAGTACACCACTCCCGACCGAAATGCTCTTTCAAGGTGTTGCGCAGTTCTAGACTATATGTATGAATGTGGGTCACGGAAGGTGTTTCCAGATCATGTAATTTGCTGGATTGCATTCCGGCTGCCTCCCTTGCTAGCGCAATGCACAGTAGCCACTAGCAAATAGATAATAAATGCAGATAGACCAAATTTAAATAATGAAGGTAAATGAATGGACACCTCTGGGAAACCACAACCATTGTTCGTCGGTCTTCTGTCAGCTGGGAGCCCCTTTGTCATGACAGCTGTGTTTTCCAGGTGAATTTTCTGCAGAAAAGAGCATCCATCCTGCAAGAGGAACTGAGCACATACCGTACCAGGAGGTAAGCCGATACTTCCTCTTCAGGCTGTAACACTTCGCACCTGGCATTGCAGAGCTGCAAAGTGTAGTGAGAAGGACTCCGGCGCCTTGGCAAGTTTGAAAGCAGCTTACTGTTCGGTAAACAAAACGACTTTGGGAAGCTACGCCCCTCCCGTAACCCCCGTGCTTAGCGTTCGAGCAAGATGAGAACTTGCAGGTGCCTTGCAAGCCTGGGCCTCGCCTTGGCATTCATCGTGAGATGGTGGCTCAACACACAGCTGCTGTTCTGTTGGAGGTGCCGCCGCCGCCACCACCGCCTTCGAAGGTGATGCAGTTTGTAATATTGCAGATTGTATCTTCAAAGCACCGGATCTTCACCCACTTAGCTTTACTTAGACATTCACACCATTGTGAATAAATAGCCACAGATGTTGCAACAGCAACTGCACCTTTGGGAAGGGTGATTCACATGGGTGATTAAGTGAAAGGGACCTTCCAGGTGATGTCACTGAAAGTTTTCACACTGATAGTCTCACTGATCACCCCTTATTTCTTCAGGGCAGGATATGCAAATAGGGTTTTAATTGAAACTCTGTGTATGGAAGATGTAAGACTGTAACATGAAAGCAGGGATATCTCAGATTTCTCAACAAGCTTCTCCATAGACCTTGGCCTCGTTTAATTTCAACAGATAGCAACAATGAGAGCTAAACTTATGTGTGAGATTCTGGCTCAGTTTGAGCCTTGTGCTGGAACATTTTGTCCTTGTTCTGCCCCTTCCCACCTCCCTTCTTTGTGTACCACGATTGAAGACTTCCTCGGTTAATTAGCCATAGTTTCCCCCAGTATGTCTGAACGGAGTAACTATGGTTGCCAAAACCAGAATAGGCCATGATCAGAAACCAGCTTCATGTCTTCAAATCCTGCCATGTTCTGGTCCTCATAACCATTGAGAGCAAGCAGTCGCCTACACTGTTTCCATTTTGGCACCTGTTAAAAACATTCCTGTTTAGACAAGCCTTACCCAGATGCTAAGAAAGTTGAGGCAGTTTTAATGTGTTTTAGTATTTTTATTTTTGTATGTTTTAAAGCAGAGCTGTAATTTTTCTTGATTTTTTTGTTTTATCTTTTGGTAAACCGCTTTGAGCTCTTTTACAATCCAGCAGTGTACAAATTTTATGAAACAAACAAACAAATATTTCCCAGTTCCTGCATACTAATTTGAAGCTATGGCTACTTGACCCAGAAGTCCTGAATGCTGGGCCACTGCTTTGCCTTTTGGAAAAGCAGAATTAGAGAGCGAAGGAAGAAATAATATGTAAGTTACTTTATAAAGCACTGTAGAGGTGGGGACATCACTCAATGGAGTGGTTTGCCTGCACACAATATATATTCTGCGTGGAGAATCCATGTCTTATGAGCTTAGGTAACAAAAAAATTATCTCGCCATCCACCATCCAGCATGTTGTACCTGCAGGTCTGTTCCCACATGCACAGAAAAGAATAAGGGGCTCAGTGATGATGCATTGCAGATAGCACGTCTGAGAGGACTGACTATTCATACCAAAGATGAAAGTACGGCAAGCATTTCTCATTGTACAAGTTGGTTGAGGTCCCAAGAGCATTGTCTAAAGCAGTGTTTCCCAAAGTGGGCAATACCATGCCCTGTGTGCAGTTGGGGGGCACTAAATAAAAATAAGGGGGCGGTAGAAGCATAAAGAAAGAAGAGAGGAGGAGAAAACAATTGAAAAACAGTTCATACATGTTCCATCTGTTGTGTAATGATGCTTACTGCCAGGTTGGGCTCTGTTGCAGGGGGACGACAACGCCACCCCTGGATCCAACTGGAGGCGAGAGGTTTTTCTGGGCTTTGGTGATCCCAGGCCCAGGAAGCTGGTCTGGCTATTTGACCAATGGCAGACAGGCTGCAAATCCAGCCCTGCCCCTTCATTTAAAGAAGGTCGATTTCCAGGGGGTGCTAAGTATATATTTCCCCCCCCCTGAAAAGTGGGCAATAGGCCAAATAAGTTTGGGAACCTTTGGTTAAAGCATCACCACCTATAAGGGCTTGAACCCATTTTCACTTCTATCTGCATTGCATCTCTTTACAATGGGTTGTATCTGGTTAGTGGCTACATTTTGATCCAGCAAGTAGTATCCCCTAATAGAGAAGTGGTTTTACTGGTGCCCCTGGTCCCCCAAACAGACTTCGGGGGGGGAGTGGCAAAAGTTGCCTCACTCCTTGTTCCTTTAGTGGGCAGCTTCTGTTGGAGCAACAGCACTGGATAAATTAGATTCTGTCCATTGTCTTAAATGCCAGTCCTGCTGGTCTCCCAACACTCAGGACCAGCTTTTCAGGGCATTAGGGTCCACAGAGAAGAAGGTCCTCAAATGCTCCTTTGTGCACATGGCTTTTTAAGATCCCAGTTGTTACCTTTTTGCATGCAGGTATCTCAGGTGACCATGTTCCAAATTGACTATTAAAGTCCTTCTAAGCACTACCTCTTCTAAGCACTACCAGGGACGTGGGTGGCGCTGTGGGTTAAACCACAGAGCCTAGGACTTGCCGATCAGAAGGTCGGTGGTTCGAATCCCGCGACGGGGTGAGCTCCCGTTGCTCGGTCCCTGCTTCCACATGACCTGGAAGCTGTCTGTGGACAAACGCCGGCTCCCTCGGCCTATAGAGCGAGATGAGCGTGCAACCCCAGAGTCGGTCACGACTGGACCTAATGGTCAGGGGTTCCTTTACCTTTAAGCACTACCTCTTAGTGAGGGCTCTGACCCCAGCAAGTAGGAAAGTGTTTGGTGTTTTCAGCATTGTCAGTAGTAAAGGGAACATTTGTGACTGATGAGAACATTTTATTTCTTAGGTAACTGTTGGAGCTGACTGGTTTCTTCAGAGGACTTCTTTTCAGCAGGTTTGAAGATTTGGATCTTGTGAAACTAATCTGAGAGATCAGTGGTTGTTTTGTTAAATCAGACAATGTAATTAAGTTTCTGAAAGCACATCCTTCATTCATAACAGTATTTTAAGTTACCACTTATTTGAATTATTTTATCATTATATTACAAATTTTAAAGCTTTTGATATATTGGATATCTATATATGTCAATATACTTACTGAAAAACTTAATTTTGTTTGCTCATTTTGCTTTTGTTACCGGCTTCCTGCTGCAGTTTGTTCACTTTTACACATGCTAAAAATCACGTCCTTATTAGAATCATCATTATTATTATAGTGTCCAAAATATGTTAAAACATATATGGCATTATTTTCATGTTCACATGTTATGTAATATTAAAGTATTTTTTGTAGATTTTGTTTCCACATTATTTCCATTATCAGTGACATATCATTTGCTGCAAGAATAGCTGCAATGATTCCTTTAATGTTTCTTATTGATAACTTCTTGTAAGATTTTTTATTTAGTAGAGTACACTTTTGTGGCTATATGGAAAGACTATATAATTGTTTCTGTTCCTTAGCTTGGCTAATTGATTGAACAATAAGTGCTTTCACTAGGGATAATACGAATCTCTCTTAGTCTGGAGTGCATAACTTCTAAATAATTTGCTATAGCAAAACACTGTAAGTGTATTGTAGACTCTTGACAAGGAAACTTTTACACTGTTTTACAGGCCTTGGAAAAGTATTTCCCTACAATTCAGGTGTAAATGTTATTTGAGCAGTTCCTTTAACATTTAGCGTGGATTTCCTGATGGGTTTGGTAGGAAATCGAAGCTAGCAATATGAAACACTGATAGGGGAATTACAATGAATTGTCTACATCAGGAGTAGCCAATCTGTTGCCTTGCTGGACTGCAAAACATGCCCACGTCATCTTCCCTGTCACTGGCTATGTTGGCTAGGACTAATGGGAGTTGGAATCCAACAACATCTAAAGGGACCACATTGACACTCCCTGCTTTAGGCAGCATATTATTATTAGTAGTAGTAGTAGTATTTAAGGAAGGTTGTGTTCCAACCTCCAAGTAAGGATAGGCAGCATTTGCTGAAAAGTAAGCCATTTTCAACCAAAAGGTTTCAAAGCTAAATTCTTCTGTATGTAACAATTTTTTTATACAAAACGTTATGTAAAAAGCCACCCTTGTTTTCTTTTTAACTTCTTTCTTTTTTGAAATAATGATAATAATAATAATTAAAAGCATCATCAACTGAGAGGAGCACACACATGTATTTGCCATTTATCCCTTTGAAATATACAGAAGTAGTGATTAGGCAAGGATTGGGGCCCTTGTTTCATGTCTCTCAAAGCAAATACCACATGCTTGTGCACCTTGCAACTCGAGCAACGTGGTGCTTAAGTCCAAAATGTTGCACAATGAACTATTTTGAAACATTAGATGATAGGTTAGAAATAATAATAGTTTTGTATAGGACTTCCAAGGTTCAAAGTGCTTCACAGGGACTCTGTAAGTCACTATTAATATTCCCCATTATGCAGATTGGGGTGGGGAAACCGAGGCTGAGAGTGGCTTGCCTAAGGCCATCTAAGACCATGACAAAGGTGAGATTCAAGCCTACGATTTCTGATTGGTATGCTGTTTTGCTGCTTTCAGGGTATATATTATTCACTTTACTTTATGAAGAGTATAGTCATTCACCCAATTTCATGACCACCAGTGCTCATGGGGTGCCTGGGCCAGTCTGTCCCAAGCTAGGGTCTCCAGCTGTTGTTGGACTACAATTCCCATTATCCCTGACCACTGGTTTTGCTAGCCAGGGATGATGGGAGTTGTAGTCCAGAAACAGCTGGAGACCCATGTTTGGGAAACCCTGGCCTAGGTCATGAGATCTGCTGCGTCGAATGAAGCCTTCTCTCAGTTAACTCAGCCAGTAGTAGATTCCCAACGGGTACGTTGATTCAGATATCACCAGATACCAACTTTGTGATGACATCACACACTTATCCTGTATAAGGGGACTGCTCTGGGGGAAATAATCACATTGCTCAAAGCTTTGAATTGAGACTGACCCCTACTAATGTGTGGGCCTAGGCTTGCATTTGAAAGAGAACAGCACTTGTAGCAGCAAGTAACAGGGACATGACTTTCTTGGGAATGTAATGGAGCAATATAAAACCGACTCTTTGCTCAGACTGAGCAAACGTCTGGGCCCTGCAAAGAGGAGCTACTGTGGACACATTACTGTGTAAGTTGAACAAAGCCATAAAGCTTTGGAAAAAATACTTGGGTGCTGGGATTTGGTGAGGCATGGAGTTTCCTGGGAGCATGTGCATACAGAGACTAGTGAGCTTGTGAAGCATAGCAAAACTCCTCACTGGCAGACACAGGTAGGGGTAAAAGGATTCAGTAGAGACCCTGAAACTGGATGTTACAGACTTGCCCTGTCTACAGAGGAATAAACTTGTGGCATGAAGACTTTTTAAAACACAGGTTGCTTCCAGGTTATTATCAGGCAGTTAGTAGCAGATGATAGGCTAATGGATATTTTCCAATACAAGACTATCTCCTTAAGACCTCTCTCTCTCTCTCTCGTTTTTCTTCCTTACTTTCTCTCTCGTACACATATGCACACACATACATTCCATATCACTCATTCACAATACAGTATTCCCTGGTCACTACACAGTCTGTTGGCACATTAAAATGCAATATAAATAGATTGTTGAGTTCTGTACAAAATGTTTTTTCTTTTCTTTCCTTAAAAATGTAATGGTCCTAACTATTTCATCAATATAGATGGCTTTCTGTATTTTATTGAGGTGAAGTATTGTTTCCCAGATAGTCACTTTTCTTTTTGTTACCCAAGTAACACATATGTTTGTTTTCTTAGTTATAATACCCTTGCCCCTTTTTTGGCTGTGCATGATATAACGGTGCTTTAATTGTAACATGGTAGGTTCATTTATTTATTTTCTCCTGCAGCAGAGCTGTTGCGCCCTTGTTAGTTGTTCAGCTCTCTTAGAAAAACAACTTCAGTGGTTCATGCTGTGTTCAGCCTTTGCTCCTAGCAGAGAGGACTCCAACTCCGATAGGAAGAAAATATTTGTGATTGCTTTAATAACTGCTAAAGGTTACGCTGAAAAACACCAGGCACCCTCAGTGCTAAGCAGTTCCAATAGATAATGCAGTGAGATTATGATTTCTCTGCCCTCTCAAGTCTCCATTTGCCAAAGGCACCAGCTCTGTTTCTGGGGTGGGGGCGCTGGCAGGGGAGAGGAACTGAGAACATCAAGCAATGTGTGAAAAAGTTTCAGAACACAAGGTCATTTTAATTCATAGTTTCCTTTTTTAAAAAAAAAAACCTCATCTTTGCTCAGCTTTGATATTTTTTTGTTCAGAAAAGTCATTCCTCTTAAAGCCTTGTCATTAAAGAAAGTTGGCTCTTTTACAGCACATTATCAAAGAGAGTAGAAATTGTAAGTTACTGAAATGAAATTGCGTGATCAGTTCTAAGTCTGCTAACCCAAAAAAAGGAAAAAACACAGTTTGGCTTTTGTGCTAGTGCTCCCTGTCCCCCCCCCAGTATTAGGGTTTGCTACATTTCTTTTTTGTGCAACATTGTACAAACGTAGCCCATCCGCACTGCATTTTGTGTTTAAGTTTGGTAACCTAACACACACACTTAAAATTAGTTGGGCTTTTATGATGCTTGGGGTTTTTGTTGTTGTTGTTGTTGTTGTGGTTTACAAAGCTCCCATAGGCTATACAAACATAACCAGCACCCCTTTGGGCTCCCCTGCCCTGAAGGTTATGGGTTACTCCTGGGCTAGAGGGTATGTGTGAAATGAACCAAAGGATGCAATTGAAAAACATACGGCAGAAGGGTATGGCTTTTTAAATGTAAAGCCAGAAGAAGCCAAACCATTGGTTAATTTGTGTGTGTGTGTGTGTGTGTGTGTGTGTGTGTGTGAGAGAGAGTGAGAGAGAGAGAGAGAGAGAGAGAGAGAGAGAGAGAGAGAGAAGCTCATTTTCTTTACAATCTGCATTACTTTTCAGTGGTAAAGTGATGGTTTAAAATGTTCACGTTGTAACACTTGTACATTCAGGCCATGTATAGGTCTTTACAAGGAAACTAAGTGAAACGTTTACTCTAACCTTAACATATGGATCCTGGTCAAAATCTGCCCAACTCAGATTCACCCCACTGTGTTATAGTCATAATTACTGCATTCCACTCTTGAGAGAGAGAACAGAATGGGTTGTATCCAAATAAATTTTACTCGGAGCAGACCCACTGGGTTGCACTCGGTGCTATTTTTCTAGAAAAAGAGGTGCCACAACTCACCATGAACACCTCCCTCATTCTCCTAGGATGGCATTGGAGAGGTGCCAGAACCTACCTGAGAAGTTCCAGCAAGTTCCGGCTGGAGAAAAAGCCCTGGTTGAACTCAGCATAGCACTAAGTAAATTGTTGTGGAAGTAGAGCTATTTGTGCTTGTGCAAGGGGAGTCTTCTCCCCCAATCTCCTCTCCCTGTGCGTACTCTGAATTTGTTCCCCAACCATCAGGATCATATTTGGGCAAGCAGGGGGAGTCCCATCGTGCAAGCAGAAGTTGTTCCTCTTGTGCAAGGATTTAGTTGACTACCGCCCGTTGAAGTTAATGGAACTAAGATTGTCATTCCCATTAATTTTAATGGGTCTGCTCTTGAGTATTGCATTAGGTACAACCCATTGTCTTTCCAGAGCTATCGCACAAGGGTGACAGACTCCTTAAAAGTATCTCAAACGGTACTTTGATAACAAGCTGGGATATAATGGGGAACCATTCACCTTTCCTTCATTTTGGGGAGTCATTCATTCATATATATATATATATATATATATATATATAAATAAACACACACACAGGAAAATCGTTGTAACTTTACGCTGAAATGCAGTAGCTTTGCAGGACTAAGGTGGAAATTTGCAGACAGTAATGCACCATACATTTTCTTCTTAGAATTGTAAGCATCACAGATGTTACTCCTTTTTTCCAATAAATGAGCCTGAGTCAGGGGTAGCAAATATGGTGCCCTTCATATGTTGTGAGGCTCTAACTCCCATCATCCCTGAACATTTGCCATACCAACTTGCGCTGGTGGGAATTGTAGTCCCCACAGCATCTGAACGGCACCATATTGGCTTTTCCAGATGCAAACTATGTTAGTCCTGATCCAATATTCCCTCTGCTCATGGGAACTGCAGGTCATGTGTGAAGCTTTCATGTGACTCGTTTTCACATTAAGCTGCCTTTGGTATGGAAGCGAAAGGGGAGCCCTTGCTCACTAGAGAACTTGATTTGCACTCCTGCAATGTTAAAACCTGAATCTCTGTGACTGTAGTCCTATATATACACTTAAGTAAGTAAGAAAACGATGGAGCTTACTTCTGAGTTAGACACGTATATAATTGGCCTGTATAACTTTTGTTGAACTGGTTTTGAACACACCAAGGTGTATTTCCCTGATAAAGGTGTTCAACACCAAGTATAATACATTTGTTTGCAGCCACACACAAACTTTGTTTTCATTCAGTCATGGCCCTACTACCTGTGGAAGATATTGATTCATATAACTATTTTTAAAGCACTAGAATGCTTTTGTAGACCATTTGGCCATTCCAGAGGGCACCACAAGTGACATCACAGCTCCCGAAGTGTCGATTTTCCCACTTACCCATTTGGCTCACAGAATGTTTCCCTGGTGCCTGCCTTTGCTCAGAATGTTTCCCACCATTCTGATGATGCATCAAAAGTGTCTGAGGGATTCCTTTCCATTGTGCTTTAAGATTTGGTAAGGGAAGGGTTGGCATCATGAATGGGATGGCACGGCATGCAACACACAAAGCATCACCATCTAGAAATAACACGGTTAATTTCCACCACACCTAGAAATAGCTAGATCACCATTTTCATATGCTATCTTGGCCCAGTCAGTAGGCACAAATTTCTAAAGTGGAACTGAAATTGCATGATTGAATAGTATTACATTGACAAGCATGATGTTCAAACACAGATGGAGGAGGTTCGGAAGCACTTGTGGGCCATTCCAGTACTAATGGAGGGTGAGAAGAGATTTCAGGGGTGCCAGTGGTACCCTTTAAAAGTTCAAAGGATTGGATATTCTAAGCTTGACTATGAAATTCAAAGTGTTGGATACGTCTAAGTTTAGATTCCAAAAACCAGTGTATATTAAGAGCATTGTTGTGGTTCATTTTCTTGTCTCACTGCTCAGGGACAGGTGCACCTCAAGAAGAACATTTTTGTCATCTGAAACATGGGGGAGGGCGGTTAACCCCCCCCCCTCCATACCACACCTGTGAAAAAAGTAATGCCTCTGTAAATGCTACCATTAACTTAGCTTGCATTTTCCAGGAGACACATGCTTGCTTGTGTTCCCAAGCTTTCTCTGTGTTAAACATCCACATTCCAGCCAAGAGGGAACTCCCCCCCAAAAAACCCCACCTTTCTCTGAAAGAGTTCAGACAGGGTACTAGGAAGTAGCACTGGCACTCCTACATTGGCTCCCAGTCCATTTCTGAGCACAATTCAAAGTGCTGGTGCTGACCTTTAAAGCCCTAAGCGGCCTTGGCCCAGTATACCTGAAGGAGCATCTCCACCCCCACCGTTCAGCCCAGACACTGAGGTCCAGCTCCGAGGGCCTTCTGGCTGTTCCCTCCGTGCGGGAAGTGAGGTTACAGGGAACCAGGCAGAGGGCCTTCTCGGTAGTGGTGCCTGCCCTGTGGAACGCCCTCCCATCAGATGTCAATGAAACAAACAACTATCTGACTTTCAGAAGACATCTGAAGGCAGCCCTGTATTGGGAAGATTTTAATGTTTGAAGTTTTATTGTGTTTTTAATATTCTGTTAGGAGCTGCCCAGAGTGGCTGGGGAAACTGGAATGCAGATGCGGCTTCTGCAGGTTTTGTTTGCCCCCTCTCCCCAGTCAGCTCCCATCAAGCAAGGAAGGGGCTTGGAGATGCCACAGGACAGCTCCAGGGGAAGCTGTTTCTGATTATATTGCATTATGAGAAAGCATACCAGCAGTGCTTTTTCCCCAGGAGGTACTCAATGGTACACAGTACCAGCACCTCTTGTTGTTGTTGTTAAAAAGTGTGGCACTTACTGTAACAACTTTATGGTGAGTACTGGTACCTAGGGGGGAACACTGCATACCAGCAAAGGTAATATGGATCATTTCTATAGAGGCAAAGGATAGGAAGTACCAAGTTGGCAGGCTTACTGTACAATCCTATTACACATTTACTCAGAAATGTGGTGTATTGTATGTCAATGGAGCCATCAGGTAAGTGGGTTTTGGGTTGCAGTCTAGAGCTTCTTTCCTGTTGCCCTTTTGGGGCTTTTGATTTGCCCTTAAAATCTTTCCTGCAAGACATTCTCCAAACTAATAACTCTAGGCTCCTTAGTGGCTGAGATGTAATGCATGAAACTTAACATTAATTACCCTGGGCATATCAACTTAAGTTGGTTTGTGACTGTGATAAATCTGTAGCTCTAAAATGTACAGTAGAATGCCTTTCTATAAGAAAAGCCCGGTTGGGTCAGACCAAAATGCCTATCTAGTCCAGGATTCTATGCTTGCCACGCACAGCACGTGGGAAGCCGCAAGCAGGATATTCAGGAAGCATCACTCTTTCCACTTATTATCACATTATTAACTGTTATTTATACAGAGCCATCACTGTATATGGCTCTGTTACACAATTTAAGAGAAGGAAGTCTACCCTGAAGGACAGAGCTTTCCAAATTGCGTATCACGGCATGCTAGTATGTCAGCTACAGTGTGTAGGTGTGTTGCACAAATGCTCTTATAAGGGGTTAGTTTAATGTCCGGTTTGCTAGTAAAATTGAATTACTGTGTCGCGAAATGATGCATGTCTAAAAAAAGTGTGTCGCCAACATGAGAAGGTTGGAAAACTCTGATCTAAAACAATGAATAAAGACGATCAGTTCAAAATCCTTAAGTTTAAATGCACCATTCACAAGACCAAAGAACCTCGGTAAAAGGACCTTTCTTAACAAAGTGCTGTCTAAGCCTGCTGGGCACTATCACCACGTGAGAATTCACTCTTCCACCACATCCTACATCCTCTTTGGGTAAAAAAAACCAACAACCCTCAAGTGAAGAACAGGCCATTGTTGTGTAGTCTTCCCACTGATAAGCTGTCAACAGCTTCCTAGACTCCTCAGAGCACAGTTTTCAAACCAGGAGTGAGGAACCTGCAGCCCTCCAGATCTGCTGAACTACAGCTCCCATCATCCTTGACATTTGGCCACAATGGCTGGGGCTGATGGGAGTTGGAGTTCAGCAGCATCTGGAGGGCTGTAGGTGCTCCATCTCTGACCCTAATCAAATGGAACGTGTCTACTACCCTCATTCTTCAATTCTAGAAGATTAAATTCAAAGCAGAAGACACCTATTTTTAGTGTTGTTGTTGTTGTTGTTTAGTCATTTAGTTGTGTGCGACTCTTTGTGACCCCATGGACCAGAGCACGCCAGGCACTCCTGTCTTCCACTGCCTCCCACAGTTTTGTCAAACTCATGCTGGTAGCTTCGAGAACACTGTCCAACCATCTCGTCCTCTGTCGTCCCCTTCTCCTTGTGCCCTCAATCTTTCCCAACATCAGGGTCTTTTCTAGGGAGTCTTCTCTTCTCACGAGGTGGCCAAAGTACTGGAGCCTCAGCTTCAGGATCTGTCCTTCCAGTGAGCACTCAGGGCTGATTCCCATCTAAAATGTCTGTACCCAGCTACTGGTATTCAGATATTGTTATTTGTTGTTTAATCGTTTAGTCATGTCCGACTCTTCGTGACCCCATGGACCAGAGCACACCAGGCACTCCTGTCTTCCACTGCCTCCCACAGCTTGGTCAAACTCATGTTCGTAGTTTATAGGATTATATTAAATGCTGTTGTTCTACAGCTCCAAGACAGCAGACTTCTGCTTGCACAATATCATTTCCCCTCTTCTCCCCAGTGCACCGTGCTCCAGAGGGTTGGAGGACCATTTGGAGAAGATTTTCAGGCCACGGGAGAGGAAAGGAAGGGGAAGTCTTGGTGCACAAGTAGAACTCTCCTCTTGCAGCCTTGGATGCAACACATACTAGATCTTCAACCATTCTTGCATCAAGAAATCTGAGTGTAGAAGTCATGCATGAAAGCAGAATACCTACAGAACAGTCCCATACTTCTCCTAGGTATGGTTTGATAGCTCTGTGCAAAAGATACTTGCCGGATACAACTGTCCAGATTCAGTTTAGAACAGGACTACTATACATTTCAGGTTTGTTTGTTTGTTTGTTTGTTTGTTTGTTTGTTTGTTTGTTTTTAAATGGAGCATTACTTTCACATCTTGTCTGTTTCGATCTTAAAATTGTTGCTTCTCATGTTTCCTACTCATGATTGGTATGGTGGAAGCCGGGTTGGCCAACAGCCAGAGCCAGTGATACATAGAGCCAACTAATTCTATTTTTCACCCCATCCTCTCCCTGCTGAGTGCTACAAGGGCAACACTGAGACAAAGGAGAAGGAAGCTATCAACCTCCAACTCAGACTGCTTTGTAACTAAGGGATTAGGCTGAGGGTAGGGACAGCTGGCAGCTGACAGCTTAGTAGGGCAAGCCCCCATTTGCCCTAATGGACCAGCCTCCATTCCCATCATCTATGTTTGCCCCCAGAACTAAACTCAGTACCGTACATGATGGTTGCATAACTGAACCCAGGATCTAAACCTGAATTTTAGACCAGGAATCTAAATTAAACTATTGTTTACCTTGTCACAAAAACAACCATTCCATCATCTGGGGTCCAATCTAACAACAGCACCTTAAGTACAAGACTGGGTGTGATAAGAGGTGTAACATCTTTTAATTCACTGGACTACTGCGCATTAAGTAAGAAATCTCTCAAAAGATCAGATTTGGGGGGATGTTCCTTGATTTAGCTTTGCTCAAGTTGTCGCAGTGGCTATAAGGGCCTATGCTCAGGTTAGGTCCTTGTGAAGCACTGTAAACCAGTACACCATGCTAGGCCTCTTGCTGGACTACTGTCAAGCTCTCTTTGCGAGGCTGCCCTTGAAGACCATTCAGAAATTTCCGTTGTTGTGCTATGTTGCCATTAAGGATCATGTTGCTTCCTTGTTATGTCTACTGCTTAGCTGTAGGCCGATTTCCTTATGCAATTTAAGGTGAGGGAGGTTATTACCTTCAAAGCCCCAAACAGCTTGGGGCCAAGTTATCCAAAGGGCAAAATCCCCCTACATTAATCAGTCTGAACTTTGAGATCATCCGGCAAGCCTGTCTTGTGCAAGATTTTTCCAATTGGTTGTTTGTTTACTGATCTTTTTATCTGCCACTTTGATTTTTTCCCCTGTTTTATTTGGATTATTTTGTTGTTGATTAGCTATTTTGCTTTTTATTGATGTTAGCCAGTATAGGAACGGGAAAGAAGGGTACAAAATGCAACATAATCAAATAACCTGGAACTCGATGCACCTTCGGACTTAAGAGAACAAAGGGCTGTGACCTCAAAGACCCAAACTAGTAGCTAGTTGTTTTGCTTTATAAGCGTTCCAAAGTAAAATTAAGATTCCAGTTCAGATCTAGTTTAATCACCGTAACACATTCTCAGTAGCTTTCATTTTTGAGATGTTTTAATTGAACAAGTAACCAATAGGTTGCACCAATCCTTACTGGTCGTTTCCAGCAGTTTAAATACTTCACAATATCCTTGGGAGTGAGAGAAGACTGCATTAGGCAAACAGCCCAGAAGTGAATTAGCGTCATGGACAAATAAACCTTTGAGGTTTGTATGACCTACACATTCTCCATCTCCATTTCCCCCACTCACAGCAGCTAATGAGAAAACTCCACCATTTGCATTTCTGAGATTCATAACGCAATTTGCATCCTTGCAAAACACTCAAGCTGCAAATTGTCCTTCCGACTCTGACCTACCTCTGATCGTGAGGCATATGTACAGGGAAGAGGAGTCTTCAGTTTTAAGGGTCATAAACCAGGTGTCAGGGTTATGACCTTCAGGGAACAGGGGATGGAATGCTGAGGATGATGGTTTATGGAACAGCCTGCAGAATCTGGTCCACAGTACATTAACATAATAATAGCTCTTGGTGTTATAGCACCTTCCAAAGACTTCAAAGCAAATTCAACAGGGCCTCAAATTGCCTGCCTCTCTTGAACCTGCTGGCTCTGCACTTTGTTCTCCATGGAAAATTGTTCCAGGTTGTGTCTGGGATGCTTCGAAAACATCTCTCAACTCTACATCTCAAAATAAGAACAGTACACACGAACACTACGAGGATTTTAATTCTTGGAGTGAGGAGGTTTAGTTGCTTCCTTTCTGTGTGAAACACCTTGATTAGAGTTCAAGGCAGAGAGGTAGACTATGGATTAAATAACAAATTTCAATGTCTGTGGGTTACACTTTCATTTTCTCATTTTTTTTAACCTTTTCAGACATATCTTTAAAACCTCAAATAGCAACTAAATAAAAGGAAACTGGCAGTTTTCTAGTGTGCTTTTGTGAAATTTCAAATACTGCAAGTCTAATATAATACATTAAATAAATAATGGAGGCCCCCTGTGAATCCAATGTAAGCAAGACAAAACCACAAAGCTCCATTGTACCTTTTCACTGTTCTCAGGAGATGCCAGTGAGGTTGAACTCTGCTTAAGGCGGCTGCTGCCAGGTATAGAGACAGTCCGGTTCCTCATATGGACGTGACTCGAATGTAGAGGCCGTCCATAATTCTCTTGCACTGTAAAAAAAAGGGGGGGTACAGGAGAAAATGAACATCTCTATCAAACGAAACCTTACAACTGAGTCTCTTGTAATCCGACTTTGGATTTGATGGCTCTATTCCTTGAAAACATCTCCAACCAGGTCTATAGCACCTGACCTGGTTTTCTGTTAGCATCCAGGTCCATGCCGGTGTGCTGGGGTGGATTTTTTTTAGAGCCCTCCAAACGAGGGGCCAGCCTATCTCCAAGACCACCTCCCACTGTAGGAACCTCCATTCTGGTTGAAATCCTCTAATCAGGCTCTGCTCACTAAGTATGGTGAGATCACCAGACCCAGCACTTAGCACTAGGCAGTGTGAGGTGTCTGCTGCAGGCAGTCAATTTTGGGTGCCACGAAAGGGCAGCAAATGGTGAGTTATTTGTTACTGTCATATTTTTACCGCCAGGGAACAAACAGGCAAAGGGCTTGTTGGATTTTTGGCCTCAAGGGCCAGAATGACTATGCAACTTGACTTGGGAAGATGGGGCGCTATTTGCTGTCCTGCCTCAGGCTACAAAATATTTTGTGCCAACCCTGGAAATCAATAGCAGCTAAAAGCAGGGCTTTTTATGACAGGTGCCCCTGGCCTCTGGAATGACAGTCTCCATGGTCATCAGGACTCTGTCTGAAATCAACAAGACTCTCCTCGTCCGGGAGTCATTTGGAGGCTGATTTGATTGGAGCTGTTTTGTTTTGGGGCTGCTGGATTGTGTGGTGTGAGTTTGTATTTTGCTTGTTGTTTAATCACGACTTAAATGGGGGAAATAGGTCTAATGCATGCTCCAGCCGTAACAGCTGCTGGTTGTGCATTTGGTGGCAGTGTGCATAGGACTTGCATATGAGGGAGACACTGATGACAAAATCAGTTTGAAACGCACTGAGTTCAATAAAAATGTTGCTTGTGTGTGTGTGCTTTCCTCCCTTCCATTCCTGGCAGGAGGTATGGCCAGTGGTCACAACCTGCTCCCTCCAAACGTTTATGGACATGTGGGGTGGGTCATGTAATGTAGGCACGCACACAGTTAGAATTCTTAGAAAAACGAACTTGAGCCTGGGAAAAATGGTAGAGACATCGATATTCTAAGATAAATTGCTGGTTAAGAACACCTACTGGTGATCTCTTACCCAAGGCCCCCCAAAACCTTGAACCTAGCCCAAATCCCTTGACTTCTAATGAGTCACTTGGGAATGTATGGCTCACTACACTGCTAGAAGCTTAGAAACTTACCTCTGAATACAGCTGGGGGAGACCACATGTAAACCTCAGTTATAGTCTGGAAGGATTACTCAAGTTAGCATGGTAGGGTCAGTATTGCCTCAGTTCAATCACATGAATTCAAACTTGAGGGGTAAATACAGATTTTGGTATTTACAAACTTGGTACAAATACAAACTTGGTAAATACAGATTTTTTTAGTGCTTATTTATTTTATGATATCTCTCTCTTACATTTTATATATTTGTTCCATCCTACTCCTTCCTTCCCAAGGACTTTGCACAATTATGTCAGTTTACCTCATAACGCCACGAGGCAGTTCAGACTAAAACATCCTGTTGCCCAAGGGCCAGGTTGTAAGCATGAGGGGGAAATCTAGCAGTCTAGTCCCCTCTGGAATATTACCCTCTGAAATACCACTTTCCTTTTAAAAGTAAGTCTCTACTCCTGGAGGTATCAAAAGCATGCAGACAGTTGTCTGCCCAATGGCTCACTAAGAAGTAAATGTACAATTGGGTATTCCAGTGTTCTGATAACTGAGTACAAAGGACAGAATTCAACTAAGTAGCCCCACTAGCAGATGTTTTTGCACAAGGGTGCTTGCTGGCACAACAGAGCTTTCCCTTCTCCCCTATGACCCCCAAAGTTGGGTTGGAAGGTGTAGAACAACCCCCAGAACAGCACACAGGGGGAGGGGTGCATCTGAATGACATGTGCTGATGGAACAATTGCCATAGCCCTACACTGAATTCCTCACTGGGATAACTGACATGAATTTGGCCGTTAATTTTAGTTTATAAAAATGATATTTTACAAAATCACTTTTATTAAAATAGAATAAATTTCAAAACATATTAACATTTCAGAACATATTAAGCTGCCTGACTGATTGTTTTGCAGTCACTTTTTGCCTTCTCAGTACAGTGGTACCTCGGGTTACATACGCTTCAGGTTACAGACTCTGCTAACCCATAAATTGTACCTCGGGTTAAGAACTTTGCTTCAGGATGAGAACAGAGGCCCCATTAGCTAAAGTGGTGCTTCAGGTTAAGAACAGTTTCAGGTTAAGAACGGACCTCCGGTACGAATTAAGTTCTTAACCCGAGGTACCACTGTACACAAGTTCTGGCTGCAAATTTTCCCAGGCCAAGCATGACAGAGCAAGAATTTGAACCTCAGTTCCAAAATCCAAACCCAGCACTCCAGGTACCACCACTGTTTCAGGTTTTGCTCTAAGGGTCGTAAGCACTGTGCTTTCGGTTATATAGGTTACCTGGGAAATTTTGAATTGGAAAATTCAAAATGGAAATTTGCAATTTTAGGCACTTATGCATGTGGCAATTGCAGAAGAAGAAAAAAGTAAGTTTGCAGTGCAACATTTTCCTATGCCCTAGAGAGTGAACTTATTTGGCATGTTTACTGCACTTGTATTTAGTAAACAAAGCAAAACAACAACCTTGACACTGCCAAGCTTGCCCAATATTGCATTTGGCAATTGGCATCCATTCATTGTTGCAAATGAGCTTGTGAAACGGAAAATCTTTCACAGAAAAATAAATCACTAGAAAATTTCCCTTGCAGCCCCTCTTCTTGCTCTATGCCTTTCTTCAGTGCTGCTTCATATGAATGCTGCTGCTAATAATAATAATAATAATAATAATAATAATAATAATATTTTACCCCAGCCCTTTTCCCTGAGAGGGACTCAAGGCAGCTTACAGATAAAATAAGAACAGCTAAAAACATAGGAAGAGGAATGAAATAAAAATACAGGTAAACATTATTCCTATATGCCGATCATCTCTATGTAGGAGAAAATGTGTGACGTCATTCATGAGAAGCTGGGCAAGGGTTTAGATTACCCAAAGGTCATGGACCAAGCAGCCCCTGCCCTATTGGGTTGTGGTGAAAATCTCTTGTGCTGTACTTCAAATGTGATAAAGAGTAGACTTCCCTCCCTAAACCTCCATGCGAAAGTCTCCTCCAATTCGCCCAGGCTGTGCTAACATGCTGTGTGTGACTTTGAAAGCATCCCCCGCTTCCCACCACCACAATCTTTGTTACCTGGCCTATTGTGGGCTTGGCAGGGCCAATGGAAGAGTGGTCTGATTCGAAGTGCAAGTGCCAACCAAGTTTAAACTCTCCAGCTCCCCACCAGGAGGCAATTATTGCCTCGGTCGCTTCCTTTGTTCTCGGTCTGCCATGAACTGCGATCAAATTAAACGGGCCCTTGCCAATGGCTCCTGCTCATTTGCAATAGAAACCTCCTCACACAAATGGCACCGGGGACGGGTCCTCTTCTCCCTGAATGGGCAAAGTGGCTTAATTCAACAGCTCCTCTGTGTCCGGTCCTCTTTTCTTTCTCGCCCACCATGTTTCCCATGCCACGGAATTTCTCCATGTTTTCCCTCATGATTGTCTAGGGAGGAGCAATTCGAGAAATGTTGCTTGTCCAAGAATTGTGCTTCGGCTGGTCATTTATTTGTTATCATTTGCTAAAACTCCCACTGGAGCTACATGGCAGAGACAATTGAATCATCCTGGTGAATTAAAGCAGACAGAATTTTAATCATCTTTTTTTTTTAATGTATAAAGGAAATTGATTTTATTCCTAGGAGGAGATTCTGTGTGGTCTCGTACTACTTGCTTCTCTGGCTGAAACCCCAGACCTAGGATGAACTAATTAATTGAGTTTACTCCACACAATGCCTGGCAAAGGCCCTCTGTAGAAGCTTTTAGGGAAATGAGTAGAAATGCTGCCGAAACAGTTGTTTACAATGTCGTGAGGTAGCTTGGAATGATGGAGAGGCTGTGCATGCTGTTGCTTTCAAGCGGCACAATCTATAAATCACTGGCAGGCACAATACGCCAAAGGCCAGGTTGACTGCCTTGAAGTCAGCTGTGGCGATCTGGTGCTGTGGATTGGCTGCAGCGGCCAAGAAGCTCACAGTTTCGTTTGCCGTAGTTTCTGCTCTTCCACAATGGATAGCTCTCCCCCTTTATTTGAGACAGGGGTGGGGAACCTTTTCCCACCCAACAGTTGCATTCCTCCACGGGTCACACGCCAATGGAAGGTAGGGCAAGAAGCAAAACTGGATGAATAGCCATGAATGCGATTTCTACACACAGCTATTTCTGTTCTTGTTGTTTAGTCGTTTAGTCGTGTCCGACTCTTTGTGACCCCAAGGACCAGAGCACGCCAGGCACTCCTGTCCTCCACTGCCTCCCACAGTTTGGTCAAGCTGGTAGCTTCAAGAACACTGTCCAACCATCTCATCCTCTGTCGTCCCCTTCTCCTTGTGCCCTCAATCTTTCCCAACATCAGGGTCTTTTCCAGGGAGTCTTCTCTTCTCATGAGGTGGCCAAAGTATTGGAGCCTCAGCTTCAGGATCTGTCCTTCCAGTGAGCACTCAGGGCTGATTTCCTTCAGAATGGATAGGTTTGATCTTGCAGTCCATGGGACTCTCAAGAGTCTCCTCCAGCACCATAATTCAAAAGCATCAATTCTTCGGCGATCAGCCTTCTTTATGGTCCAGCTCACACTTCCATACATGACTACTGGGAAAACTATAGCTTTAACTATACAGACCTTTGTCGGCAAGGTGATGTCTCTGCTTTTTAAGACACACATGCAAACACACAGGGTTATTGGCATCCATCTGTCTCAAGAGACAATGGAGTGCGCCTCTGGAGGTGAGGTCAAACTGCTGCATTAGCAGCACCAAAGTGAGCGCTCCGGGGCACAAACCAGGGCAGTGCATATGGAGGTCCTGGGCTGCCCAGACAACAGGAACCCCCCCCCCATCCTTCTCGGCCTCACTGACGTGGTCCAAAGGAAAGCAGAAAAATATGTTTGGCACCAACATGGCTGCAGGAGTTGCTGGAAAGAGGTGTACAAGGCACCATCCAACTGCCTAGGGACTCCACTCTGGATTTCTGTAAGGGTTTACTCTTTAGCCTTTTATTCTCCAGAAGATATCCCACAAGTCAGCGGAGATTTAGGGTCAGAGTTTTCCTAGATGGGCTGCCTTCCCAGGTTGATGAACACCATCTGCCCCTCACTACAGCATGTGCAGAAACCGCCTTCTTGACCTTTCGGCCCACTTGAGCCCCAATTGACTCTTGTCCACTCAATCCACAGATGGGAGCAGGTTAGAGCTGAGTACAGTGGGGACCAAAGGTGGACAAAGTACCCAAGAAGGTGTCCCCCCACCAGAGGTACTACCCCTCCACTAACACTACACACACCCATCCAGGGAAGCACATTCCAGCTGGTGCTTTAACGCAGAATTGGTTCACATTTGCAAGATGTGTTCGACTCTTACTGTCGAGCCGTAAAAGCTGCTTGACAGTGGAATGGTCTCCCACGAGAGATGGTGGACTTCTTCTTCCTTGGAGGTTTTTAAACAGAGGTTGGGTGGCCATCTGCCAGGGATGCTTTAGCTGAGATTCCTGCATTTCAGTGGGTTGGATTTACGATTACCCTTGGGGTCCCTTTCAACTCTACAATTCTATGATTCTAAGTGTTCAGTAATCGGGTGACGAGGGGGTGAAATTGCAACAGCTAGTGCTTCATAGTGGCTAAGTGAGTACGCGATGAATCGGGGAGTCTATGGTAACCTCTGCCACAAACTCTTAGGCAAGCCATACTCCACCATGTTTTAGGGTTGCCATATTTCAAGAGGTAAAAATCCACACACAAAAAGTGGTTGTGCTTTTCGAGGGCAATCACCTGATAGCCCCTCCGCTGCCAAGCCCAAGCTGCCCATGCCAGAGCCCGGGTCATCCGTGCCAGAGCCACCCATGCACATTTTTTTTAAAAAAAACCCAAATCCAGGACATTTGCTTTAAAATGTAAAATTCCCCCTAGATGGGCATGTAGGGCCCACAAAAGAGGACATGGCTGGAAATTCCCAGACGTATGGCAACCCTATTTTACACATACATACATACATACATACAAACACACACACACCACCTGCAATATGAGAGACAACAGTGCTGCCTTAAGGATTATATAAAGTTATTATAAAGATTATAATAACTAGAAAATGGCATGCACCCTGCCATACAGGCAGGTGGAATCTAAGCAGCCTGCTGGGGCGTGGGTGGCACAAATCAGTAGGGGGCGAGGCCTAGAGCAAAATTGGGTGGGGCAGCAAATGTGACTTTTCCCTTTGTACAGAAGATGAGTTTTCTACACACACTCGCACGCCCTCCAATCAGGCAAACAGGAAGCAATATCAAAGTTCAAGGACACATTTCATCCAGGGGGGAAAAATACTTAAGGAGGGTACAAAGCAGAGCTGGTGCGGTGTGTGGCCTAGGGAGAGGGTGTGTAGCTTGGGAAGAGTCCCAAGGGCCAGAAGGAAAGGCCTTGAGGGCCACATTCTGCCCCCAAGCCTGAGGTTCTCCACCCCAATGGTATGTCTTAGGTGGTTCTGGTTTTGCCCAGTCTGAACTGAAGAATGGGGAACTGCAGAATGAACGAAGGTATTTTGCACATTGTATTAAAACATAGTTAAAATATACTACGATTTAACGTAAACATGCATGCTGCTGAAATAGGTAAAATAAGTTATGTCCAGTCAAATTTGACTATGGGGTGTGGTGCTCATCTATGAGGGAGCCAGCGTTTGTGCGCAGATAGCTTTCCCAGGTTATGTGGCCAGCATGACTAAACCGCTTCTGGCTGAAATAGCATGCACTTAGCTCCTCCTCTGCTGCTGCCACCTGAAAACAAACCATGATCTGGCTTAGTATTGTGCTCAAACCCAAGCTTGTGGTTTGCTGGTCACCAGGCAACACACAGCCAAGGTTTGTTCTCGGCTTACTGCTCATAGTTGGGTTTTTTTGGGGGGGGGGAACAAAGCATGAACCTGGATTTGGATGTAACGCTAAGCAGACCATGGTGAGGAGTCACGCACACTGTGTGTTTATCTTAAACCATAGTTTATATTAATGATTGCTGAATCTGATGTGTGAACCAGACCCCCCCCCTTTCTCTCTCTCTCTCTCTCTCTCTCTCTCTCTCTCTCTCTCTCTCTGTGTGTGTGTGTGTGTGTGTGTGTCTGTCTGTCTGTCTGTCTGTGTGTGTGTGTGTGCAGTTGTCAAACGAAAGAGCAATAAAGATGTGGAGAGCCCCATCTATAGCCTTATTTTTGTAGAGACTTATTTTCTGTTTGGAACAAAACTGCCCTGCCAGGAGTAAAATGTTTACGGGGTGGGGGTGCACAGATGAACCATTTATCACTCATTTTGGGATCACCTGTGGTCAAATGCTCCTCAGTCTCCTTATTGGGAGAAATTAGCTAGTAGATTTTATTTTTATTTTGTTTATTAGATTTAAATACTGCCCTTCATCCTAAGATATCAGGGCTGCTCACAGAATAAAATGCAGGACAAAAACAACAACAAAACAGCATAACTACAACTCCCCCCCTTCCCACAGACACATTTAAAATAAGGTTACCAGATTTTTTTCAATGAATCCGGGGACACTTTTCAACTTCAATGGATTTTGTATGGGGACTGATTTGTAAATCCGGGGACTGTCCCCAGGAAACGGGGACTTCTGGTAACCTTAATGTAAAAGGCTGTAGAATATTAATCAGCCCAAAGCCTGGTTGAAGAGGAAATATAGATGATGTGAAAGACCTCAGCCTGGAGAGCTGCTGCCAGTCTGAGTCAACAGTATTGGGCTAGATGGACTGGATATATATAAGGCAGTTTTCCCATGGACTCTACACAATTGTGCATTGCCTTTAAGGAATTAGCTTCATGATACTTCTACTGTTGCTTTTTAAATTATTATTATTATTGTAAGCCTCTTTTGAGAGCCCCTGTGGCCACAAAGCAACCATTACATTTAAATATAAATAAACAAACTTGCCCAAGCTTAAGTGTGACCTCAAACATGCAAGCCCTCTCCTCTTTGCGCTGCCTGGAGCGTATCCAAGGGGCCCTTTCATTCCTCCCTCTAATTTAGTTTACTAGCAAAACGCAGCAGTGAGATTACTTTTTTTAAAAAAAGAAAATATCCCTTCCATGCCTGCAGAGCTTAGAAGGAGCTGCCCCAGTGACCCGGTTCTTCCAAATCTCACCATTTGTCTTCCCTCAAAAGGGGGACCTGGAATTCCTGGCTACCTTGGAGCCTGTGGTCATGAGGACACTGCAGACAGGATTACAGAGGGGGCTTTTCTTTCTCTAGGGGGTTTGTCTGCATTTCTCTTCTGACATCTCATCTCCAAGGAAGCTCTCTCTCTCTCCCCCCCCCATCCCGCTGCCGCCCACACCCCCCCACCAGCGAGCCCAGTCTTCACTTTCTAAGAAGGATGCTACCCACTGAGCTATTCAAAGCAGTTAAATGAGAAAAGGGGGTTAATAAAGCACATGTTGCGGGTGGGGTAGGGGGGGCGCAGAGAAAAGAAAAGATTAGAAGGGCTGATGTTTTGGCTATGGGGCCTTCTTTTGACCATGAAGTGGGGGGGGGAGAGAACAAGATTATTGTTCGCACGCACACACACGCACACACTCCTTTCCCACTACCCAAAGGACTTCATAGCCAGAATCCCACCACTAATCCAATTGTCCCTCACTAACAAGTTTTATCAACATAGTTCTGCAATTCTATGATCCCTCTCCTCCACCTCACCCTGCCAGCCATCTCTGCATTCTGACACCTCTTCTTTCCTTATTATTATTATTATTATTATTATTATTATTATTATTATTTATTATCTTCTCCTCTCTCCAGAGTACATTTTCAGTTTCAGATAACAATTACAGCCCCCCTCGCAACCTTTGCTTCTCTGAGAGTTGTGGTCCTAAACCACCCTTACATGTGCAAAGATACATAACATGGAGAATCTCTTCCTTCGAGAAAGACCTGAGGTGGTGGAAGGTAGACCTTTGAGGATCAACAACACCCCAGAATTGGGGGTGGGTGGGTGTCCTAATCCCACCCCCTTTCTTTCCAGACAAAGACATTCCATTCACTTTCCAGCATTAAACGGCTCAGACTTTCCGCATCCACAAGGCTTCCACGAAAACAGGGAGACGGGCAATTCGAAGTAATGGAGAAGTCTAGCGAAACATCAGTTGACACCATCTCACGTTCTATTTCTAATCTTCAGGGATGAGGGCCCACAGTTAACAGAGCCAAATCAGCAATGCCCACCCACAAGGAAGGAGGTCTTGGCAAACCTGGGGTAGTTTGCAGAAGTAGATGGGAGTTAGAGGGGGAAGGACCCGAAAACGTCCCCATGAAGGCTAAGCATGCTCAGTGTCCGTTAATGCCAACTTGACTGTTGGAGAGGGAGGTTAAAAACTGGGGTGGAGGAGATGGAATGGAGTGTCTAGAAAATTAGAAGCAATATAAATATAAATGGGGTAGACAGATCCCTCTCATCGTCAGGATAGGGCGCTTCCTAGTTCACAGTAAGAAGCTGTTTTTAAATATCCCCAGGAAAAGATGTCAATAACTGCCCATAGAAATCAGGGGGGGGCTTAATATTGCTGGGCTTGGACACCAGTGCATCCACACACACACACACCCCCAACAGAGAGTTCCTGCTCTTCTAAGTTCTTATTTAGTGTGGTTATTACAAAACAACCCTGCCAATGGAATTCCAAAGTGAATTATCCCCAAGTACAGCAAGACCTATTACAGCCCTGCAGTGTAGGCAAGCTTTATGTGATTTCTGTGCTGTTCAGAGGTATTAGGACTCTGTTTCAGGTTGGATGTTAGGCAGAAATACAGAGGGTGTTATCCATTGCTTCTATCCCCACACTGCAAGTTGAACTGAGGCAGCAGGATACAACATCCCTGCAGTGCGGTTCACTGTAATATACCCTACTGCAAGCGGGAGGGCTGTGTTGAGTAACTTACAATATCCCCATTAGCATTGCAGACTTATTTAAATTGTGCCCCCCCCAAGATCTCCTCTCAGCTAAATCAAGTACTTAATTGACTTGCATACACAGCTCTCTTTTTTTAAGCTATCTTTAAGAATTACACAGAATTAAAGAATTAAAAAAACAGAACCACATTAGAGCAGGGAAAAGTCACATCCAGTTTAGGCTTCATCTGCAGCTAACTTTTTTTTAGATTGTATCAGGGCCGGATTTAGGTTTGATGAGGCCCTAAGCTACTGAAGGTAATGGGGCCCTTTATATGTCCAGCTGTCCTTTGTCAACAACAAATTGCCACTGCTTTTTGTGTTGAATATATGCCAGTGATATTTTAGGGAGCAGGCTAGCCCATTACTTACATCATAGGAGCCTACACAACACAAACCACTGTTGCTGTATGTAGGATTTTATTTTATTTTATCTTATATTTTGGAAATGCACATCCAGGTTTTCTTTCCTTTAATTTTTTTGGGGGCCCCCAAGAGAGTGGAGCCCTAAACTATAGCTTGTTTAGCTTATACGTAAATCCGGCACTGGATTGTATCCATCAGTTTTAGGGGAACTGATAAAATACAAAACGTTGCTTCCAAGGATGGCCAAACTTGACCCTCCAGCTGTTTTGGGACTACAACTCCCATCATACCTAGCTAACAGGACCAGTGGTCAGGAATGATGGGAATTGTAGTCCCAAAACAACTGGAGGGCCAAGTTTGGCCATGCCTGTCTGATAAAGCTTAAAAACTAAGTAAAAAATGCTACATGCCGTGATGATTGTGTGATGCTGGAATCCCTCCCAAAACTAAGAGTCTTGTGCCACCTAAAAAACTAACAATTTCTTATGGCATCAGTTTACATGGATCACAGTTCACTTCATCAGATGCCAATGAGTTGGGTAGGTATGTATGTAAGGGAGGGACACCAAGGGGAATGAAATGCAAAAAAGGATAGGCAGTGACAATTAGAGAGACAATTATGTGACCAATTAACAAGGCAGCGCTGGTGAAAACTGCAAATGCCCTACAACTTCTACCCGGAACACACCACAAAATTCATTGTACATACAGCCCAAGCACAAACGAAGATGCAACCACATCTGTTCAGACTAATTGGGCAAGAGGCCAGCAACTTAAGGATTCACAGCAAACATTGGTAATCGACGCATTTAGTATGATGAAAATCAGCTCATCTCGATTCAAGCAACAGATAACAGAACCGAATTGCCTAATAAATTGCAATTTAGGGTTTCACAATGGAGTTTCTCTTTGATGTCCCTTTGTTTGAAAGAAGTGCAACTCAAGGTCAGTTGCAGGGCGTTCTGGTAGACTGAAATAAGTTTCTGGACTTTGCCATAGTCGATATCAGCTTTGTGCCGATTTATTCATCTTGCATCGATTGATCTGCTGGCCATGTGTTAAATGCTGGCAGCCGATGACACACAGCACTTTGGAAGACGAGCAATGAATTAACTGTGACAGTATGTCTGGCATTGCTAGGTTCTGCAGTAGTGTTGCTACTGCTTGGATATGGGGACAAAGCTGGCCTCTTGACTTGTGTCTGTGCCTTTTGCTGCTGATTTAAGTCGGAGGAATGGTCTGTAAGCAAGTACCGGCCTGCCACCCCAAGGCCTGCGAAAGGGCACTGTCATTATCCAGGACTGGCTGTAGATAAATGACGCCTCTTTCGCCCTTGCAGCTTGGAGCAGCCCAAATGGGCCCACCTCTCTGACTTTCTCAATTCCCTCTTTAAAATGAAAAATGCCCTTATTGGGAATGATGGTTCTCAGAGTCTCCTGAAGGACAGCACTGGATGTCAGGGTAGCATCTCCTCCTGGAAAAATGTGGGCATTTGCTTCTCCTGGAGTGTCCTGCCAGGGCCAGCTCAACCAAGAGGCAAGCTGAGGCAAATGCCTCAGGCAGCAGGATTCACCGGGGAGAAGATCCCTAATGTTGATCTTTCTTTTCCGCCTTGTTACTGATAGAGATCTTACCTCAGCCCTTCTTCTTTGGTGAGGAGGGAGATGCCATTTTGGGGTCCTCCTCAGGTGCCAAAAAGGGCCCTATTGTGAAATGGTGGCCTGGGGAGAGGGGTGTGTTGTGAGGAGAATTTTGAGGGCCAGGTAGAGGGGTTTTAAGAGCCCATTTGGCCCCCGGGCCTGAGGTTCCTTGCCGCTGTGTTATAAGCCTAATGTAGGATATTTTTCCTCACTCACTCTCTTGGCACTTTCTTTTAAATACAAAAAAGAACAGAGGAGGGAAAATGTCAGGCCTCACACCAAAAAGGTGTGTCGTGAGGGACTGCTGCTAAGGCCGAATAAAAGTAGGCCGCTAGTGTGTAATGGGGAAAACCTTGCCTCAGAGAAAACACATTAATCTCCATTTACCTGTAATTCCCAGCAGCTGTCCTTCTCAGCCAGCCACTGGCTTTTGAAATGGGAGCAATTTGGCGCTGACCTTCAGGGAAGTGTTAGCCGTGCACCATGTTGAAAGACGAGGAAGGGAAGTAGAATTAGAAAACTGGGCTGTTTGGGAGGCCTCAGCCCTCAAATAGTTTTTTTATCCCCCATGTTCTTCCAGTAAAGGACCAACAGAGATTCTGCCGCTTTGTTTACCTTGGGACATGCCAGGTAATCTCCTCAAAGTCACTCATAATCTTGAGCAATATTCAGCTGCTAGAGGGCTAGACCTTGAGATAAGAAACCCTTTTTAAAGAAAGGTGTTAGAATAATGGTTGGGAAGCTGAATGCTGTGTTTGTTCACGGGGTAGGCAAGTGAGGGGGGAAGTTGTAAATGAAATTCACCCCTGAAAATGTGTGTGTGTGTGTGTGTGTGAGAGAGAGAGAGAGAGAGAGAGAGAGAGAGAGAGAGAGAGAGAGAGAGAGATCAAAGTTTTGCAGCTGATCTCATAAGGCTCAGCTTCCTGGGAAAAAGGGGATTGCTAATACTATGGCAGCTTTGTGACATGGGAAGTTTTGCTCTTGTGGTTGGAAATATTGTCAGGGTATAGAAGGGGAGGACACACCAGATGTTGTCCCACCAAGACAAAGAGAATAACGGAGAATCAAAAGTGAGAGCAGGGGCTGAAAGGAGGGATTGGGGGGTGTTTGTTTGCACACATGCGTGAGCACATGAACAGGGTATATTGGCTGTGACCTGGTGAGAGGCGGCCTGCGATTGCTACCACTGAATGCAGCAGTTCCTGTCAGTGAAACTGAAACAAGCAAAACCCAGAAACGTCTTCACATCTAGGTTGGTAATGCTTGTGGAAAACACAGTTTAGAAGCTTCCTGGGTATTGAGCATTTTGTTTCTGCATTTGGCTCTTCAGAAATGTAGGGCCATGTTTACGGCAAGGGAATGTGTGCACGGAGATTTTCCTGCCTTCCCCTGCCCATCCTATTGGGTGTACTCAATCCACTCATCATATTGCTACAAGCCTTATGATCCTCTTCTGAACTAATGGGATCATAGGAAGGCAGAGCATCTTATACAGGGAAAACCCACAACCTCCCAGGCTTTCCTCCCAAGTACACACTAGGACCTCAAGACATTCCTATGTAGGCATGCCCTTTGATTAATTTCCTATATAGCAAATAATCTTGCTTTATAGTGAATTCTCCTAGGACATGACATGTGATGTGGTTTGTGTGTGGGTATAGTGATGGGTAGCCTGGAAGACATGGGGGTTGATTTTGTTTGCATAGGCTACTAAACTCAGAACAGATTACTCCTAGTGCTTTATCATGCTGACCTTGCAATTGATCATTAACACATTAGGGCACTTCCATTTGTGAGCAACCCTCAAGGCCATTTATGTTAATGTCCAAATGTCTGATTGTTGTTGCTGTGAAAGATAAAGAAACAGGCATTTGTAATGCAAATGAACATTCTGACCAAAACAGATACTACCTTCAGATTACAGTGGTACTGAAGCCTTAGCTACTGTACCTCGGGTTAAGTACTTAATTCGTTCCGGAGGTCCGTACTTAATCTGAAACTGTTCTTAACCTGAAGGACCACTTTAGCTAATGGGCCCTCCTGCTGCTGCCGTGCCGCCGGAGCACAATTTCTGTTCTCATCCTGAAGCAAAGTTCTTAACCTGAAGCACTATTTCTGGGTTAGCGGATTCTGTAACCTAAAGCGTATGTAACCTGAAGTGTATGTAACCCGAGGTACCACTGTACAAACCTGGCTGAAGCAAGGAGCCTTAAACCAAAAAAAAAACAAAACAAAAAATTACGAAATGAGAAATAAAAAAATGCTCTCCCTCTACCTACCCCATTGAGCATAGTGATAACCTTCCTAATTATAGAATCCTAGACCTGGAAGAGGGTCTTGTGGACCTCCCAGTTCAGCCCTTGCTTGATGCAGGAAATCCAGAGTGAGAGTTTCAAGACAGTTTGAAACCACCCCACCCAGGCAGCACTCGCCACTCCCAGCAATTTATCACCTTCCAGACCCAGGGATTTTGCTGGCATCATTGCTCATCCTGCTATATTCTCTTCTCTACATCCTGATTTAAGCTAACATTCCTAAAAGACAGTCCCATGGAAGGATTCCTTTCAGGCTGTGCAGATATCTGGCCATGGTGCATTTTTTAAAAAAATAAAAATATTTCTGTTTGTTCTTTTGCTCTGGATTATGCAGGGCACTTTGTACCGGGCAGATACATAGAAAATCCTACCACGGGCTAAGGAAGGGGACACGGTGACCTCCTAAAAATCCATTGCAGACATGCCGTTTTCTGATAAGCAAGCACAGGGGGGGCAGCTCTCCGCACACAGCAGAAAGAGTCAAAAGACTGGGCTGCTGGAACACTTCAGACCGCAAGCAGGGCAACAGCATTTTTGAATGCTCCCCACTCCCCCAGAGGTTTAAAGACAAAACAAACTCCTTTCGAGGCAAAAACAAGAATAGCAGGGAGAAATTCTAGACAACCCTGTCTCTGTAGTCCTTGGGAAAGCAAAAAGCAAAACACATTCAGGGGTGGTTTAATGCTCCATTTTATTTTATTTATTTATTGGCTTACTGCTGGACAATAAACAAAGTATCCAGGCAGCGAACACATCCACGAAGCGGCATAGAAACACCTAGTCAACATCTGGGCAGTGATAACGCAGTTACCGATGGCTGAGCGATACACCAGAAAAGACTTGTGCAAACAGGAGCGTTATGAAGCAGGCAACCAAAGCAAAGCATGGATGGTGGTTGCTTAATAATAGGCAAAGATTGCCACAGTCCAGGTGCAAGAGCACTAAATGCTTTGTAGAAGCAAGGCAGGCGCCAGGTAGCATCCTTAATAGAGCCCCTCTGGCTGTACATAAAAATTGGACAGGTAGATATGGGGCAAGATGGTCCTTCATGTCAACTGTTCTCAAGGCTTTAATATACTGATAGTAAGACTGTGAATTTGGACCATATAAGCAGCCAGTGCAGTTCTTTCAGCAGAAGTTTTTTATGCTGTTGGTGGGAAGCACCCACTGGCAACTGGGCTGCTGTGTAAGGGAAGCTCCACGTTGCACTGATTTTGAGGTTCCCAATGGGCAGCACCTAAGCGATCCTAATTCTTTCAAAAGTTTATAGGAAGAGGTCCCAGCTTCCAAGACCACAGGAGCCTCTAGTGTTAGAGATGGATCCATCCCAGACGGCAAACTTGCTCCCTCAGAGGGCGGTGTGTGTGTGTGTGTGTGTGTGTGTGTGTGTGTGTGTGTGTGTGACTCCATCCAGAACTGCCTATCTCACAGATGCCTATCTCACAGATCCGCTCTCCTCCCACAGCACCTTTATCTTGTTGCGATTCAGAGGGCAGTTTATTGGTCCCTGTCCAGCCCAACGCTTACATCCAGGCACCGGTTCCAGGTCTTGCACATCCTTCCCTGATTCAGATGAAATAGAGGAGGAGAACTCGGTGTCATCAGCATTCTGATAGCATCCCGCCCCAAAATGTATAACAATCATTCCCATTGGCTTCATTTCATATGGATTTTTTAAAAAAGCATTAGTGAAAAAATGGTTTTGTGTGTGGTACACCATAGCATAAAGCCCAGGAAGCTTCAGGTTGGAAAAATTGTATTTGAGGCCAGGTTGTTGATAAGTAAACAATTTATTAATTGAAATAATAAGAACGAGCTGTTACTAAAAACAGGCCTCAGCACAGAACCTATGTCTCTGCTTCTAGCCATGTGACTTAGTTACATACCCTCCAATATTTCTCCAATTAAAATAGGGATGTCCTATTTAATAATAATAATAATAATAATAATAATAATAATAATAATAATAAAATAAAAAATAAAAATAATGGATTCTTATTCTTATTCTTATTCTTATTCTTCTTATTATTTGTATCTGACCCATCTGACTGGGTTGCCAAGGCCACTCTGGGTGGTTTCCAACATATATAAAAAGGTAATATGGCATCAAACATTAAAAACTTCCCAATACAGGGCTGCCTTAAGATGTCTTCTAAAAGTTGTAGAGCTATTTATCTCTTTGGCTTGGGGGTCACATAACTCCATACCCTCCAATACTTCTCCAGTGAAAATAGGGACGTCCTAAGGAAAAGTGGGATATTCTGGGATTTCTGTAAATCTGGGGCTGTCCCAGGAAAATAGGGACACTTGGAGGCTCTCTAGTGTCCTCCTGCTCAAGGAAACTGTTTATTATAGAGCAGGTTTCTTTTCATATATATATATATATAAAGAAGGAGAGCACTAGGAACAGGTATGTCCCCACGGTGGAAGGACTTGTGGATCCAGAATTGGCCTCCACAGTCACTTATGGGCTCACTGTTAAGACCGTGTTCGTGGAAGACAATCTTACTTGACTACCAGTGATCACCAAAGAAAGAAAGAAAAGACTTTCACTTTGTTCTGTTGAATCCGGCCAGAGCAAGAAAGGCAAAACAACCTCTCTCGCTTTACTTCCTGCAGGGCTAGGAGTGGCATGCCAGGTGTTTTGTTCAACACAGAACTGAGGGAAGGTAAATTAATGGGCGCCTCTTTATTTTTGTGCTGCCAGGGATGGATACAGCTGAGTCGAGTCATGCGTGCTGTCAGAACTGGCCCTTTGCTGCTTCGAGGATCTTCGGTGCAAGGCTTTTTAACAGGTACACCCCAGGGGCTGTATTGGATTGTGTGGCTGTATGGGGAGGGAACTACAGCCGTTTTCCCTAAGTCATCTCAATCTCAGGAATAGGTTGCTCATTCCAACATCAGGTGTGCATGCTCAAGATTACTTGTTCATTGCGATTAGAAGCTTCCACCATGGAAAACGCTGTCAAGAAGTCTATGTGGTGAGTGGGTTTCTCACCCTTTCAGTGCTTGCCTATGGATGAAATGGAAATTCCGTGCTGTGCTACTGACTTTTTTAAACAATATATTGCTTATTGCATGTTGCTGCCCTTGTTCTGCCCCTTCTCCAGATTGTTCAGAGCAGTGTACGTACACAGTTCCCTCTGAATCTCCCCTCCCCTTTATCCTCACAACCAGGGGTGCCAACTTGAATAAAATATTGCGAGGGGGGCAGGTAAGCTATGCCCCACATAATTGATCACATGATGCCACACACAATTTGAATGGCAATGCCCATGAACTTCGGGGAGGGGCCTCAAATATTTTATTGAGGGTGTGAAGGGACCTTGGCTCCTAGGAGTTGGCTCCTGTGCTCACAGAGATTGAGCAGGGCCACCCTACGACATCTGAATTAGTGCAAGAGCACCAAGGTTGCCCTAAGGGACGTGGGTGACGCTGTGCATTAAACCACAGAGCCTAGGACTTGCTGATCAGAAGGTCAGCGGTTTGAATCCCCGCGACAGGGTGAGCTCCCATTGCTCGGTCCCTGCTCCTGCCAACCTAGCAGTTCGAAAGCACGTCAAAGTGCAAGTAGATAAATAGGTACTGCTCTGGCGGGAAGGTAAACGGTGTTTCCGTGCACTGCTCTGGTTCACCAGAAGTGGCTTAGTCATGCTGGCCACATGACCCGGAAGCTGTATGCCAGCTCCCTCGGCCAGTAAAGCGAGATGAGCGCCGCAACCCCAGAGTCGGCCACGACTGGACCTAACGGTCAGGGGTCCCTTTACCTTTTACCAAGGTTGCCAGCACAGCTTGTGCTTTAAGCCTACCTTTCTGTTGCAAAGCCATCTGTTTCCCAGTAGAGCTGAAAGGACTGGGATTTGTTGCTGAGCTGCCCCCCCTTTTTTTTGCTCAATGCAAGCGGAGAATCCATCTTGCTTTCCACCCGCCTTTTTTTTTTTTAACAGTGTTATGGACCATGTCAGACATCAAAGCCCTGATTAAGCCAATGCTTTAATTGTATCTTTGTACTTCATTACTTCATCCCCCCCTCCACACCTTTGATGAAGGACTCTCCTCTTTGCTGGTCCTCCCCCAAATTATCACCCCTCTGGTTTAGTTTTTAGTGCTGAGTGCTTTCTCCAGTGCGCAACCCCCCCCCCCATTTTTGAAGAGATCATATCTGCCCAGAACAATGTACCCACTTCTCCCCTTCTTCCCCCCACCCACAGCTCCAAAAGAAGCTCAGCCAGTGTGGCTAAAGGCACATTCACACCTATTTTCCTGTTGCCTTGGCTCTCCTATTCTTATGAAGCTCACATTGATTATTGCCTTTAAATTCCTCAGTCCGGTCATAGATAAAAGGATAACCACTTCAAAGGGAAGTGTTAAGAGTTTAACCCCCGAGCTAAAAAGAGTGGACAACAAGGTAATTGAGGGTAATAACTGATCACAGACCAGCTTTTCAAAGGCACATGTGAATCCCTACTTTCAGATGGCTTTAATTTTATTAACATTTGTAGCAGCTCCTTGGCTTCTTGATGCTTGCTCTCAGAGTCATTACAAACTTCAAAGCTGGAGAAGGTAACACTCTTAAATGGGGAACCTGACACCAGGATGGAGATAGATAGATAGATATCAAATCCAAGTCCACAACCTGTATCCTAAAATAATCCCAGAAGAGTTTTTTTTCTTTCTTTCTTGTCATTTGTATAGATTTCTGGCCACTTCCTCCCAGCACTGCTGTATTTCTGCCTGTGGTGCAGCTGTTAAACTCAGAAGAGCCTTAGAAGGGAAAGTGGCAACTCTGACCAGAAGCGGTTAAAAACAAAACCCTGTTTGGGCAGAGTTTTATTTTATTTATCAAGTTTAATACATGTCTATATCGTCCTTCAATTTAAAATTCCGAGGGACTTTGCAATAACTAATTAAAGCGTGATAAGGCAGTGCTGCAAACAATAAAAAGTTCTGTTGTTTTTTAAGGGGGTGATATAAGAGGTTTTAAAGCCTGTTCGAAAACTTTGAACAAATCATTTGCCAAAACCTTAAGGCACTAAAAAACATGAGCCTAGGTGCCAGGGGGAAGAGTTCCACAAACAAAGTGCCCTCTCTCCCATAACCTGACTGCAGGTGGAACCCTTAAAACACACAGGAATTGACCCACATATGTGGCTGCATTAAGATATCCTGAGGTTTTTATGCCTAAAGCCTTTTTCAGATGACACCCCCCCCCCCCGGAAAGAAAGAAAAAACCCATCTCCACCCAATGCTTCTATGCCCATTCTCCATGTCCTCCCAGCAAACATGCATTCAGAAATAGCGTGAAACACACATATCTGTATGTGTGCAAACCCACTTTCATTCTACATTCAAATTTGCAGCCAGCAACTGAGTGAGGTCAGCGGATGTATGAGCAATGGGGGCATGACTGCTGTCCTACCATCCTGTATTCAGGCAACGCTTTTGAGTCATGAGGTTTATCAAACCACAGTGAGCCCTGCCAGACATACACATAGCAGTTGGAATGGGTTTGGTGAGACCCAAGTTGCACAGACTCGACTCAAGACATCAGCCAATGCCAGCCAAAACAAAACGCCACTCATCGGCCATGTATATTTGCGTCCTTGTTTTGTGATATAAGCTTTGCTCGTTGTTATTGGCAGCTGCTTTATGTTGGTTTTGGGGGGGTGTTTTTTTTGGAGATTGTTTCAATCATTGCTACAGCTTTTGAAATTGTTGTAAACCCACACTCAAATCAAAAAAAGTGATGAAGGTGGGATATAAATCTAAGTGAGAAATAATAGAGAAACTCTCAATGGTTACACCATGCAAAAATCATATAGAATTGTTCCCTTCTAACTTCGCAATTTTTTCTTTACATTTTTTTTAAAATGGTAAATATTTTTTATTTCATTTTTTAATGCGTATAAAACAGAGGGAACTGTTATAACGACAGATGGAAAGCGAATGGTGGAAAGCGAAACTGTAAAATGGGCTTGCAGGATGAGTGTGTTTGCACAGGGGTTCGAATCACAGAGCCCCCAAGTAAAGGAAATCAGGGTTGTCTGACTGCCCAGTCTAGTTCCAGATTTGCCAGGTTGTCTGGAAAACGATGGTTCCCCTGTTTACGTAATAAAGGAGTGTCAAATCTTAAAAAGAGAATAGAAAAAAACCATAGAATTGTAGAGTTGGAAGGGATTCTGCAGGTCATTTAGTCCAACCCCCTGCAATTTAGGAATCTCAACCAAAGCATCTATGACAGATGTCCATCCAACATCTGCTTAAAAACCTCCAAGGAAGGAAAGGCTACAACCTCCTGGGACAGGCTGTCAACTGTCAAACAGCAGCTAAACAGTTCGTACTGTCAGAACAAGCCTTCTGGATTTATTTAGCTACCTTGGATTCCAAAAGCAGAAGGGTTGGAGATGCCAAGTACCTGAGAAGTCACACTACATAACTAATGGGCTGTGTTTCATTTAGTGGGTTACAGGTTGTGCAGTCCTGAGCAAACAGTTATCAGAGTTGGTGGGAATCCAAGGATAAGAGCGGTCTCGGTTCAATTTCCCCACTTCTGGATTCTTTTCCCGAGCGCCTGGCATCCATCTTGCCTTTATTATTACATACCAAAATATTTTTGCTCCTCACTTGCATGTTTCTTTCCCAAAAAACCTCCCTCGATAACTATTTCAAAGGGGAGATTTAATAATTTATGCTGGCACTTTTGTTTCAACTTTTCCCCCGTTCAGCAAATGCATGGAAATTTCAAGAAACTGTGGATCAATGTATTCCCTAGGCACAGGCAAACCAAAAAGAAAAGAAAAGAAGGGAATATGTTAATGTTAAGAGCTGTTGTTATTGTTTTTGTGCTGCACTGGCTTCCATTTCCAGGCCCAAACCATGGTGCTGGTTCTAACCTTTACAAATCTGAGTGCCTTGGGACTCTGACACCTTAAGCGTCACTTTTTCCCGCACAAACCTGGCTGGCTACTGAGATGCTTTTTGGAAGTCCTCAGGTTGCCTGCCTTTTAAAGCGCAGGAAAGGGGAATGCCCAGATATTGTTACACTACAACTCCCATCATGCTTGACCATTGGCCTTGCTGGCAGGAGCTGAGGGCAGCTGACCTCCCTATATCAAGTACAGTGGTACCTCGGATTACATACGCTTCAGGTTACATACGCTTCAGGTTGCAGACTCCGCTAACCCAGAAATAGTACCTCGGGTTAAGAACTTTGCTTCAGGATGAGAACAGAAATCGTGCTTCGGCGGTGCAGCAGCAGCAGGAGGCCCTATTGGCTAAAGTGGTGCTTCATATTAAGAACAGTTTCAGGTTAAGAACAGACCTCCAGAACAAATTAAGTACTTAACCCGAGGTACCACTGTAAATAAATTAAAAAACTTAACTTAACGGACCAATCGAATCACAGATAGCTGAGTTCTGCCCCCCCCCCCAAGTCCTACCCCTTTCCATAAATCTTGGCTATGCCCATAGCTGAGGGATATTGGAGTGTAACAAAATTTGGTGGATGACAGATCCCCCATCCCTGTTTTAGAGCTAAGGCTGGTGTGAGTGACCCATGATGGGGCCTATTCAAACACACACACACACCCTTCATACCCTCCAACATTTCTCCGATGAAAACTGGGATGTCAGATACAACAACAGCAACTTTATTATTTATAAACACACACACACATTTGCGTGGTTGCCCCAGCCACTCTGGGTGGCTTCCAGTATATATAACATACTAAAACATTAAGCATTTTAAAAACTTCCCTTTTACAGGGCTGCTTTCAGATGTCTTGTGAAGGTTGTGTAGTTCCTTATCATCTTGGCTCAGGGGGTCACATAATTCCATATCCTCCAACATTTCTCTGATGAAAATAGGTACGTCCCAAGGAAAAGCAGGACATTCTGGGATCAAATCAGAAACCGGGATGGGTTCTGTAAATTTGGGGCTGTCCCTGGAAAGTAGGGACACTTGGAGGGGCTGCACACTGGCCTACCAAATTTGAAATACCTTTAACTGGGCTCGGAAGAAGGTAACATAGAACGAAGGAAGGATTTCAATAGGCAAAGCCCTTTTCACTTTTGCATGACAAGCTGCGCTGGTCCAAACTCCTTCCGTACAACTCTTAAAGGGAAAGCAGGTCCACAATCCGTTTGTGCCTTGAAGGGAGGGTTGTGTGGGCACACTACCTTTCAACTGCTCTTTGAGTATTTTTACAGACGTTTTCCAAGAAGAGGCCAGAAGGAAAACAAAGGTTTTCCATTCCTTTACTCCCAGGTCACGTTTGTAGGGTCTCCATGTTAATTTACCCCTGTGAGATTGATACATGCTCTATCCCTACTCTGGGAAAATGCACATCTCTTCTTTCACACCTGTCCTGGAACTGCATGGGAAGAAGGTGGGTGAGCTACTCAAATACACTCTGAAAAATATTCAAAGTGGTCTCTCTTATGTTTAAGAATCAGTGGCTAATTTCTCATGAATAAGGGACTCTGCAGTCTCACATCTTTTTGACTGAATCCAAGGTCCACAGGAGCTTCATTAACCTGTGACGCCGAAATTCAGGATCTCCCCCCCCCCCACTCCAAGAAAAAAACCTGATGCCAAAGTTTTGTGATAATTTTGTGCTGAAAATGTCACATTTTGTGTCACCACCACCCCTAACTGAGTAATTGACAAAACAAATTGGGGTCACAAGTTAATGCCAAAAATCCAAACTTGTCTGATTGACTCCAAACCGGTGCCAACGTTTTCTGCTAGTTTTGTGGCGTTTTGCACCATGGGCTAAGGCTGAGCACTCTTATTCACAATAGGGAGAGAGCCCCAACCAACAAAACCCACCTCCCATCCCTGAGGAGGACATAAAAAAAATCCACGCTCAAGCATGTGGCTTGTTTGTTACTTGCAGAAAGTAACAGGGTCTGTCCAATCAGAATCTGAATAACAATAGCAACAACAATGGGTGGATGAGAGTAATTGAGTGTTTGAGGCCATACAAAGCTGGGAAAAATGAGATTCAAAAGGGTGTATTACTAATGTGTTTATGCGTGTGTCCTCTGGCTTTACCAGGCAAGTTCCAGTAATATTAATGAGAGCTAGGCACGCAACTCCCTTGAATAGTGGAGGAAAAAAGAATACTCTATTGTCTTAATCCTGCATGAAAGCTTTCTCCTGCATATGTCATGAGAGAAGTGTTGGTGTCCTACAGTGGAGGAGACCAAAGGTCCCATTCTCATGTCACCGCTGCGCATACCACTGCTATTGTAGAAATTAGATGAGCTGACTGTGACATTATATGGTTTTCTCATTCAAACGCTTTTGTGTGAAAAATGGGGGCTCCGGGAGAGGGGCAGGCAGGAAACGGCATAGCAAGTAGCTACACCTGGATCCATGGTACATAGAAAGCCAGTTTTGAAATAGCAGTGCAACATAATGAACACAATACCGCCCACCCCAAAATAAAGCCACCTTCTTTGGTCACAGGTACTGAAGACTTCAAAAAAGAAAAAATAGTTACATTTGGTTCAAACCCCAGCTTGCAAGTTGAGGTCATCTCACAGCCAACCAGCCCTTTTGTATAGCTGACAATAGGCTCATTAAAAGCACACCCAAAATGTGAACGTAATTGCTTATTACTCCAGACATGGCTAAAGACATTAGCACAAATTCCGCAGATTTATAATGTCCCATTGTCTTTTCATTACCCATGCATGCAGATGACATGAGAGTCCAACAGACCACAGGCACATTCCAGGCTATAAAGAACACAGTATTGTTACAGACTGAAGAATAGGTTATTCAAAAAATAAATATTTGGGAATACACACACACACACACACACACACACACACACACACACACACACATATGCCTGTGCAACTTTGTGTCTGCCTTGTGCTGTGGAAGATTTATGCTGCAATATACATATTTCTGATCTTGGGAAATGCAGGAAATCAACGTGGCAAAATGGCAAAATGAAGAGAGTTTCTGATACAAATGCAGCTTTTGGTGCAAGCTCAGAAATCAGGATGCATTCAATTCAGCCAATGCAACTTTTGCAGGCAGATCACACACACAACCTTTCAGACATCCTTCCCAGGGCCCTGTGGCGATGGTGGGCGGGGCTAAGACAAAACTGGGTGGAGCAATGTATGCAACTCTTGCTTTGTACAGTAGGGTAGTTTCTATGCATGCCCCCTCTCTGTGTCTCTTCAGCTATACAGTGGTACCTCAGGTTAAGTACTTAATTCGTTTCAGAGGTCTGTACTTAACCTGAAACTGTTCTTAACCTGAAGCACCACTTTAGCTAATGGGGCCTCCTGCTGCCGCCGTGCTGCCGGAGCACGATTTCTGTTCTCATTCTGAAGCAAAGTTCTTAACCTGAAGCGCTATTTCTGGGTTAGCGGAGTCTGTAACCTGAAGCGTATGTATCCCGAGGTACCACTGTATAGGTTTATTCAGAAGCAAATCTCACTCATTCCTAAGTTAGTTTCCATAGGACTGATTCCAGTTCCAGTCTATAAATATAACTGTTATTTCTACGGGACCTGTGCGAGAGACCTAACATGACATTTGGATAACGATAGAGGATTTTAGTTACAAGTAGGTAGCCGTGTTGGTCTGCCGTAGTCGAAACAAAATATAAAAAAATTCCTTCCAGTAGCACCTTAGAGACCAAGTTTGTTATTGGTATGAGCTTTCGTGTGCATCACACTTCTTCACATAGAGGATTTTGCCACTCAAATGGGGATATCCTCAACAGCAGAGGATCTATATGCATATCTGTTTTTTAAAACTATAGGTACACACACACATGCATACATAATTTGAAGCTGCCTCATACTGAAGTTAAGCTGCTGGCCTGTCTCGCACAGGATTCCAACAGGAAGAGTATCTCAGGCAAAGGTTATACCCAGAGGGAAGCAAGTGGCACTATGATCTAAACCACTTTTGGCCTTGCCGATCAGAAGGTTGGCAGTTCAAATCCGCACAATGGGATGAGATCCCGTTGCTTTGTCCCAGCTCCTGCCAGCTTAGCAGTTTGAAAGCATACTAGCGTGAGTAGATAAATAGGTACCACTGTGGTGGGCAGGTAACCGGCGTTTCCATGTGCTCTGGCACTTGTCACAGTGTCCCGTTGCTCCCAGAAGCGGTTTAGTCATGCTGGCCACATGACCCGGAAAGTTGTCTGCAGACAAATACCGTCTCCCTTGGCCTGAAAAGCAAGATGAGCCCCGCACCCCATAGTTGTTTGAGTGGACTTAACAGTCCAGGGGTCCTTTGCCTATGCCCAGCCCCATGATCCTCTTAACCTGTGGGGAACCTGTGGCCCTCCTGATATTGTTGGTCTCTGACAACTACACCTTTGAGCCCTACACTCCAGTGCTGCCTGGCATCACATCTCCTGAACTGGAGCTGTTTCCTCTGGATTCACTCCAGCCCTCTAAATACACCAGCAGTGGTGGCAGCTGTAAAAGAACAAGAACCACAGTGAACCGAACCACAGTTCTCACACCACCATAGTTTTGTATTGAATTGTATAATCTCATATACAGCACCTTGCAGATATTTTCGATCCGGGGGGGGGGGGGTTAGAAACCAATACTTCAAATTAAATTGTTCCATCTGCATAAGTGGAATTACGTTCATCCAAACATAAAGGCCGAAAGCTGGAATACCTGATTGATGTAGGGATCTATTTATTAACTATGGGTTTAAAAGGATGGCTATATTAACTGGGTTTTGACAAGCCATTCCCTGTGAAAGTACTGTTCAGTACAGTTGGAATGGTTGGTGTAGAAAAATCAAACACACCTCTCCATCCAGACATTATGATTAGAAGATATATTCCCCACCACCACCACCCTCAAGCAATGCATTTTGTGTCCACTAACAAGTAAAATGATAATGTCAGAGCTACCCTAGGTCCCAGCTCACAAAGGACCAACGCTGCTTCGTTGTTAAGTATAAAAGTCTTTATTGAAGTTCAGTTTCACTTCCAGAGCCGCAGCGCGCAGCCCCACGTCTAAAGTGTCAGACCGCTGTTGCTCCGTCTGAGTCTCCTCCCCCTTGACACCAATTTAAGATTCTAGCCTTGCTCCACCTTCTCCGCTGCTCCTTCCTCCTCTGGGCCCGCCTGCCCGCCGGGGTTCCGCCCTTTCTAGCCTCTTCTCCCGCTGATTCCCCTGAGCCTTCTCCCTCCCTCCGGCGGGCTTTAGGAGCTGGTTCCCCATCCGGGTCTCCTGCTGTTCCGCGCGCCTGCACATTTGAACTTGGCGCGCGCGCCCAGCCAGCAGCTTTCCTCCTGACCGTTCCACTGCTGCTGTCACTGCTTCCCCCTTCGGGGGGGCTAGCTGCAACTGACCTCCCCTCCGTTGGAGGCGTGGTCAGCCCTGACTCCCTCTCTGGAGGAGACACTGCCCCTGACACATGTGACTCTTCCCCCCCACTACGCTCTGGTGGGGAAACTGGTCCCGATCCTCCACTGCTGCTTTGGGGTTCCCCTCTGGCTCCTTGTTTCTGGTGCGTCCCCCCTGGGACCCCCCTTGCCCTGACCATCGGCGCCCCCTTCTGGGAATCTTCTGATTCGCTGGAGAAGCTCATGGAATCTCTCGGGCCACTGTCATACTCCCCTACGCTGCCCTCGGATTCTTCCCCTTCGCTCTCCCAATCCTCTCTCCCCAGTGCTCCTGCTCCTGATTCCCTGACAGATAATGATAATTATCTTAGTTAAATATCCTCAAAGATATTTTTATCCTTAGATTCTTAAAATTGAGAATGTTAAAGAGAGTGAAGATTCTTTAGCTGTTGTTGTTGTTGATGATGATGATTCTGAAGGAGCATCTCCACCCCCATCGTTCAGCCAGCATACTGAGGTCCAGCTCCGAGGGCCTTCTGGCGGTTCTCTCACTGCAAGAACTGAGGTTGCAGGGAACCAGGCAGAGGGCCTTCTTGGTAATGGCAACCGCCCTATGGAAAACCCTCCCATCAGATGTCAAGGAAATAAACAACTATTTGACTTTTAGAAGACATCTGAAAGCAGCCCGGTTTAGGGAAGTTTTAAATGTTTGATCTTTTATTGCGTTTTTAATATTCTGTTGGGAGCCGCCCCGAGTGGCTGGGGAAACCCAGCCAGATGGGTGGGGTATAAATAATAAATTAGTAGTAGTAGTAGTAGTAGTAGTAGTAGTAATAGTAGTAGTAGTATTGCCATAGCCAGCTAACTCAAACCAGTAATCGTCAAGAGGGAAATGGGGACTTCCAAGACTGTGTTTGCTTTATTTATTTTGTAGAATTTATATAACACTTGATTGTGGGAAACCTCAAATCAGTTTACCAGAAGCAGATAATGTTATAAAATGCTCTGCTCCCCCCCTCCCCAGGATTCTTTTTAGGGTAGTCTTGGACACCTCTACTTTAAGGGTTTTGATTTAAATTTAAGGATGCTAGATAGAAGACCATGAAATACACACAGAGAGAGAGAGAGAGAGAGAGAGAGAGAGAGAGAGAGAGAGGGGCAGTGGGGAAGTTCTAGACATGGTGCCAAAGCATTCTTTAAGCTTCCAAACAAAACTAAGGCAACAGCCTTTAACTATCATAAGGTGCTTTTAGACAAACTGTTTCCTGAGCGCTCATCCTGAATTTGTTTGCAGTGAGATTGGACAACATTGGCCGTTTATGGAGCATTCATTCTGACTTGTTCGTGGGAAGGGTAGATGATATTGCCTCAAAGCTAGTGTAATCCCACACTTTACGCTGCATTTCCCCATTACTTTTCTTACCACAAAAAAAGCACAGTTTTGGAGATAAGTGAATTTGCGGCCCAGGAAAGGCCAAATCAGTTTTAACTGTGCAACCCGAATTTACCAGGGTGAGATCTGAAGTCAACTTGAAAATAGTGACAGACTGGAAGCACCCATAGTCAGTAATATACAGCTGAATTGATGATGCACCTACTTCATGAAAATGCAGGAGAAATACTTTTTCTGTCTTCCATGTTAGGCACCTCTTATGTGCTGTGTGTGCATTGTTGTTGTTGTTGTTGTTGTTGTTGTTGTTGTTGTTGTTGTTACATGGAAAAATCATTTCAGAATGCAAAGGGTTAAATCGTACAAAGCTCCATTTCTTTATTTCCTGTTAATCACATCATTGCCCGCATTAAAGAGCGAGAGAAAGAGAGAATGAGAGAGAGAGAGAGAAGAAACCAACAACAACAAAAACTGAAACATGTTTATTTCATTTGTTTAATTTCAAGTTCTGAGCACACTAGCTGGAAACTATGCTTGATAGTTAAACTGAAAACATTTGGATTTCCTTTCCCTCTCTGTCACCACCCCCAGTTAGATCACTTCGTTCTTAGTCCAGGATTTAAGCAACATCTTTTTTTTATAAAGCTATGGAAGCCAGACAGCAAAAACAAAAGGGATTTGCAGTTCTGCAGCATCAAATTGCACCAACTCAGCCCTGGTAATACATTGGATATTTCATTCTGCCCATTTCTCTCTCTCTCTCTGTCACACAGACACACACACTTCCACACATAATAATAATAATAATAATAATAATAATAATTGCAACAATAATATATAATAGCAAAACAGGCCACATTCATGCAACCCTCAGGCTGGCAGACTTTTCCAAAAAAACATGTTCCTCATACCCAGAACACTTTCCTTAAACATGCTGGGAAATGCATATTCTAGTTTCTAAGGCTTCCTTACCACCCTTGACCTGCAGGTTTTTGCCTGTGCCATCCCACTTACCTCCCAGTCCCATTTCCATCTTCTTTTAGGCAGATTTGCTCTTGAGCATTCATCTGCTGCAGCTTCCTCCTCCTCTTGATGATTGCCTGGAGAGATACTAAACCCAGAAGTGGAATGGGATGGAAACTGGTGGATGTCACGATGCTGGAACTACCTTGCAAACAGGTTCACAAAAAATGTTATCAGCTCAACAAATATAGTAGCTCAATAATTAGGAAAGTTAGTAATTTGTTACATTGCTTGGGACAGGGATACCTGAGGTGACATCTTCCCCAACATCAACCTGCCACCCCACCCAACCCACTTCCAGGTGCTTCCACCACCTGAAGTTAGATGGCTGGCTAAGAACACGAGAAGAGCTTACAGGATCAGGCCAATGGCCCATCTAGTCTCTATTCTCATAATGACCAACCAGATGCATGTGGGGAGGAAACCGACAATCAGAACCCAAGAACCAAGAGCACTTTCTCATCCTGTCGTTCCCATCAACTGGCCTTCAGAAGTGTTATTACTCTCGAGGCAGAGCATAGCTGACATGGCTGGTAGCCATTGGTAGCGTTCGATAGCCTTCTACGAGGCTACAAGGGGAAGGGCATTTTCAGCTATAACACCTTCTCCTCAGGGAAAATGTATTTTAGGGGCCAGCTGAATACCTTTTTATTTTTATTTTGCATCTTTGATCCCTGGTTATTTTGGTTCCTGTTGCAATTGTTTTTTAGCCTTGTCTTTCTTTTTTTCCTTTTTGTAAATTGCCTTTGAAATTTTGAACTGGATAACAGTGTGAGGTGCTCACACATTACATTTCAACAAGTGTAGAATTTGTGTACCGGTGTGGGCAAATAGCTGAGCTGCACACTTGCTCACATGTTGTATTGTGTTTATTGTGTTATCCTGTTGGAATACCACCCAGAGTGGCTGGGGAGGCCCAGCCAGATAGGTGGGGTGTAAGTAATAAATTATAATTATTATTATTATTATTATTATTATTATTATTATTATTATTACTACTACTATTAGTTGAACATGTGTACCCAACAGTTGAGCTGTATAAGTTGCCTAGAAATGATTTTTGCTTGTCACAGGCAACCAGATATTTACCCCATTTTTCAGTGTATAAAACTGCCCCCCCATGTATATGACAAACCCTATTTTTTTTAACTCGAAAAGATCGCCCAAAGTTGTTGAGTCGCTTGTGAGGCTCCGCAGCTCATAGCTACATCTTCTGTAAGATTGCTACTTATGTGTGATCAGGACCATGATGCCGTGAAATAACTATATTCACAAGCCATGCAGGTGAAGTGGATGATGTTGTGACTTCTCATTCTGGCGCTAGGTTAAGAAACTGAGCTGCCCCCATTACAAAGTTCCAAGGTTGAACGACACCTCTGCTATGGGCTCCCTAGAATGACGACGTGGATTGAGGCGCAAGCCTTTCTCCATTCTCTGTGCCCCATCTTCAATAATACTCACTGTAGGAAGAAGAGCCCAGCTAGTTTAGCATCCTGATTCCCACAGCGGCTAGCCAGATTCCTACGGGAAGCCCACAAGCAGGTCAGGAGGGCAACAGACATCTCCTGCTGTTGTATCCAGGCAACGAGTACTCACAGGCATGCTACCTCCAACCTTGGAGGGTAGCATTCAGCAGTCATGGCTAGTAGCTATTTATGGAGCTGTTGTATGAAGCGGTTTAGAGTACAGTATTCCATTTGCTACATCACTGCTTTTCGTGGTTGTTGGTTGTGCCTTATTCCACAGTTTAGGAATCCACCACCTGCTCCGCCGCTCTCCAATCCGTATTCCATCTTGGTGAAGAAAAGCAGTTGAGAAATGTTAATAGATAGCAAATCATTTTCATGTCCTTTATCAACTGATATGAAACATTTGGTGCAGATGCAGGGCCCTTTTAATGTCATCTTAAAGGAAAACTGGCCAAGAAAAAGAATGTCCCGATAGCGGGAATGTGCTGAACAAAATATCAAGGTGAAAAAGAATGGTGTGTGTGTGTGTGTGTGTAGACATTTGAGAGGATAAAAGGAAGAGAAAATGTATCTCTTATCGAGTTCATCCCCAGTAACAAAAGTGTGTTGGCTGACAAGGCTGGCTTCAAATCCAGTAAAATTGTGTGCTTTCTTCTCTCACTGAAGTCTGTTTCACAATCCTTTTTCTTCTTCTCACTCCCCTTGTTATAAGTGGGTGTCTGCGTATGAATAATATCATTAAAATTGTGTTTTCTTAAATGCAGGCATATATGAAACTCAGTTTTTAAAAACTTTCTTGGCAGTTTGTGAACTTATGAATACTTTTTTCTTTTCTTTTTTGGATGGTTCAGTCAAAAGGACACGGAGAATATTTTAATAATTCTCACAGTAACTTTGAATAACCTTACAGTGACTTTGATCTGTATTATGATCCACATTTTGCAGATGGAGGGGTGAAGCTAAGAGAATGGAGGATTGCCATCTAGTGAGTTCATAACTGAGGTGAAACTTCCTGCTTAGGCTGGTTAGGCTAGGTCAAGCCACGCACTCAAGGATATATCTCAAGGATATTTCTTCTGGATAACTTTTTCATTCCTCATAAGTATAGTGTAAAGGGAATTGGGGGTTGCTCGTGCGTAAGGGGGCTGCTGCTCTAGGCAACGTTGTCTGGCTAAACCTTTCCCTGGCTGGACAGCCCTTTCTCCGTGGCTGTGTCAGTCACTGGCAGAATCCGTCAGTGGGCGTTTCCTGAACTTCTTCCAACATAAAAGCTCCTTGACGCCAAGTCTCCACCTAGCCTCCCTGCGCGGAAGTCTTCTGCGCAGAGTGGGCGTGGCCAGCGGAGGTCCTGGGCTCTCCCCGCTGGTCTCTGTGGAAGAGTCTTGGAGCCATCTCTCCGAAGTCCTTCCCTGCTCCCCTTTCTTCCTGGTGTCATGCCGATTTCCTTCCCCAAAGGAAGTGTTCTCTCTCTCCCTGCTGGTCCCTTCTCCTGCATCGTTGGGGAGCCTTACCTCCACTCTTGGCTCCGATGGCAGTTCCCTGACATATAGCAACATGATAAACACAGCAGGGGTGGAAATCTAATTTCCCCCTTCGCTGTCTCCACCCCCCACCTTTAGGATGGTATCCTTTTGGTAGGCATATCTATTAACGATTGTGAAGTGACCAGAAAAAACGGTCCTAGCCTGTTCCTGTGTCTTTAACAGCAGTGTACCCTGAGGAAACCAGCCATTGATATTTTTCAGAACATGGAGAATAAGGCTCACTGCTCGGAATAGGCACTTGCAGCCCAGGCAGAATTGACACACACCAGCCCATGTCACAATTGACACCAGCTGATTGACAGGTGGGCATGGTTTGCGGGATATAGCCTTGTGGGCCAAATAGTTCCCCAACCCTGGAATAAGCTTTACCAACTGCTACTATGAGTGGCTCAAGCTACCGTTAAAGGTACAGGAGCAGAGACCAATGAAAAATTGGCAATCCTAATATCTCAAATATAAGCCCATTTAATTATTCAAAAAAGCAGTCATCAACAAGTCATTCCGGCTAGAGGTATAAGATCTCTTACTGAGTGTATATGTGTAGTCTAAAGCAATGAAAGGGAGCATTTGTCATCTACTGGAGAGATGGAAGGGTGGTAACTGAAGATCATACCTGTACTATTAAGGTTTACTTTCCTCTGTCCTCCACTTCCTTGATCTGATAAAAGTGCCATATTGACTCATCCGGGAGCTGTAATTAATTTCACTTTGTGGCTTGTCACATACTTTCTGACTTATTATAAAATCCACATATACATATGAACACTACTGAGAGGAGTTTAATGCACCTATGAAGCAATTTACAATTAAAACAAGAATAACTTCAAAGGTATTAACTCACATGTGGGCTCCAAGCCTCTCATGGTGTTCTATATACAGAGTTTTCCTTTCATTTTGATCAAACCTGTTCCATCACTTCAGCTGAAGTAGTTGCAAGCCTTTGATCTTGTTATCAACGTGACCACTGGTGAGAACGCTACAACTTGCATTGCGTGTGACAGCGTATATGGTGTCAGTTGCTGTGCCTGAATAGCAGGTTTTCAATTCTGGGTGAAATCTTGACTTCTCTCAGAGCCACTGCAATTCATACCTCTGGCAGGTACTTTCCGGTAACACATTCACTTTGCGGTAAAGAGGTTGCAGAGCACCTTTGTGGTGCTTCAGTAATGTCATGCATTTATCCAGGGTAAAGATGATAAGATGTTCTTTTAAACTAGCTGTGCTACTGACTTGCTGATTTGCTAGTGGCTCGTTCGCAAGCCAGATGGGGGATTCCCCAGGTGATAATTCTGCAATTCCAGGGCTGTGCTAAATGGCTCTGTGTGTGTGTCCCACTCCCTCCCTTATGAACCTCTCTCATAACTGGGTGCGATCTTGAGAGAATGTCGCCTGCAAAAGTCCAATGAAATGAAATGAAATGAAAAGGACCTTGACTTCCACTGTAGCATTGAGCATAAGCTCATTTGAACTTTAAAGGGCGAAGGCAGATGCAGTAGTACCTCCGGTTGCGGATGGGATCCGTTCCAGACCTCCGGTCGGATCCCAAAGTTTCCCAAGGAGGCACCGCTTCTGTGCATGTGCGCAGCTCGGTAGAGTGCTTCTGTGCATGCGCACGCAGCGAAACCCGGAAAAATACTTCTGGGTTTGCCGCATACATATCCCGAAGGATACGTAACCGGAGGTGAACGTAAATAGAGGTACCACTGTATAGTGTTTTAGAGCAGTGGGGCCACTCTGGAAGCATCCTCTTCGCATACAGAAGATCCCTGGGTTCAATCCATGGCATCTCCAGTTATTATTAATTTTATTTATTTATTCATTTCATTTTAATTTATATCTCACCCATCTGGCTGGGTTTCCCTTAACACTCTGGGTGGCTTACAACATTATACACACACACACACACACACACACACACACACAAACATATATATATATATATATATATATATATATATATATATATATATATAACAAATACAACAAAACACCAAACATTAAAAAAAAATCCTATACAAGCAACAAACAAACCAATAAATCAACAGAAATCGATAACAACAACAACAAACAGTTTAAAGTTATGCCCAAATTAAAATAACCACCAGCACCAACTAAACAGTTAACCAACACCAACCCGACAAAAAACAAGACAGAAGAACCAAAATTGGTGCCATTTAAAACATTTTAGAAACATTTTAGCCAGTTGGCGCAAACTAAGAGTTATTCCAGCAATGTCCCTCCTGCCTCCCAGGAGCCTTTTTTAGCTATTCAGGGTGAGTCTGGGCCCTGCCCTAGGCCAGGTGGAAATGGGCCTCCCAACATGGAGGAAGTATTTCTTTCTTCCAGCACCCAGGCAGCAGCAATTAGGGTTAGGAAAGATCCCTGTCTCAAATCCTGGAGAAGCACTGCCAGCCAGTGTTTACATTCAGTGGTGTCCAAACTTTTTTCAAAGAGGGCCAGATTTGATGAAGTGAAGGGCCGTGGGGGGCGACCGAAGGGCCAACCAAAGTTGTTGACTTTTTTATGATTGAAGTTGTTGAGGTTTTTTTTAGGATTTTACCCCAGGAAATAAACTGCCACAGGGGCCGGATTAAACCAACCAACGGGCCAGATTAGGCCCCTGAAGTGGACTTTGGACATGCCTGGTTTACAACATTGAGCTGAATGCACCAATAGTTTTGTCTCAGTAGAAGGCAACTTCCTATGTAGCCAGTACAACATGAAACTCTTAATCTCAGGGATATGGGCTTGAGCCCCACGTTGGGCAAAAGATTCATCTGCATTGCAAGGAGGTGAGACCAGATGACCCACGTAGTCCCTTCCAACTCTACAATTCTATGATTCCTATCATATCATCAGAAACACCCCACAATCCCCAGTGCAGATCTGCATTATAAAAATAGTTTCTTCTCTAATTTATATGGGAATGAAAGAGAAGATAGAGCATTCATCCAGCCATGTTTAATTTTTATTTTTTTAAAAGTTAGAGGGTGGTGGGCAGAGGCAGTAAAATCAGTGTGTTAATTCACTGATATGCTTATCAGTCACGTCAGTAGCAAACTGGGAAGGAAACCGGTCTTATCCCACCGCAGAGGAACATGCTGTGTGCTCTTTTTATATGTCTGACTTCACCCAAAAGTTTCTTGCATATTTTTTTCTGCATTGGCTTCTGAATCAGACATTTCGGAATCATTTCCTTCTTTGATTCTGCTTTACTTTCGGTTGCTTTTTGGACAGTGAGCGCCCCCCCCAAACTATTGCTTTTGGATGATAAGCAGAAACTCACACATAAGACGTGTGTACGTCATGTGTAACAGCAACAGTAAACTGAGGGTGTACCATTGGGAGAGTGGGGCAAAGTTATTTGGGTCAGTTTTAGGTTTTAAGTTGCTGCCTTGTATCACTTTCGCTGCCTTAAAGAATAGGTGACAGGCAAAGAAGCAAAATATGAATTGTTAATTTTGCCATCTGCTCGATCTGGGAATTCATTTCCATTGGCAGACTGGAGAATCGGATGGAAATTCAAAGATATCCAACTTCCATGCTGCTTGTACAAGCTACGTGTCTATCGGCTTCCCTCTAGGCCTAACAAGAAGGGCATCTATGTGTAATTACAGAGATGATGAAATTTAGGAAACTCTTGACTTTCAAGCATGAAGGAAAGCATGAAAGGGCTACTTGTTCCTGCATTTCCTTATCTGGTCCATCAGCCTAGCTTTTAGCAGTGCACATGCCCCAAGCGTTACAAATTATTGTATGGTTTTGTTGGTAAGAGTTGATGTTGCTCCAAACTGGCAAAGACGGGAAGAGGTTACGCAGAGACAGCATCACGAAATGGTCTCTATAAAGCATTTGGGATACCCCTGTTGTGTTTACCCTTTTCAGCTCAATCCGTTGTTTTGTTTCATCTCCAACCATAGCAGTCATCCTCACTGTTAAACTCTCCCACAGACCACAACGGATCTACTATAGTACAAAAAGCGCCCTGTGGAGGGAAAAATGACCCCTGTGCATTTCAAAGGCTTTGTGTTTACACAGTCTACACCACACTGGCAAATGAGAAGGAAACTTACTTGGAAAGATGTGTGAGGCTTCCCTTGGAGTGCTTTTGTGTCTTGCAGGACTTCTGCAGGGAGGGAGGTCCAGTTGTGGAGCAGCCACCAAGCAGGCCTATGTGAATGCTCTTGTCACATGGTTTGCATGCATGAATAATGCCATAACTGTGGTACCTTCAGTTGGCCTTAACAATTGCATCATGCAGAGGAAGAAATGTGGTTCATAGAATCGTAGAGTTGGAAGGGACCCTGAGGATCCTCTAGTCTAGTCCAACCCCCTGCAATGCAACTGTTCCTTACAGGCATCAAACCTGCAACCTTGGCATTACCAGCACCACACTCTAACCAACTGAGCTATCCAGGCTGATCCTTGTGCGTGGCCTGTTTGTTGTTGTTTAGTCGTTTAGTCGTGTCCGACTCTTCGTGACCCCATGGACCAGAGCACGCCAGGCACTCCTGTCTTCCACTGCCTCCCGCAGTTTGTTCAGACTCATGTTTGTAGCTTCGAAGACACTATCCAACCATCTCGTCCTCTGTCGTCCCCTTCTCCTTGTGCCCTCCATCTTTCCCAACATCAGGGTCTTTTCCAGGGAGTCTTCTCTTCTGTTTAGCCTGTTTAGGATTATAGAAATCCAAGGTGGAACCTTTAAATTAGAAAACCTGTGTAGACTATGCAGTGCTGAAGTGACATGAGTCCTGTGGATCGTGATTCTCCAGAGGTTAACAAATAAATCCCAGCACGGGTTACAATAAAAACATGCTACCAAGCCCAACTGATGTTACTGAAAAAGTGAACACCAGTTCAGCACACTAGCAAGTAGTAGTAGTGATGATAATGATAATATCTATACCCCACCCGTCTGGGTTGCCCCCGCCACTCTGGGAAGCTTCCAACACATACAAAAACATAACAAAACATTAAAAACTTCCCAATACAGGGCTGCCTTCAGATGACTGTGTAGTTCTTTATCTCCTTGACATCTGATGGGAAGGCGTTCCACAGAAATGGCACCACTGCCAAGAAGGCCCTCTTGCTGGTTCCCCATAACTTCACTTCTCGCAGTGAGGGAACAGCCAGAAGGCCCTTGGAAATGGATCTCAGTGTTCGGGCTGAATGATGGGGGTGGAGACACTCCTTCAGGTACAGAGTGCCAAAGCCATTTAGGGGTTTAAAGGTCAACACCAACATTTTGTTTTTGTTTTTTAAAGTAATATTTATTAAGAGTTTAAAGATTACAAAAAGAAGAAAAAGAGTTAAACAAAGCAAAACAATACAATACAATACAAGAAAAACAAAAACACTACTTATCTTAACAAAACAAAAACAATTAAAAACACATGCAATATTTCCATATCTTGTCTTTCATTTACTTGTTTCAACGACCTCCTCACACCTCCCTTTTTTGTATTCCAGTTCAGTTAGCTATTTCAGCAAATCCTTTCCATCTTTCTCAGTTTTTGTCCTATAATTTATCTTAACACAATCTAACCTTATTTTTTCCCCTTTGGCCCATTAACAATCTATTTTTACTTAATTCTTTATAACATTTCTGCTAAAGCCATATAACTTCATTCCAGCATCCTTCTAACATTCATTAATTTTACAGTGTTTCTGTAAATAGTCTTTAAATTTTTTCCACTCTTCTTCCACCGGCTCTTCTCCCTGGTCTCGGATTCTGCCAGTCATTTCCGCCAGTTCCATGTAGTCCATCAACTTCATCTGCCATTCTTCCCGGGTGGGTAAATCTTGTGTCTAACACCAACATTTTGACTAAAGGTCAGCACATCTGACTGTGAGGACAGAGTACTTCCTTTTGTCTGCCTCGAGTCTCCCACCATTCAGCATTAGATCAGGTAGACAATTTCCAATTGTGCATTTCAGATGATGCAGACTCCCATCATCCTTGGCCATTGGCCCAGCTGGCTGGAGCTGACAGAGGTTGCAGTCCAAAACATCTGGAGGGCACCATGTTGGCTACCCCACCCCGACCCTTGTGGCTGATCACAACTAAGTGTCATGCTCCTATGGATGCAGCCAAGCCAACCCTCTGTGTAGCCGGCGAACTTTGCTCACATGCAAATGAATAGTCGGTTGCACTCCCGTCTCCCCCTTTGTCAATCCATTCATTTGAACATATGTAAGGAACTGGATGCGGGTGGCGCTGTGGGTTAAACCACTGTGGGTTAAACCACTGAGCCTACGGCTTGCCGATCAGAAGGTCGGCGGTTTGAATCCCTGCGATGCGGTGAGCTCCCGTTGCTTGGTCCCTGCTCCTGCCAACCTAGCAGTTCGAAAGCACGTCGAAGTGCAAGTAGATAAATAGGTACTGCTCTGGCGGGAAGGTAAACAGTGTTTCTGTGTGCTGCTCTGGTTTGCCAGAAGCGGCTTAGTCATGCTGGCCACATGACCTGGAAGCTGTACGCCGACTCCCTCGGCCAATAAAGCCAGATGAGCGCCGCAACCCCAGAGTCAGCCACGACTGGACCTAATGGTCAGGGGTCCCTTTACCTTTAAAGAACTGGAAAAATGTTGCCTACGAAGTGTGCTCATGCACCCTTCACGATAAAGCATCCAAGTAATACTTTACTTTGTACTTTGAAAGAGCTTTTAAAAATGACCCTCGATAATACATGCGCGTTATCCTATGCGGCTGTTTTTAAGTGGAAATGTGGTGTGGCTCCGCATCGGGGCAAGTTTTGCACGCAAGTTCTGCTAAGCCAGCAAAACTTGGTTCGTTTCCGTTTCGAGATTCTTCATTTTCAAAGGGATGCGCCCCCATCCCCCTCGCTCTGCAGAGAGCCTCGTGGCGCCTCCTGCGTTTTTGAAGCTCGCCAAAGCGAAGGCAGGAGTCCCGTCGAAGCTATAGTATCAAACCCGCTCAAGCCCCGCCCATCCTCTGTGACAATGGCCGATGTGCCCGCCCACCCGAGAGCGGAGCGCAGCATTCATTAATAAAGGGAGAGCGCGGGGCGGCACCTCCTCCGCGCGCTCTGCTAATGTATCAATCGTAAGCATGTGCGTCCGCCGCCACCTCCCCGCCACCTGACTGTCCAATCAGAGGATCCCGGCTGGGGAGTAAGAGCTAGCTGAAGGGCCAATGGGAGGTGCCTGGGCGACACCCATCGGCGCGGCTTGGGGTGCGAGAGAGCGGCCGAGTTGCCAAACGCGGTGATCTGTGGCTCCCTCGATGGGGCGGCGGGAGGTGCTTGCGTTTGGCACGCAAGCTGCAGTTTGGGAGGCAGCGCGCGGCACCTTTCCTTCCGCGGCAGGCGAAGGGGTGGAGTATGGCTGCAGTGCTCTAGGCATGCGTGTACCTGGATGCGAGTCTTCCCACAATCGAAGCAGATTGGGAATGGGGCGATGTGTAAACAGAAGTCTCCTTTCTCTTGCCTCCAGATCTTTCAATCTGGCAAAATATCCGAGGCTGGGAGAACAGCTATGGCAGGGCCTTTCTCCTATCTGCGAGTCTTGGTCTGGGAATGTCAAGACACCTTCCCCATCGCTGTCATTTACTCCAAAGACACCCAGTTCTAGGCGCTAGGTATCGCAGACACCTCTGACATTGTCGCCAGCCGTCAGATGCCCCACTCGCAGCCCCGACATGTATAAATCAATTTTACCATTTTGGTGTACAGTGGTACCTCGGGTCACATACGCTTCAGGTTACAGACTCCACTAACCCAGAAATAGTGCTTCAGGTTAAGAACTTTGCTTCAGGATGAGAACAGAAATCTTGCTCTGGCAGCGCGGCAGCAGCAGGAGGCCCCATTAGCTAAAGTGGTGCTTCAGGTTAAGAACAGTTTCAGGTTAAGAACGGACCTCCAGAATGAATTAAGTACTTAACCTGAGGTACCACTGTACATGATTGAAATCAACATCAAGTTGGTTAAATTCTTTGAATTTTATTTAAACCTTAGTCAGGATTTGGCCCAAGCCAACTTCTAGGGGCTGAGGTACATTTTGCCCCCCGATAAAGTATTTGAGAGCCTGCCCTCCCCCCCTTTGATGGGCTTTGCCCTTCAAATGGTGTGTGCATGCTGAATCATGTGATTGATTATGCAGGGTGGGGCTTACCTGGGTCCCCCCAATATTTTATTCAAGTTTGTACCATTGGCCCAAGTTAATGCATAGTAAGGAAATGGGATTTTTTTAAAAAGTATTCCAGAACAAATCTCTCGCCCCTATATTTTTAGAATCCAAAACGTTCTTCACTTGTGGCGAGTCAGTGTTTGTATCTGGCCAAGAGCTGCGACAATGGCCTGGTTGAGCCATTCTACATGATTGCTGCTTGCGTTGCGGGTTGCTGCATGAAATGCGTCCAATAGCAAAATAAATGAATGTTTGTAATTATAAAAGTTGGTCTGGAGGGCTAATTATAGGCTGCATGCGTTCTTAGCGTATTTCCAAGGGACTTAACATAAATTGCATTCACACAAAAAGGTAGCCGAATCTGACACAGAGCCACGTGATGCGTTGATGGAGTTGTTGTTCTTGCATTAGCCTGTAAGAGTGCTGCTCTTAAGGGATGCCTTTGGTCTTAGTAAGACTATGGCCATTTAGGTCACTTAGACACACATAAGCTCATTTATATGAATGTATTTGGGACACGTAAAGCCTGGATACTAGAATTGTGCTTTGGAATTGCATCCCCATCTGCAATTCCATGAAAATAAACCATAAGAAAATAACACAGATAAACTTACATCTGAGTCATTCACAGACCCTCCCAAGTGTCCCTATTTTCCAGGGACAGTCCCAGATTTACAGAAGCCATCCCGATTTCTGATTTGATCCCGGAATGTCCCGCTTTTCCTAAGCACGTCCCTATTTTCATTGGAGAAATGTTGGAGGGTATGCGACCCCAAAGCCAAGGAGATAAGTAACTATACAACCTTTAGAAGACATCTATATAGCCCTGTATAGGGAAGTTTCTTAATATTTAATGTTTTATTATGTTTTTATATATGTTGGAAGCCACCCAGCGTGGCTGGGGCTACCCAGTCAGATGGGAGGGGTATTCATAATAAAATTACTGTTCTATTATTATTATTATTATTATTATTATTATTATTATTATTATTTAGGATGTCCCTATTTTCATTGGGGAAATGTTGGAGGGTATGCATTCACAGATCTTGTGCACATTTACCTCTGAGTAAATAGCTGGGACACAGGGTGGTGGTTGTTGTTTAGATCTGGTGACACATTTCACAAGGATGCTCAAAACCCCCATATACATATGTCCTCGAAGAGCTTCCAAGACAATGGCCAAACATCCTCCAACAACAGGGGAATAGCCTGCTTAATACTGTCTCCTAGGCATCCTGCCTTGCCTTCCCTGCCCAGCCAATGGGGATCCGAGGGATGGAACCACCCATGATGCCTGGGTAATGCATCCTCTTGCCCTGTATGCTGCTAGCATAGACCACAGCTGTAAATCTCACAGAACGAAGTTGATGCCCATATACAGTGGTACCTCGGGTTAAGAACTTAATTCGTTCTGGAGGTCTGTTCTTAACCTGAAACTGTTCTTAACCTGAAGCACCACTTTAGCTAATGGGGCCTCCTGCTGCGACTGCACGATTTCTGTTCTCATCCTGAAGCAAAGTTCTTAACCCGAGGTACTATTTCTGGGTTAGCGGAGTCTGTAACCTGAAGCGTATGTAACCCAAGGTACCACTGTAGTGGCAATGAAACAGAAAGGTGACTCAGTGCTCCATGTTCAAAGAGCCATGAGACACATTCACATGGTACATTCAAGGCTCATGGCTTCCTGCAAAGAATCCTGGGAGTCTACTCCCTCACAGACCTACAGCACCCTTTACAAACCAAAGTGGTACCTCCAGGATTCCCTGGGAGAAACCACGTGCATTTAAATGTATGATGTGGATGTGTGCCTCGGGTTACAGACGCTTCAGGTTACAGACGCTTCAGGTTACAGACTCCGCTAACCCAGAAATAGTACCTCGGGTTAAGAACTTTGCTTCAGGATGAGAACAGAAATCACGCAGCAGTGGCAGCGGGAGGCCCCATTAGCTAAAGTGGTGCTTCAGGTTAAGAACAGTTTCAGGTTAAGAATGGACCTCCGGAACAAATTACGTTCTTAACCCGGGGTACCACTGTACCTTGCATTTGATGAAAATTATCCTAAGTAATTAGCAAAGATGCACAAAAGGCCCACTTCATCTAGCCGCACTTCCTTCCAAAAAATGTGTGTATGGTTTTCATTTAATTGCCCTGTCGCAATAATCCAGCCACATTTACTTGGGAGTAATTCCATTAGGCTGTAGTGGGACTGAGGATCAGGCTGCAAACCACCTAGATTTTTTTATGGTACCTTCCCTTAGAGAGAGAAAAAAAAGGTCCTGTGGTTCCCCGTGTTTTTGTACAGCTCCTAGCACAATGGGCTGGGTCTCTGGGCTGTATGATAAAAACTAATTATAGTAATGTGATTAAAGACCATATTTCTACTATTGAGGGGGGTGGGAAGAGAATACCCCGGTGGCCAAGTTTTATTCATGCGTATTAGTCTTGCTTGTTTTGTAAATGTAATTAAAAAATTAAATCCCTTAAAAATAAGCACGTAGAATAGATGAAGACAAGAAAAGTGTGTGTATACGGTATGTGTGTGTGCGTGTGTGCCCGCGCGCCTGTTCGCACCCCTGCGCGCGCATAAAGGAGTAAATTAAACGAAGAGGAAAAACAGACTGGAACCGCTGAGTTCAGATGCATTATGGCACTGGAACTTCCATAAAGTTCAGAGGTTTTGGATTTCCGTGTTCTGAGGCTGCCCGTAAAATAAAATTTAAAAAAACGAAAAAGCTCTAAAAGACAACAGACCCAGACTTCATAAGGGGACTGAGTGTAGTGGGGGAAGGGAGATGGATTGGCCCGAAACCTGCACGCCAGATCCAATCTCTAATTAGAACCTTTTGTCTAAAGTCTTTTCTAAAGCATTCCGTGTCTGTTTAATATTTAACATATGGGGGTGGGGGAACAGAGTTTTGTTGGTGTGCCAGTTATATTACAATCAGATATTGTTTAGTTAAGATGCAGAATAAAAAAGAAAGGAAAAGGAAAAGGCCAATTTTCTTCTAACATGAAACTTTAAAGAAGAAGAAAAGGCAGTGGGGGGGAAGCGCGCGGGAGTGGGGTGGGGTGGGGGACTCTACCGCAAAATGATATCACAGTCTTGCACTACTAAAGTTGATCATTCCATCCTCCCTCCTCTCCCCGCCCCCCCCCCCGCGCCGCCCGCCACCTCTCCAAAAGAGCAATACAGCAGTTGCTCTGCATTGTATGGGAAAATAAAAGGAAGAGAGTTCAAACAGCAATTGATATTTATCTCATGGGGTGAAGGAGGGGCGGTGTGTTGGAGGTGTGTGGGGGGGGGGAGGATAGTTTGCAAAGAAAGGGCTAAGTTGATTGAGCAACGAACGGGTTAAAGGCAAGGGAGTGTAGCTGGCAGAACCGGGAGGAGGGAATGTTGCCTGTCCCTTTAAGGTTCCTGCAGCACTGAGAGAATTGCAGGGATAATACGATTGGGGCGGCAGGATCACTTACTTCTGACGTTCCAAAGCCTGGGGGAGTTGGCTAGAGATTGTTTCCCTTTGATAAGGTCCTGGCAACTTGGTAGCAACTCAAGAAGCAATAATAATAATAATAATAAAAATCTAAGCGCTTCGGAGTAAAATAAAAAAGAAAGAAAGAAAAACCATCCAAAGTGTGGGGGAATAATTAGTCCCTGTAGCTGCCGAGCAATGCCAGTACGTAATGCCGGTTGATCTTGCGATAGTGAGCACTGTATACCTTTACAGATGCACACACACAGAGATAGAGACACGCACACACATTTATTTTATTTTATTTTAAGGCGGAAGGTGTTGCCGGAAAAAAGGACGCTTATCTCCCTTACAGGACCGTTCTCTCGGTTGTTCACTTTGATGTGCACAGTTAAACCCACAGCTCAGTGTTTGTTGGAATAGCCCGGAGGACATTTGGTGCATGGAATGACTGCTTGAAACAGGACCTGAGTTGAAAGAAGGGGGGCGGGTGGGGGGTCAGGAGAAGTGGGGGAGGGATCAGGTCTTTTGATATATATATATATTTATTTTTTTTCCCCTCTCCCTTTTCCTTTCGGCTTAAAGAAGAAGCGGGGCGTGAAGGAAGGGAGAGGATCATGCTGAAACTCCTCTCTCCCTCTCTCCGCTGATACGTTTCGCGTGCAATGTCCTGCTCTCTCTCTCTCTCCCCCTCCGCTCCCCCCCTTTTAAACTCTCAGATGCTATTATGAAGCATGAGAGGAGGCGGGTGATGAAAATATAGGGGGAATCGGCGCAACGCTGCGGATTACTTTTCTTCATTCTGTAAAGGGAGAGAGAGAGAGAGAAGGGGAGGTGGGAAGGCTAAAGGAGGTGGGTTTTTTTTTTAAAAGGAAGTACCGAGCGCCCGTTTACGGAGGGGGCGGGAAAAGAAAAAGAGAAGGAGAAGAGAGAAGGGAAAAAGGACCCACTAAAAACTACTGGATCAATGGTAAGTTGCACAAGAATGTACGCGATTCCCCAGCTGCCTGCTTGCCTGTTTCTCTATCCACCCCCCCCCGCGCCCGCTTTCTCCCGATCGCTTTGATGTCCTCTTGGCTTGAGCTTTGAAGTTGTTAAGGAAAGCTATTTATGCGTTAGTTATGAGCAGGCAGGGCTCGGTTGAGGCGATAGGCGAGGGTTTTGTACGCGAACAATAATAAACAGCAGAGGTGTGTGTGTGTGTATGTTGCGTTTGTGTGTGTTCGAGAGACGGGAGAGATCTGGGGAAGGAGTGGGGTCTTGCACAGGACAAGCCCCACCCCACCTCCAACCAACGCACCCCAATTGCAGATATCCCGGTAAGGTGTGTGCGTGGGTGTGGGGGGAAAGAAGGGTCCATTTTCAGATTTGGACTTTTCCGATTGGGAAGGGAGGTCGAGATCAAGGATGTGCATTTCTTTATGTGCCGGGGAGGCAGGGATGCAGCGAGGATGCGAGGACTCCCTGCCTCTTCTCCCTCTCCCCAACTCTTCCTTTACACCCCTCCCACTTCTCTCGGCACCCCCTGCGAACTCCAAAGAGGCGCTGCAGGCTTACTTAGGGGTCAGTTGTTGCACAGGGCTCGGAGAAAGCAACTGGCTTAAGACTTCTCTGTGGCTTTCTCGCTCTCTTCCCCCCTGCTCTCCCCACCTTCACCCTCCCAATTCCTCTTCTCGGTTCCTGAGATCTCTCGGCCTTTCCACCCCCCTCTCCCTTCCAGTCAGTCGCCATTTCTGGAGGGTTACTTACCACCCCCCTCTTTTATTTTTACCCCCCTCTTAAGGGTTGCATTTTAGCAGCTCGCTGGACTACAATGTCTTCTTTTAAATCCTCCCCCCCACCAGTCGCCCTCTTACTCGCTCACTCTCTTTGATGGGGGGAGCTGGAGAATATAACAGCCGGGCTTGGAATTTCTGCACGCGTTCAGGTACATTACAGGAGAGAGGGGGAAAATACTTTCTTGGCAGTAGTTTGTATTTGTTTGTTGTAAAGGCAAGCAGGCGTTTAAAATCTCCACTCCTGTCGTGAGGTGGTGGTGTGGAGAAATGTCATCTTATGAGTAGTTCTGAACTCTTCACATAACTTCATAAACCAACTTTTTAAAATTGGATGTTGGTTGGTTTTGTGTGTGTGTGTGTTTAAATGAACTGGTTGAAGTCTTTGCAATCCCATTTTCTCCCGAGTGAACTAAGGAAGGATGTTTGGAAGAAGCCACAAAACTTCTCAAGATCTTATTAATCCATCTTTAATGGTGGAAACTGGCTAAGTTTGAGAAGAAAAAGTGCACGGCAACCCGAGCAAGGGAGGTGGTGGTGGTGGTGGTGAGGGAGAATTGGAATCCTTTGCTTCCAAGTGGTTGGAAGTTTTTAAACATGTGGATGTCTTTAACATGTGAATGGTATAACTTAAGCAAGTCCGTGAGATGCCTTTGAAGGCTGTAGGCAACTGATCAGAAATGAGTCAGACAGACCTAGTTTTTAAACTAAAACACTACTGTGGTCAAGATTCTCCCCCCCCCCCATTTTCTTTTAAACACTTTCTCAATATGCCATTTGTTTTTTTCAGAGGAGCATCCAGCATTGTGCTTAGAAGGGTTTCTGGTGATCATAATCTAAATGTTTAAGGAGTTGAAGGGTTTTGGAGGGGGGGGCAGAGAAATGGAAACCAGATGCTGAGGAAAGCACGTTTTGTTCTTTGCTTTGAGTTATCTACTGAAGAAAGAGAGGGAGGCAAAATTTTGAAGGGTGTGTGTGTGTGTGTGTGTGTGCGCTTGCACACAAAATAGGTTTAACAACACAAGGGATCCAGTATTGTTCCTGGGACTTCTCAGATGTTATCATTAGTAGGAGGGAAAGGTTCACAGGGGGGTTTCTTTTCTTTTCTTTTGCGTGTTTTGATTTTATAGGCAATGCAATAATTAAGACTTCATTTTTGTTTTTGCCTCCGCCCCCACTCCTTTTGCTCCCTCCACACCAAAGTTAAAAGTGTGCCCAGAGTTCAATCTTCCTCTTTGAAAAGCGTATCTGATACTTTTGATTAGCACTGCAGATAGCTGCGGTTGCCTCTTTATTTTAATGTGAAGAGTTGAAAAGCCTGTTTACTTTTTGTCTTTGATGTTGGGTGGATCTGGTTTTGATTAGATCAATACTTCCCCCCCTCTTTCTTTTCCTTTTTTTTCCTTCAAGAGAGAAGACTCTGAAGAATCCCCTGCTGACTTGAGGAAGAAAAGAGAGAGGGAGAGAGACAACACACATACAGATTACTGAGGAACTTAAAAAGAAAAAGTCCTGCCAGAAGGGACTCCCGGAACCATGAGCAGCGCAGCATTGCTGACTCACCTCCCAGACCCCAGCAGCAGCTTCAGAGAAGATGCCCCACGCCCCCCTGTACCAGGGGAAGAAGGAGAGACACCATGCCACCTGGCTGCCACTTTGTTTGCCATGAAAAACCAAAGCTTCAAGGCCATGTCAGTTTCTTCCACGCCAAGGAGAAATGAAGATGGCCTTGGGGAGCCAGAAGGCAGTGCATTCCCAGACTCTCCTCTAGCACGATGGACCAAATCCTTGCATTCCTTACTGGGGGATCAAGATGGTGCCTATCTCTTCCGGACCTTCCTGGAAAGAGAAAAATGTGTGGATACTTTGGACTTCTGGTTTGCCTGCAATGGCTTCAGGCAGATGGACCTTAAGGATACCAAAACTTTACGAGTAGCCAAAGCTATATACAAACGGTACATTGAGAACAACAGCATTGTCTCCAAACAGCTCAAGCCTGCCACTAAGACCTACATAAGGGATAATATCAAGAAGCAGCAGATCGATTCTATAATGTTTGATCAGGCACAGACTGAGATTCAGACAGTGATGGAGGAAAATGCTTACCAGATGTTTTTAACTTCTGATATATACCTCGAATATGTAAGGAGTGGGGGAGAAAATCCTGCTTACATTAACAGCAATGGACTGGGGAGCTTAAAAGTTGACTGTGGCTATCTCCCTACCTTGAATGAAGAAGAGGAGTGGAGCTGTGCAGACTTTAAGAACAAACTTTTGCCATCCGTGCTAGGGCTATCCAGTAAGGCATTGAGGGCTACAGCAAGTGTCCGGGCTACAGAAACTGTGGAGAATGGGTTCAGGTAAGATAACTTGCTTTGAATGACTTTTTGAGAGTCTGTTGCTCCTTTAAACAAATCTTGCAAAGTGGGTATATGTGCACATGCTTGTCCTTTGGAGTAGATTTTGGCAAAGATACTTTTTTTTTTAATGAACCTTAACAACTTGGCATTTATTTCTGGCTTGGTGGGGAGGGCGGTCTTTCTCCATAATAAAGAAAGCAGTACATTGTGGTTCTTAAGACCCACCAGTTCCTAAAGCTCTCTTAGACATCAAAAAAGAACTTCAAAGCGACTCTTGTTCTTTGAGACATGCGTTAATTGTTACCACTTTAAACCACATTAAGAGGAGCTGGGAAGAGCACCATCTAGGCATGTGAATGAGTAATGAAATACTAGTTTGCCAGCTTCATCCCCAGCTAGTGTCGAAATATGTGGATTACATATAGAAAATGGGAAGCAATTATGTGATGATGGAACGAGAAAATCCATATTATTACTGCGGCAGCCCGTGTGACTGAACTTTGTAACTTACAAGGAGACATGAAACACATGTATTCTTGGCGAATACCTTGTGTGGCTTGCTATCATGTCTTTAAGCCAAAGGAAATCTGTTTGGCCAATGAGATGGCTTCAGGTATGGGACATTAGTGTTAGGGGCAGAATTCCAACAGCTGAGTAAAAGAGGTGTGTGCTCCAGGTATATAGGAACTGAGGTGGACCTTTGGTTTCTCAGGCTCAGAACTGTCTACAGTGACAGACAGTGGCTCTTCAGAGTTTCAGCCAGGAACTTTTCCTAGCCTGACCTGGAGATGAACCTAGGCCTTTTAGCATGCACTCTACCATTGACTGACAGCCCTTCCTAGTTAATGGAATTCAAGCTGCATTAAAAGGTGGTCCTATTCCCAATTCAGTACCCCAGGAGAGTGATATGAGACCCTTCTTTGGTGGCATAGGCTGATGAAAGTGGGCAAGACCAGTTTCTCACAAAATGGCAACACCAGCGTATTCTTTCTCTATCTTAATCGTGACAGAGTGGTATAATCTTCTGACACCTTATTCTCTTTCTCCCCTCCCTTTCCCCTTCATAAATGGGAATTGGTTGAACAAGGATCTATAGAGCAGAAGGACCTGCTCTCTCCCTCTCCCCTCTGTTCTGTGTATTCTCTCTCTTGCTTTGGGAGTTTCTTTCTCAGTCTGGTAAGTATTTGACATCTGGTTTACAGGAATTTTTGTGAGTGTTTCTGTGATTCATGGGACATCAAAGGGCTTCAGGCATCTCTTCTGTTTTCAGCTTGTTTCAACTATGGCCTGCCTCTAAGAGGAGGGTTCTTGAATTGCATCTGTTGTGTTTCTAGCTTGCAGCAGTGTTTATGGTCTTTTCCAGCGATAGGGTTGGAAAGGCAGCTGGTTCTAATTTGGCTTTCACTCACACCAGGGCAAATCTGCGGGGGCTCCAGATAGGCGAGGGGCTTCTTCTAGTTCTTGGCTGTACAAATGGCATCAGTGTGTGTTACCCGTTTGTTTTAATCTCTGTGGAGGTATATGCTTGCTCAAGCCTCTGTTTGCCCCAGTATCTTTCTGTGGTAAAGGCAAGTTTTCAAGTTTGAAGCCCTAGCAAGCCAATTTTCTTTCACAACCTCTGAACTGTACCAGTTGCATGAGCCTGACAACCATATTTGCTGTTGCCCAGATCAAACAGTGTTTATATGTGTGTATGCATGTGTATATGTGGTGGTGGTGGGTTTTGTGTGTGTGTGTACACACACACACACACACACACACACACACACACACCTAACACTCTCCCCAAGTTGAGATCACATTGTAGAAGGCATTGGCATGTCTAAACTCTGTTGACACTGAGGTGGCAGAAGGCATGGAGCTATTAATGTCAGTGCCACTCTGAAAAACACCAAGCAGGTAACTTTCTGTTCAGGTGAGGAAACTTCATTTGAACCTTCAGCCCACCCTATTCATGCATGCTTTTGATTAGGCATATATTGATGGAGCTGGATAGCTCAGCTGGTTGAAACATGGTGCTGATAATGCCAAGGCTGCAAGTTCGATCCCTGTATGGGGCAACTGCATTGTAGCGGGTTGGACTAGAGGATCCTTAGGGTCCCTTCCAACTCTACAATTCTATGATTTTATGCTGAAAACCTTCCTTTTAAGCAGATATGTACTTTGTGCTGCGCTGTTCTCCAAAAAGGCAAGAAGTTGCTTCTCCTTTTTTTTTTGTCTCCTTGACTGGATTCTTGTATGTAACTGAACTGAGAGCTTGGGCTTGAACCCAGGTTCCAGTTCCACTGCTGCCTGCCATGGACACTTTGTGTGGTCTTTGGCAAGTCGGTAGGTCTCAGACTCAGTTCCTCAGCTATGAAATGGGAATAATATCCCCTAGGTGAGGGTAGGCATGGTCTCAGTAAAGGCTGCCAAGTCCTTTGCCAGTTAGAGGTGCTGCTCTTAGCAATTTCTGGACTAGAATCTCATTGTTGTTACCAAAGGGAACTAGCTGAGAAGCCTTTTCCCCAAGCCAGTGGTCACCAGACATTGCTTCTCCTCCTGCCTCAAAGATATTAAAGTCCAGTAGTTTTCTCAGCTTGTGGATGAGTTGCTGTTATTTGCCTAGTCTGCTAGCAGTTGACAGGTGAATCCCCTTTCCCCTTGGCTGGTGTCTGCAATGTGTCTTCATCTTTCCGGACCTGTAGGTAACCAAACTTTTTTAAAAAATATTAATTGGAGGTTGTTTTAGCATGTAAGCTTTAACAAGGAGTATGAAGCCTATTTGTCTCCCTCCCCTGGCTGTTTTCTGCTCCTAGGTTAGGTTTGGCGAACACACTTTCTTTACCCCAATCACATCCCCATGCTGTATGTGTTATAAGGTATTTTTATGAATTTGGGATTTCCCCGAGTCAAAATAAACACTTCGGACTTAGTTTAGGTGTCTTCCCCTCTTTCTCAGGCCTGCTTTGTGTATTAATTGCTTCCTTGGAATGAGGATCTTGATGCTCTTCCATTTTCGGCAGTTCAGTGCAACAAAAGTGAAATTGAAAAAAAGTTTTGTTTACATTGGATTCTGAATGTATCACACAAAAGTTAATGTGCACAAAACTGCCCTCTTACGGCACACTCATATATCATAGCAGCCAATAAGGTAGCCTCTCTGCTGTTAAGTTTTCTCTTGTAAAGTTAGTGAAGCTCGCCTTCCCACCACATGGGGCTATAGCTAGCAGATGGCCCACTTTTGCAGATTGGCACTTATTTGTGGGGGAAGGTGTTGGAACCGAGATGGCTTCAGTTATCATAATAAAATTAAGCCAGGAGGGGAGAAAGACAAATGTGTACGTGTGTGTGCTTGCCCACACCAAGCAATTGGGGTTTTGTTTTGTTGGCAAAGTAGTGTGATGAAAGCTACATATTTGCTTCCCCTGAAAATTATAAACACAATGTTTCTGACCAAAAACCATTTGCCAGACAACGTGGCTGCAGATTCACACGATGTTTTCTCAACAGCAGTGAGAGCAATCCAGAGCTTTCTTCATATACCTCTGATAACCCACCTGAACACCTGTGGAATGCCAACTGCAGTGCAGCAAAGCTTAGCTTCCTAATTTACAAGGCTCCCTGTATAGACTTTCCATTACTCTGGTTGAAAAACCAAGATCTGAGGCTACTTATAAGGCTAGAGGCTAATCACAGAGGAGAAAACAGCTGTGCTGTTCAGGGTGTTGTTGGGTTTTTGGGGGGTTTTCTTGCAGGGCTACCCACAAAAGACACCTGGAAAGATAAGTTCTGTGTGCTTTGTCTATGACACACGCCTGCTCCCCAACACAGCACAGGGAGTGACAAACAAGTACCATTTTTATCAGTATAAGTGGTAGTAGTTTGAGAAACTTGAGACATTCTCCTTGAAGCTGAAGGGGAACTGCTACATGATTGTGGAAAACATTTGTCAGTATTGTGTCCTGTGGAGGCCCTTTTTTTGAGAGAGAGAAAAAGAGAGTCCATGTAGAAATTTACACCGGAGACTCTGATTCACACAGGAATTAAAACTCCTTTAAGGCAGCTTGATAGCATCTGGCTACAATTAAGTTTGTAGTGTGGTCAAGATCTTTCTTTTTTTTTAAAAAAAAAAAGTGGCTATGAAAACATCCCTAATTGGTTTACTTAATGTATGTGGGGATTTTCTGTACAGATCTGTTTTAACTGGGCAAACTGTGATTTTTTTTTTAATAAAAAGAAATTTATTGTTTAATGATATGATTGTATAAGTTCTGAGGAGTGGGGGAATGGCATTTTGCTAGCTAAATGTCTTGGTAATTTCTTGTGCTTTGAGTTTCTGCTGACTAGTTTAAGGTGATTTATAGATCCGTTGAACTTTGGAGCAGGACTTTTCCAAAAGTTCGGCATAGCTTGGGAAGTTGAGCTCTTCCAAACTCTCTCTCTCTCTCTCTCTCTCTCTCTCGTGGCTGCCTTACAGTATGGAAGAGCTTCCCCTTAACCTTCCCATAGGGATGACATGTAAACATAAACTAACGGGCGGCACGATTAAGGACGTAGCAGCATGACATGCACTTTAAAAGGAAGGTCTGTAGGATCCACTTAAGGAGCAGGCTTGGTTCTGTACAGATGGCGAGCATCTTGCAACCAGATACCTTACAACAATAAGCCCTAATGGGCCTGCGTTTTGTTAGAGCAGGACATGAAGCTGTTTCAAGGACAGCAATAAAATGTAAAGCCTTTATCCTTCCCCCTCTCCCACCCCACTTCCTTGAAAGACAAAAAAAACCCCCAATAGCTGCCTTAAGAATGTCACGGGAACTTTACAAACATAGATAAGTTTTTGTTTTTTAAAGGTACAACATTTGGATCCTGCTTCCCCTTGCTTTCTCTCCCCCCCCCCCTTTTTGCAGAGTAACTTTCAACTGGAAACATGTGGGGTTGATCTGTCTTGAAGATCTGAAGGATCTGATTTTTCCCTCCTACCGTCTTCTGTCACTCTTTGGTTATCTCCCATTCTTTCTTTCTTTTCTTTTCTCTTCCCCGCTCCCTTCCTTCATCTTTTGAATGTCTTGATCTTCCCACTGCAATATCTTTGTGTGCTTTGGGAAAGAATGTGTTCCCAGCTGCGCTTAAATACCTGAGTCTTTTGCAGCGAGGCCTCCTGCAAAGGTCAGCTTGAGATGTGGAGGCCTAGAACTTCAGTCATGCTGTTTGCCGTCATAACTTGAAGAGGGCTGTCTGTCTGTCTCTCCCTCCATCTCTCTCTCTCTCTCTCTCTCTCTCTCTCCCCTTCCCAAGCCCCTTTCTTTGCTTAAGCCTTCGCAAGGGCTCATGTTTTCCCCTTGCCAGTGAAATGGAGGAATGCAACACAGCAGGAGGGGAGTTAAGGGGAGGGTGGGAGGACTTGTTTGTGAGAGAACTGAGTGAAGACTACTACTGAAGAGGTCGAAAGTGGGTAACCGGGGCAAATGGAAACAAAGGGACCAGAATACTACTACTAGGGGAAGTGCTGCTTTTCATTAAGACTACCAGGCTGCTCACTTAACTCAGGCCTGATGCCTCCTCCGATCTCATTGCAAGTGGCTTGGTGGGTTGTTTTTTTTAAATAACAAAACCCAAAAGTTTCTCTCTTTTATGTTTAGGCCTTAAAGAAAGACTTCCCTTCCCTCTCTCCCTCTCCCTCCCTCCCTCCCTCCACCCTGCGCCTCCCAAGTTGCTCACAAGTGACTCCAATTTTGAGCAAGTGACTGTCTTAGAATTGAACAAACAGCAGGCCATGGGAGCCTGAGCGGATCGGAGTTGCCAAGCTGAATTTCTTCAGAATGAGGGATGTGGTCTGCCTCTGTGATGTCTCTTCTGTGGAATGTTATGGAAGTGGTCGAATAAGGGGTGTCCCTTTTTAATGTTCTGTAGAGCAGGCATCTGGAGTAAGGGGTGATGGCTTGAAATGAGGAACATCTGGCAAACTTAGTCTGGATTCCAGGCGTTTGGATTCTGTGTGCTTAAAGGTGGTGCTGTCTATATAAACAAGGCCTTCTTAAAACGTTTGGCTGAGAGCAGTGATCGCAATCCTGTAAATGTTTTGTCAATCCCTAATTTAGTCTTTAATAGTCCATGGTGATTAGGGTACAGAATGTAAAACACAGGTGTCCATCCCTATTGGTCTCCCTTTGCCAAACTGATGCCCTTCAGATGTTTGGGACTCCTTGCTCCTTTCTTCCTCAGGCACCATGGTTGTGATGGCTGATGGGAGTTGTAGTCCAAAACATCTGGAAGGTAGCAGGTTGGCAAAGGCTGCCCCATAAATTGTTATGTTGCTGCCTTGTTGGTCCTACATAATGGCTCCCTTTATTGGACCAACTTGCTGGGGATACAAAACTGAAATTTACTCCCCTCTGTGATTTGGATTGGAAAAGATTGCTCTTCACTTATTATCCCCTTATTATTGCTTTACCAATGCAGAGCTCTCTGTATATAGGGCCACACTTTCTTTTGCAGCATCCTCTGAAATAAGATGTCAGTCGAACCATTTTGAGATAAGACCATCTGTAGAAGTTATATTTGTTAATTTGACATGCTTGGGGACCTTTTGAATCCAGAGCTGAAAATGACCTGAAAATACTGCAGTCACTTAATAATATTTACCACTTTTTTCTTAAGCACTTCACCCTAGCTCAGAGTTTGCCAAACTTGGGTCTCCAGCTGTTTTTGGAATACAGTTCCCATCACCCCTGGTTCTGCTAGCTAGGAATGATCGGAGTTGTAGTCCAAAAACAGCTGGAGACCCAAGTTTGGGAAACTTTGCTCTAGCACAGGCATAGGCAAACTTTGCCTTCCAGATGTTTTGGGACTACAACTCCCATCACCCCTAGCTAACAGGACCAATGGTCAGGGATGATGGGAGTTGTAGTCCCAAAACATCTGGAGGGCTGAGTTTGCCTATGCCTGCTATAGCCATTACAACTGTCTTGTACTGCTGGCACAGATTTGAGGCAGAGAGAGAGAAGGAAGGAAGGAAGGAAGGAAGGAAGGAAGGAAGGAAGGAAGGAAGGAAGGAAGAAAGAAAGAAAGAAAGAAAGAAAGAAAGAAAGAAAGAAAGAAAGAAAAGATGCTTTTAAGGCCACTTGATGAGTGCATGGTAAAGATTCAGTTTCAGGGCATTCAGCTGCTGTTCTTAACTGCCTGGCCCTAGCTCACTTGTCTAAAATCTTGCATTGCCCTTTTCTGTAGATCTTAGATTCCCACTCCCATTAGCCCCATCATTCATAGCTAATGGTCAAGGATAATGGGAATTGTAGTCCGGCAGCTTATGGAGGACCACATTTCCCCCATCCTTGCTGCAGATGGACCAGGAATAACAATGCACATGTATTTGGGTTTAAGACACATTGGTGTGGGAAAGTAGGAGTTGAGTGTTTTTGTGAGGAGATCCTAGCCCAATTCGAAATGTTAGGGAGTAGAACAAACCTAGAAAGGAACTTGTCAAAATGTTCATGATAGGCCCCGCATGATCACTAAGGCTGCAATCTTATTCCTACTTACCTGTGAGTAAGCATCCTTGAACTCACTTACTTTTTGACAGGTACGTGTAGGATTGTGAAAACTGTAAAAGTGTTGATGGCTAGAGTGTTGTGGCAGGACAGTTTTCTCTCTACCACATGGAGACCTTGGTAGTTGTTTCTGAATCTCAGTTTGTTATGTGGGAGTGTCCGAGACAAGCTGGATCTGTTCACAATATTGCCTTCCTTGTGAGTCTTGCCACTAGTCTGGTATATTGGACTAAAAGCAAGGAGGTTTGGGTCTAAGTCCCCACTCAAGAATGAAGCTCACTGGTGACCTAGGACTGGCCTCTATCCTTCCTTGTGGGGTTGTTGTGAGGTTAGACCATGGTGCTGATAACGCCAAGATTGCTGGTTTGATCCCCATATGGAACAGCTGCATATTCCTTTGTTGGACCAGATGATCTTCAGCATCCCTTCAAACTCTACAGTTCTGTTATCCCTCAGTCTAACCCAGGCTTCCTCAACCTCGGCCCTCCAGATGTTTTGAGACTACAATTCCTATCATCCCTGACCACTGGTCCTGCTAGCTAGGGATCATGGGAGATGTAGCCAAAAACATCTGGAGGGCTGAGGAAGCCTGGTCTAACCTGCTTCATAAGGTTGTTGTGAGGATAAAATAGAGATGGAGGATGTATGCTGCCTCTTCTCTTTGGTGGAACAACAGGAGAAAACATGATACTTTTTTGTGTGGTGCCATAACAAGGGATTTCATGAATCCACCATTTTAAAACTGTATGACAGCTGATGGCTTTAAAATACTCAGTGACTTTGTAGATCATGAATGGGGAACCTTTGGCTCCCAAATGTTGCTGTTCTTCAACTCCTGTTAGCCCCAGCCGGCATGGCCAATGGTCATGGATGATGGGAGTTGTAGTCCATCAACATCTGGAGATTCACCATGTTTGCCACCCCAATGTACACAAACAACTTGCTTTGCTTCCATTCCATGTACACAGCACAATGAAAGCTATTATACACAAATGGGTATGCTGTGAACACAGACCTACACAGGTAAACAAGGATTTAGTAGCATGGGTTTATTTCTCCTATATATTACAGATACTTCTGGCAGATCACATGCTGGTTAGCCAGCTGTTTATGGTGGGTGGAAAATGAAGGCCGTGATCCTAAACACTTCTTATTTATAAGCGGTCCATTGAAATTGACTGAGTTACTTCCAAGCATTGAGAATATTAGTCATTTAGTTAGTCTTGTGTGCACATATATAACATAGCTCATTGCTCTTTGGCTTTTTTATGTGTGTATTTCCTGAGTGCATGGAAGAGTAACTGAGCTTTCACTTTTTGCTTGTCTCTAGGTCCTTTAAGAGGAACGATCCTGTTAACCCTTACCATGTGAACTCTGGCTATGTCTTTGCTCCTGCCACCAGTGCAAATGATAGCGAAATATCTAGTGATGCTCTGACTGATGACTCCATGTCTATGACGGACAGTAGCGTGTAAGTATTTCCCTTGGTTGAATTTTTTGAAAAACTGTTGGTTCTTAAAAGAATCCTACCTGACCATGATCTCTGCTTTAATTTTCTGTTTAAAATTTTGCTACCCAGTTATATTTCTGATGGATTCTTTACCCACCATATTGCCATAAACTAGGAGTATGGTTTGAGCACAGTGTGTATGCCTTTGACGCAATGGTAGGAAATGACTCTCTCATTTCCATCACTTTGCAGGTATTCTCACCCAACTCTCAGGTGAACAACCTTGTTCTCCCAGTAGGACTAGAAATCCAGCCTCTTACCCATGGGATGTATCCATAATCGTCCCCATAGCCACAATTTTGCCCCAGCCCTTGTTTTTTTTAGGACTAGGTGTACTCTTATTATCTAATTAACAGTCGTAAAAAAAGGAATTGCTTCCTCTAGGCGGTGCTTTCTGAGGTTAGCTGCTGAACTTAGGAGCGATGTTCTATTGACCCAAAGAGTCAACAGCCTTCTTGGGCTGAACCTGGCTGACTTTACTTCTGTAAGAGGGTGGAGGCTGTTTGGAATGTGATGACAATTATTCCTTAGTCTCTGGAAGAAGGATGGGAGGAACAATCTGTGCTGTAAAATTTGTGGTCTTCTACAGAGAAGGAAATGGGAAGAAGTTTTCTGTTGTAATCTGCTTTAGCCATACAACTATGTACAAGGGCAACTACGTACATTGTCAATGGTTTCTCTCTCCCACCTCTACTTCATGTTGCATTGCTCTTCCTGCTGCTGGGTAGAGAGATTGGACTTCATTGCTAAATATCCCAAAGTGCTGTGAGGATAGGGGAGCATATTCTTTATTTCCAGGGGAAGGAACACTTTTTGGAGGCAGGTTGGGGTTGGGGAGTGCAAAGTAGCGTGGTTTTAACTTAGCATTGATATACATATGCACACAAACACACACACAATTCCCAAGGTCTTAACTTGAAATGCTTAGTTCTGCTTCCCATGCATGCACATATCTGGAAGCAATTCCAACCCAAAACAGTAGGACTTAACGTGAGTAACAGGATTGTACTGTTAGTGTACCCATGGTGGTTTGGAAACCTTGAAGGTGGAAGGAAACGCTTCGCAATTCCTTGTAATCCTTTTGGTGGCAGGGGAAGAATATGCACTTTTTAAAACAAAAAAGTCTCTAGATATAAAATAGTGCAGACTTGGTTATCCACCCTCCTTCTAATATGTGTGCAGTACTTTTTTTTAAAATGGTTTTATGGAAGAAGAAACCCATTCCTGCCTTACCCCGCTTTCTCGTTGAACAACATCGGCCTTGCATTTTCTTAAAAAGCTGCATCACTATTTTATTTCTCTTTGCCAGCTGGGCTGCGGTTTGTATATGTGCTCGGTGTGTCAACAGAGCATTCACTGGGTTAGTCATTTCTGGACCAGTGTTGGGTCACTTGGGACGAGCAGGGCTAGGATTATACCCTCTCTTCACAGCAATGCCAATTGTGGGGCCTTCTACAGATGAGAGCACTGAGTGAGAAATAAAGTGCATGCTGGATGAAAGGCTTAACTGAATCGCTTTCAGCCTATTGTTAGTCTAGGGGAGCTTAGAGGGGATAAGAGGGTAGCAGGCTGCTTTGAAATTTACTTGAACAAGTGAATAGGAGCTCCCCATAAAGCCGGGCATGAAAGGAGCCTGGCTGTTTTTTCCTGCCATAACAATAGCCAGTACAGGCTGTGAGGAGCAAGGGAAGCTTGCCTGATTAAACTGCTGGGAGCTTCAAGATATGGGGAGTGGGGGTGTTGCGGAGGTGGTGGTGGTGCTGAGGCCAGAGGGGGGGGGCGGGGAGCCAACCTGGATTTCAATAGGGCCCAGAATAGTTATATGGCTTTAGAGAGCAACCTGCAAAAACTCAAGGCATTTAACCAGTTCCTGCTGAAAACTGATCCCAAACTCCCCCTTCCCAACCCTCTCGAAGCCTTTGGAAAGGTTTGAATTTCCTGTGGTGTTGTCTCCAAACGACTGAGGAGTTTGTGTGTGTGAGTGAGAGAGAGAGAGAGAGAGAGAGAGAGAGAGGAGGAAAGTGGGACACACACTTTTTCCAGCTCTGTGGCGTCTCAGTGTTGTAAACTCCTAGAAGCAGAGCACGCTGATAGGCTTCAACAGCTGTTGCAAGCTGCGGTAACACTAGCACGTGTGCCAAGTTGTTTTTGTGTTTGAATTTCCTTCCCTGCCATGGGTGTATGAAAGAGAAACTTGAGCAAAAGGGAGGAAAGCGGGGAGGGCGGCGTGTTCCCGCTCAAGCCGCCTTCTTTTCTTTTCTTTTTGCTTTTGGAGGGGAGCGACGCTGGGAGAAAAGTGAAATCAGCTGCTGTTGTGGTTCATTTGTCACCTTTGATGATGTAGGGGCATGGTTTCGTCACACTTTTCCTGTAGCTTCCATGCCAACAAATTTGTGCAGCAATGCACCACTCTACTGTGTGCGTGCGTGTGTGCAATGGCTTTGGTGGGGTGCAAATCAGACAACAGAACCCACAGACATCTGAAAAGCCGGTATGATCTGGTCTCTTGTTTTCATGGTGGCCCCCAGGTGGCATTCCCAGCAAAGAAAATGCACACAATCCCTCTCCCCCCCCCCCTTTCCTGAACTTACATTTAACCCAAAGGATCAATGTTGCGTTTTTGTTTAATCTGCCCCTTTTTGGTGTTAGCCACAAAGCACCCAGGCAAATTCACATTTCCATTTCTTGATTGGAGGGAAGGGGCGAGGGAGGGAGGGAGAGACGAAAGGGGGACTTTTTATTATTTGGTTATATCTTATTTATGGATTTACTTTGGACACAGGGGAATACTGCTGAGCAAACTTCAAATATTACCTTATCTTACAAACCAGGCTTTTGATGTTGGCAAGATCAGAGGCTCCGTTTCAGAGCCATTGCCAAATGAAGATGGGAGTGAATGCATATGCGCACAAAGTCTGATATTTCAAAAGAAGCAGTGAAACTACATTCAGGTTAGGTCAGGCACATCTAAGTCAAAAGGCTAAGATAATTGGCTCAGCTTAAATGGCAGCTGACTGGAAAGAAGACTTCAAAACTAGTGTTTCCCCAGAAACAGATTGGCTTAGTACCAGACTGGTTAGCTAAAATGTTTATAATTAAACTGTGCTATTCAGTGCCTAAAACTATGCTGTTCTTCAGCCCAGAGTTGGATTTAAAACACATGCACACCAGGAAATCTAGCACAAATATTGTGCTTCTGGAGAAGGGAGGGGGGTTGGATTAACATGGACATCAGAAGTTGTATCTTTTCCCCCATTTTTCTTTTTAGGCAGCAGTATTAATTGTGCGCTGGTTTTGGATAGCATTTTATCCTAAAACACTTCAAAATGTTTTCAGTTTTGTCGAGATGCATTCAGTCAGTGACCTTTGGTTTTTGTTGTTGGCTTAGAGTTGTGCCCAATGTTGGTCCTACTCTGAGCAGGCTCACTGAAATTAACAAACATAACTAGCTTAGGTTTGCTAATTTCAATGGGTCTACTCTAATTTCAATGGGTCTACTTGGTTGGCAACAGCCCTTAGATATGTTTTTTTCTGTATCAGCTCTGGGTTCCGCTAATCTTCTAAGGAACTAGCATGGTATCTATGAGGTGATGCTGTTTTAGCCTCACAGCAACTCCTACAATATATTTTATCCTGATAAATTGAGACTTACCCAGATGAGCTTCATGGCTGGGCAGGACCTCGCTCATTCAGGTCCAACACTTCTGTGCCATTCTGACTCAGCTTGTAAAAATGCTTTGCACATTCTCTTTTTCTGTGATATTGCAGCTACCTTATGAGGTGCAGCCGCCATTGTTCTCATTTTTTTTAGATGGCAGAGAGGCAGGCAGGCAGGCAGGCAGAAACTTGGCTAAGCCCACCCTGTGAACCTTTGGCTGAAACAGGGCTTGAGCCAAAAATAAAAGTCAAGAATTCTCTCCCTTGTAACCTCACTTGATCTTCTTGGCTACCCTTGTTAGACTTGAAATTCAAGCACCAGCTGCCCGTCTTTTCTGTATTTAATGCATTATGGATTCTTACTTTCCTTCAATGCCCTTTTATTTTAAATACCCAAGAACCGGAGTTTAGGAAGCTTGTTTCAAGCCGTCGTTACGATTCTCAGTTCTGTTTCTCAGGGCTGTTCAGTAACGCCACCCTTCTTTTTAAAATGAGATTCGCCAGCCCTTTCTATTTAATTGTAATTAACGTCTCCCCCCCCCATCCCCCGCAACCAAGATAGCTGCTTGTTTGAGTGAGCCAATTAAGAGGACACCCTCATTTACCCAAATTGTGGTGTTAGGGAGCACTCAAAACATTCGGGCTAATCGGGGAGGCCTCAATGAATAGGAGAGGAGTGTCACATGGACACTTAGACTGCCGCTGTGCATCATGGTGGACTCGTAGTGAATGGGTATTGGTAAGTTTCCATTTAGAGGACTTTTCCTTATTGCAAGGAAGATGCTCCCTAAATGAGACAAAATAAAGCCAAGTAAGAAAATGCCCAACTGTGGCATGTCAAGCTTTTGGTGTTTCTATCCTCAGAATCTATTTAATAAAGCATCACATAGGAAAAAAAGGCAGTTAGTGGAAGGGAAAGCATTACGTTTCCATGTTTCCCCTGGCTCACCATTCCACCCCACCAGGTAGCATTCAGTAACAACTGGACATATGATGCTTAATACCAGGCACCCCCAAACTCCAGATGTTTTGGGACTACAACTCCCATCATCCCTGACCACTGGTCCTGTTAGCTAGGGATGATGGGAGTTGTAGTCCCAAAACATCTGGAGGACCAAGTTTGCCTATGCCTGCTTTATACAGAGTGAAGCCCAGACTGGCTGCAGCTCTTCATGCCTTCAGAGCTGCTGCCTGAGATCATTTAAATGGAGTTGCGAAGGACTAAACACAGGACCTCATACAGGCAAGCCGCATGATTTTCTATGGATCCCCATGCACTGCTCATTATTTGACTTTGCTTGTGCTGCAACACTGCTAGGACTACCCAGTCCTATCCATACAAGTGGCTCTCATTCATCCCTTGTCTACTATTCCTCTGTCAGGCTGTAGTGCAGGAGTGAGGAACCTGCAGGGGCCGCCAGATGTCGCTGGCCTGCAACTCCCATCATCCCCAGTCACTGGCCATGTTGGCTGGGGGCTGTTGGGAGATGGGAGTCCCAACAGCATCTTGACGGGCCACAGGTTTGCCACCTCTTGCTCCTTTAGATGGCAAGTTCTTTCTTGCAAAGAGATCTGCCTCTGTGTGAACCTCTGTTGATATGGAGCATGGGTCATTATTGACTGAAGCTTCGGGGGTATGCAATCGCATCTAAACAGCATGTATTTGGTAAAGCAGCCTCCCCACCTGCCTCTGCCTTGATGGAGTTGCTACATTCAATACACTTGACAGTTCTATGCTGTCCTCTCTCTCTGGATGCAGAAACGCTCATAGTGTCCAAAAACTGCTAGGATGCTTTTGCCTTCAAAGAGCTAAACTTTGCATCTCCTCCCCCTTGGGATACTTGGAATGGGATCCTAGCCTGTCTTAGATTTATGGCTGGCATTTCATTTCTGCATCCACTGGAGCTTAAGTGAAGACATAAGAGGTGTTTGCGCGATGTTTCTTTCTTGGTTGTCCAGCAGCTTTCTTGGCAGAACCTAAAGAACAAATGTAGCAAACTGGGAAGGGAGAACAAACTTCCTCCTGGTCGATGGTGCAGCTGTCTCTTACTTGAGCAAGCCATGCAAATTGTTTTTGCGACATGCTGTTTCGTCTGTCCAAATGTTGCATATGTATTTTTGCTGTATGCCAAGTAATTCCAGTCCAAGTTGATGAGAAAAATCCTAATAGTGTGATCTTTTACTTGTCTGCTCAGAAGTAAGCTCTGTGGAGTTCACTGGGGCTTCCTCCCATTGCAGTCCTACAAAGGATCCAAAGGTCAAACTCTGTTTGACTCTAAGACTTGGAGCAAGAGTAATCAGTACGGGGTCCTCCAGAGGGTGTTGGATTACAACTCCCAGCAGCCTCAGCTACCGTGGCCAAAGGCCAGAGATGATGGGAGCTGTGATCCAACAACATCTGGAGGATGCCATGTTGACTGCTTCTGGCTTAGAATCTAAGCAAACCACACCAAAGTTCAGCATTAGCAGAGAAGGGAGCCTGTACCTACTCTAGTAGCAGACATAAGCCACACGTTTCAGGTCAGATAAAGTGAAGAGGCTGGCTTTTTAACAAACCCATGCATCACTGCTAGAGGAACACACCATCTTACGGTGCACATTTTTCTCACCAGCCTTGCTTAGAAGCATACACCTCAGCTCTTGAAACCTGAATGAGAGCGTTCCTCTACAGCAATCTTTCCTAACCATGTGCCCATAGATACTGTTGAACTATAACCCTCATCGTCCTTGGCCTTCGGCTATGCTGCCTGGGGATCACAGAGGCTGTGTTGTAGCAGTGTCAGGGGATGTAAGGTTGGGGAAGGTTGTTCTACAGCCTGGATAACGACCTCCAGGTGACGGGCCAGATCCTGATTTCCCCACCTACAGTGGGCAGGGTTGCCCACCTATCCATCACTTGATGTCACCATGATTCCAGGTAACCCATTTATCATTTGCAACATGGGTTCAGATCCAGCTATGCTGCAAAGGAAGATCCAGGTTGACCCAAGTGGAGCTTTCAGTCCGTGCTGATCAGTGACTTCAAGCCCTGCTTTCAGCAGGGGTTGGTTAATTTCCTGCATTCCCCATTATGGCTATCTATTTACTTGTTTCATGTTTGAATCACTCCCCTTGAGGCACCGCAAAGTGATTTCTCCACCAGGACTTCTGCAGCACAGCCATATCCTGGTGTCTGCTAGCCCCTCTTGGTTGCTGTGTCCATACCTGATATGGCATCTGGTGTGGGGCTGTTGCTCATAGTTTGGGGGAAATGGCCTTGTGGAGCCTAATTGGGGTGGAGACTTTCCACCACCTGCTCTACAGCTTCATCAACGTCAGTGGAGAAAGCCGTGGAGGAATTTCAAAATGATGCCATTGCCTGTTCACAAAGTGCTGTGCCAAGAGGGTGGCAATCCAATTGTGTTCGCTGTCTAAGGTTACAGCTTGTTTGGCAAACTGCAGATTTGGGCAGGGTTGTGCCGCTCAAGAGGCTTCTACTGCGTGGAAATGGGAGTGACAAAGCCGAGGGCTGAGCAGGTGGGGAAGCAGACAAGTAACTGTAAACTGTGGTTTGCCTGTCTTCCATTTGGAAGCTCTCAACTATGGCTAGCACAAACTATTTGGGTGCCATCTTTGTTTCCTCCATTTCTTGGAAGGTGGAGGCAGATGAAATTGCACAAATGTTAAAAATGCTCCACTGACCACAGGGAACACCAGCCAAGATTGAATGCAAACAATGCATAATGCTTTAGAAAGATGTTTAGCCGCTGGCCATGGCAAATCTCCACACCTTTGCTGTCCAGATGACACTGCTAAGGGGGTGCTTTCTGGCAGTCGTGTAAGACTGTAGTTGGAACTTCTTATGTGTGGAAGCAGCCTCTTTTGGACTCTTCAAGAATTCTGGCCTCTATAGATTAAAGCTGACACTTAATTGCTTCCAGAAAACAACATGTAGCCAATGCAAATGTTGGAATTGTAATGTTCCATGAGCACCTGCCCACCCAGTCAGGAAGCAGGTTGTTTCATTCCACACCAGCTGAAGATTCCAGTCGCTCAAGAAGTAGCCCCATGGAATTACTTTATTCAGATTTTTTTTTGCTTTTTGCTTTTGGGGAGGCCAAAAGGAACGGACGTCCACTCTCTCAGTGAAACTATTTTCACCAGATGTGAATCTTCAGGAAGAATTTTGAGAGTTCCAAATGAAATGCCACATTTAAAAGCTCCACAGCCCACAATAATTTGGTGAACAAACCTCATGCCCATGTGGAAGTGGGCGAATGAGCAATGACTTGGGGGTTGGTTTTTTTCTTTCACCCAGCAAACCCACAATTGCTGATTTGGATGGACTGTGCAGCTTTCATACAACCCAGCATGTATTTGCTTTATAGCTGTTTGGTACAACGTCCAGTATTCGTCCACAGAGCCATTCATATTTACACATCTGTTGGGAGCAAATGCTCAGTGTACGTGAAAAGGTTGTTGCCTTTTCCGGGGAGCAGGGGTGCCAGAATTGTTTAAATGAATGCAAATTTGAAATTGTCCATTGATGACTGTTAAGGCTGAGTAGAAGAAACAAATTGCTTGAACTATCTAGTCAGCCTAGATAAAGCTATCTAGAAGAAACCCCTAGTGACTGATCAGTTATTACTATCTACAAGTAAAATTTGGAGAGGTAGATCACATCCCTGTCTAGAAATATTTATTTATTGATTCCCCGCAATGGACTGTGGGGTGATGCAGGGGCTGTTAAATATTTGGGAAACTGAGCATCCTGATTGTTTGGAGCTGGTGTTGTTCTGCAGGGCCGGTGCAAATTCTGGCAAATGCTTTTATCTGAAGCTCTGTAGTAAATAAAGATGCCTTCACAGCAAGTCTGCATGTTCCTTCTCCTTGTCAGACAAAACAGATCTTTTCACAAATATTAGGCCTGATCTGTGTAATATGTATGCCATCTGGAAAGCCCTTGTCTGCGTTCCATGTATCCCTGGTTGTGTTTTCTGCAGCTGTGGCATGCGTTGGCCCATTTTGTGGTTCAGGTGTCCAGGAAATCCATTGCTCGTGTGCAGTTGTCAATATATGAATGGCCCAGCCTAGCGCACATGGAAAGTGCATTGAAATGTGACTGGACATGCAGGGACAGCTTTGCTGGGGAATGGAGAACCTATGGCCCTCTAGATGATCCTAGGCTACGAGTCCCATCATCCTTAGCTATTGACCTTGCTAGGTGAGAACTGATGGGAGCTCAAGTCCAACAACAACAAAAATTGGGCTGACAACCAGTGCACTGTTTTTTTTTCTTGAAGTGTAATTGTGTTTAGCAGGACGTACTATTCATAGAATTATAGAATTACAGAGTTGGAAGGGACTATGAGGGTCATCTAGTCAAACCCTCTGCAATGGAGGAATCTTTTGCCCAATGTGGGGCTCAAACCCACTACCCCGAGATTAAGAATCTCATGCTCTATTGACTGAGCTTAAAAAGGTTTGTGGTGTTGGAACACCCTTAAAGAAAGCACCTATCTAGGGTTGCCATATTTCAAGAAGTGAAATCCCCACAACATGAAGTTTTTAAGCTATTCCTTAGGAAATTCGCCCCCCCCCCCCAAAATCAACAGTTCCCGTATGCGTTTTCCCAGTCATTTTAACCGATTTTCAAAAAATTTCGCACAAATGGCATTCTGGACGGCAACCCTAATTTACGTACGACAGCTCTCATTTATACTAACACTCATGTAGTATGTAGTCTCAAGGACTTTTGGAATAATAGGCTCTACAATAAAGATTATAGAGAAAGGCAGCTGTGGCTCATCCTTTGGATTTAGCCTAACAGTTCCCTGGTGCACAAAAGCAGGCGATACCCCTATCACAGCAGAAAACACAAAATTTGGCTAATATGCACACATTTTAAAAAGTTGTGTGTGTGTGTGTGTGTGTCTGGGTTCCCTGATTGATCAGGGTTCCTAGGTGTGCACACAAGTGTTTAAAGTATATTATACCTGTATATTATACAGGCTTTCCTTCTTAAATGACAGAGCAAAGATGGGGAGACTAGTGGCTCTCTAGATGATGTTGAAGGAGTCTCCCTCCCATCAACCCTGACTATTGGCCAGCTGTCTGAAGCTGATGGAGTCTAACAACATCTGGAAGGCCACTGGTTCCCCATCCCTGGGCTAGAGCCATGAAGGTCACAGTGAAGGCATGCAGTGGGTGAAAAGAGAGCTTCCAAGGATGTCCCTCAGACATGGAGCAAGCCTAGCTTTGCAACTGAAGTGCCAGGTGGGCCTGTCTAGGAAGAGAATGCTGGCTTAGTCATCTGTCTCTCATTGATTGTGCCAAGTGGCATGTTGCAGTCTTCATGAAGAGCCAGCCTGTCAGACCAGGCATAGCCAGCTTGTGCTTCAGATCTGCAGAACTACACCAAACCATAAGCCTGAGATTGATCCTGGAGCAGAAACATTCATTCAGGCTCAATGCAGTGAGGAACTGACAGAGTGGCCCTACTCTGAAATGTTGCATGTCTTCATCCTAAGTTACACGTACGCACACAAACACAGAGGGGGGAAACACAGGCTGTTCACATTCACAGGTTCAGCCCACATTGGGACTTACAGATCCCACTGGAAATTTCCACAATTCCTGCTTTCCATATTATAAAAGGAGTAGGGACAAAAGCCATACCACTCTGCCGAACAGCAGCTGTTCTTCCTGTTTTCAGTGCGCCATATGTACAAGGCCTCAGTTAGATGTGGTATGTTGGCAGGCAAAACCATATTCCAGTTTGCAATATGCCTTTTTATTCCTATTTGTAACCTAATTTACATGCATATACAGGCACCGAAACGAGCAAACTCAGTAAAGAAATTATGAAGAGGGGGAGGCGTAGTAACCAGATTGCAGAAGTTAGGAAGCAGAACATCTTGTCATTTTGCCCTGCAGGGTTGTTTTTGTTTTTTGCACATAGAGATTTCTTCAGGCATAAGCTCTCTGCAACTTGGGGCCTGGATTTCTGAAGAAACACTTGCTTTTTGTATAAACCTGCTCATTTGCTAAGATCATTGGAGCAGGCTTTTCTGGTGGAGCTACTGCTAGTTGAGGCACAGGGTGTGACAACCCAATGGAGGGCCTTTTCTGTGTTGGCACTTGGTTTAAGGAATTTCCTCTTCTCTAAAATGAGGTAGATGCCAACCGTGATGAACTTTTGATGCAGGCCTTCCTGTTTATTCTGGCATTTGCTGGCTACTAATTCTAAGCTCAGAATAATATACATTGCTGGTTATGGAGGATGTAATTTGTCCATGGTTTCTAATGTTTTAATATGTATCTGTCTGCACTGGAATGAAGAAATATCATGCCACCATTCTGATTTTATCTGTATGATATGTTGTTAGCCAGTCTAGGGTCCTTCAAGAGGAAAGGCAGAATATAAGAATTGTTGTTGTTGTTGTTAGGCGACTTCCAACATATATAAAAACATAATATTCTGTGAACCATTCAAATATTACCTAGTTGATGAGCAGTATATATAAACTCTTAAAGTAAATAAAAGAATATTTTTCAGCGAAGTTTGACTGTGGAAGAGGAAGAAACCGTTTTGACTGCAACACATGACTAGTTATTTGAAGGCCCAGCTCCAAGGTTGTGTAGGCCTGTGGGCAAAAGACAGCAGATTGGTCAAATACTCAGCCCATCAACCTGCCTCTCTGTTCTACAACCACCTACGAGAATCTCTGAAGTAGGGCTGTCAAATTCTCTTTTCTTAAATGAGTGAAGGAGAGTTTCAGGGCTGGAGTTTGAGCCAGTCCTATTTAAGCACCCTTTTTGTTGTTGTTGGGCAGCGAGAGATGCTTCCATGTTTGTTTCATTGCATCTTAGCTGAGTACCTTGTTTGAAAAATAACAATTTGTATCCCTTTACTTCTAGTGATGGGATCCCTCCATACAGACTCGGGAGCAAAAAGCAACTCCAGCGGGAAATACATCGGAGCGTCAAGGCCAACGGTCAAGTTTCTCTACCTCACTTTCCAGTAAGTACTTGAGTTTGTTCAGGCGATAGAGAGAACCCGTCAAGACTTACTGGCCCTAAAAGTGTGCTAAGCAAAACTGGGAAGAGAGAAGCCCCTAAAAATGGCAGTCTACCAAAATGCAGATGCAACACTTTGGCTAAATATATAATCGGCATGATGTCATTCAAAATATACGAATAAGCCACTTCAAAACTATATATATATATATAAAATAAAACACATCTCACAAAATGTGCAAGTAACTGCAACTTGTTATATGTATCAGAGTCAAACAAAGTCACTTCACCAGCAGCTACATTATCCAGTGATACCCACTAATATGATCTTCACTAGTATGTATATTTCATTGATAATTATTCGCTGATAAAGACTTTATTCCGAAACAGTTGAACTATTCCGGATGCACTGTCCTTTCCAGACTTTTGTGAGACGTCTTCCTTTGAGAGACGGTTTGGCGTTCCTCACTATTCATTGGTTGTTTGACTCTTTGTTTGACTCTGATACATATAACAACTTGCAGTTACTTGTATATTTTGCGAGATGTGTTGTATTATATATATATATATATATATATATATATATATATATATATATATATATATTGTTTTGAAGTGGCTTATTTATATATATTGAATGACATCATGCCAATTATATATTTACTAACATTTATTAGTCAGTATTGTGTTTGCATTTTTGCAGATTGTCACATTTTGCAACACAGGGGTTTGTGTTTCCTAGAAATGGCACAGCAGGCTCACTGCCCACATCCTATGAATGGTGTTTACCTGAGGCAACTGGACTCATCTTCACTGGAGGCAGTAGCGATGGAGTTCCACACTTCTTCCAACCAGCATAGGGGGACATAGGAAACGGCCCTGTTTGTCCATCCAGCCTAGTTTTGTCTACTCTGATTGGCAGCAGCTCTCCAGGGTTTCAGGCCAACAGCCTTTCTTATCACCCGACTATCTGATACTTACTGTTTTTCTTTTTACACTTGAGATGGCGGTTCTTCTGCATGCAACACACATCCTCTTTCATGGGGGCTATGTTTCCTCTCCAGCCTTTTTGCTCTTTGTGTTCTATGGACATAAAAACCTCTCAGAGGCAAGATAGGCCAGGTCATTCAGCTTCCTTCATAGTGTGGCGGCAGCAGTAGGGATTGAAGCCAATGTCTGTTCATATCTGAGCTACTTTGTCCAGTCATGGCACTTTGATAAGGCTATGCAATCTCTAGATGAATTTAGCTTTGATGCCTTTTTGAGCCATTCCGTGTTGTTGTTTGCTTCAGTATAGGAGAGATGGAATGCTGATCCGTTGGGTGGTGTTTGGTTTGGCTTGGTTGGAATGCAAAGTTGCATCAGCCTAAAATAAGAGGAAGGAATGTACAAGATGGTGGAAGACAGATCCAAGCATCCCTCCCTCCCTCCCTTCCTTGTATAGCTAAACAAGGTACCAGGTACCTTACACCGGCAGTTATCCAACATGTTTAATTAAGCTTCCTAAAAATGTACTTCCAGAGTTTCATTCCTGGTGCATGAGAAATTCTTTCTAGGTTTAAACCTGAAAGTTTCCCGCCTGCCTCCTTCCCCTCAATGTTTCCTTTTTGCTGGCTACGAAAAACCTGTATCCATGGCACTCTGAGTACCATATGCGAAGGGCAGTGGGCAGGTCAAAAGGTTACCTGGCTGTTTCCTTCATACTCCACCCTGTGAGCTTCTAGACTAGGTATGGGCAAGCCTGGGGCCAGGAGTGGACTTTGGTAATAAGACACCCTGTTGTTGTTTAGTCATTTAGTTGTGTCTGACTCTTTGTGACCCCATGGATCAGAGCACGCCAGGCACTCCTGTCTTCCACTGCCTCCCGCAGTTTGGTCAAACTCATGCTGGTAGCTTCGAGAACACTGTCCAACCATCTTGTCCTCTGTTGTCCCCTTCTCCTTATGCCCTCAATCTTTCCCAACATCAGGGTCTTTTCAGGGAGTCTACTCTTCTCATGAGGTGGCCAAAGTATTGGAGCCTCAGCTTCAGGATCTCTTCCTTCCAGTGAGCACTCAGGGCTGATTTCCTCAAGAATGGATAGGTTTGATCTTCTTGCACTCCATGGGACTCTCAAGAGTCTCCTCCAGCACCATAATTCAGAAGCATCAATTCTTTGGCGATCAGCCTTCTTTATGGTCCAGCTCTCACTTCCATATATTACTACTGGGAGAACCATAGCTTTAACTATACGGACCTTTGTTGGCAAGGTGATGTCTCTGCTGAGAGAGGACAAAATTGGGCGCCCCCCCCCTAAATATTCCTTATTTTCACAAGTATTGAGTAGATACCCCTATAAGTATAGGATGATGATGATGATTTCTTGTGTCCCCCATCTCTGCATCCTGTGGGGGGGGCGGGGGGGGACCACCCGCACCACCCTAAATCCAGGCAGAAATGATGGGAGCTGAAGTCCCATAGTGTCCGAAGTACCACTGTTATAGAAGCACCTGCCAAACAGTAGGCTTCTGAATCCCAAGTGAGGAGGGTGGTTTTGCACTCAGGTCCTGCTTTTGCAGTCTTCTTATGTTGTCACATATCTTTTACCCCATTGGAAATTGGAAATTGGAGACTTGACGGATGTTTGATATGATCCTGCAAGACTTCTCTGTATGTTCTTTCTTGTTTCTATTTTCCTGTATGACTCCTTTTCCAATCTGACATACTTCCCCCCCCTCCCCGCTGTGTTCTCTTTTCACACTGGGCTCCATGTGCCCAGCCACCATTGGAAAGATGAATTCTGGGTAGAACCCCCTCCTCTTCCTCCTCCCAATCACTGCCTCTTTTTTGAGGACAATGAATATGGACTTGCCTTCTGGTATGTTTGCACCATGTTGATTAGCTCTGAAGAACTGATATGAAGTGTCTGCCCTCCTACCCATTTTAAGCCACATGAATGGATGGCTAGGAGGAAAATGGGGGGGGGGGAGACGCTTCTTAAATCTCTCCCCTAACTTCCACAGCTGCTTTCCCCCCCTTTCTTTCTTTTTTTCTAAAAAAAAAAAAAAGGATCATGCTTTGCATTTTCTGGTCTGCTCCAGGACGTCAAAGAGAGAGAAACGCACCAGGAGAAATCCTGTGTTCACTGAAGTCACTGGGAGTTCTGCTATTTGTTTGAGCAGAGCCAGGATTTCTACCACCACTTACAACTTCTTGGCAGGAAATAGACATCCCAGCTTCTGCAAAGGAAAGAGGATATTTGTACCAAATATGTGCCTTCAAAAATTAAAAATAAATAAAAAAACCAGTGTTTTTCCTGTCTCTTGGTTTTCAAGGAAAGCAGCTAATCTGGTTCTATATATTTTGGAAGGTTGGCTTGCCCTCTCCTTTAAAGTACAGAAGATTTGAGGGAGATGCTGGTGTGATTCTTTTAGCGAGGCATTTCTCTGCAAAACTATTTACCCAGACAAGTGCTAACCTATCTTGTCTCATGATTTGTGTAACCAAATCCCTCTCCTTATGTAGTAGAGAAAACATTAGTAGATAGATAGATAGGTAGGCAGATTGATAATTTGAGGTGTACGGAGATGTTTTGTGTGTATGTGCGCGCTCTCTCTTTATTTATTTATTATATTTCCCTATCCCTTCCATAAAGAAAGTTCTATAGCCTCCGCTTGTAAATTAGATTATTTTGTCCTGGGGCGTGCAAATCGACTTTCTCTGTAAGGCAGTGCTTTGATCAGGGAACTGAATAGAGCCAGCTTGTGTAAGAGTGACAATTTCCAGCAGAGTGGCCTTTTTCTACCCTCACATCATTTCTGAAGCTAAGTGGTTGCAGGAGAGAGAGAGAGAAAGAGAGAGAGAGGCCCCACCTCATCTCATGGGTAGTATGTGAAAGAGTTCGGCTTTCTGCTTTAAAAAATAAAAATAAAATGTGTGTTTGTGTGTGCGTGTGCCTGCAGAATTTAAGGGTAAAGGCAAAAAGAAACGGAGGGGAGTACTTGTGGGGAGATGAGAGCAGCGATTGTGGGTGGGTGGGGGTCTTTCCTAGCTTCTTTTGGCAAAGATTCTCTCGCCTGCTTTTTTATATTCTACACTTGATTTGGAGATGTTCCCTTTTCCCTTGATAGATCTGCTTGAGGCAGCCGCGCTCAGCAGTGTAGCACTGCTTGCCTGCAGCAGCTTCCTTCATTTTCTGTACAAAGAGATGGAGGGCAGGGAGAGGGGGGGAGTGAGAGAGAAAAAGAGAGAGAGAGGGAGATCTAGGACACTGTTGAGACAACACTACCTCAAAGGTGCCCAGTGTGTAGCCAGGAAATAAATTACCAGCACTTCTCTGATCTGCAACCGTTTGACTTCTCTTTTTCTCCCCCCCTCAGTTCCCTTCCCTCCCCCCCCCCAAACATCTTATTATATTTTTTTTAATTTCCAACTCCTTTCTGTTTATACTCCACTTTTATTCCTTGAGTTAAAGTCTCTCCCTCCCACCTCGGAGTTTTTCATTTGATGTTTGACAACAGTCTTTGAAGATTTTCTACTTCAGAGTAGTTACTGATGGGCTGGTTGTACTACAGAGAGAACAAGCAGGGTTCCTCGGAGTGCGACCAACTGCTCCTGCCGAAGGCAAGCGCTATTGGGGAGAATGTCACTCCATGAGGCCACGGCAACGGCTCATAAAAATCCAGAGCAGACCATGCCTGGTTGCGGACTCCTTTTCATCCAAACATGGAGACGCAACCAGCTGAACGGGGCCAGGAATGCTGCATGGGCTGAGCTGCCTCGGCTTCCGCCGCCTGCTAAACATGGCTCGCTGTTTTTGTCCCCGCTCTGTGTAGCGAACCCACCGCCTTCCTAAGGAAATGACCCCCGTGGAACCGGCCACCTTTGCAGCTGAGCTCATCTCTCGGCTGGAGAAGCTCAAGCGGGAGCAAGAGACCATGGACTGCTTGGAAGAGAGGCTGCAGCAAATCACAGAGGTAGGTGGATTAACCCTTTCAGGGGCGGACGCCTGCTGGGTGGCAGCCTCCCTTGGCTAGGAGGAGGGAGGAAAGGAAGGAGGGGGTAGCAGAGGCGGGGGTTCGAAGCGGGATGTTAAGAGATGGCAAGACCACAGGGCTTCTTCGTTCCTACTTAGGGGCAAGCTGTCGATTCTCCTGCCTTTAAAACCCGAAAATGCGAATGATTCCCTCTTCTCGTGTCTCTTGGTATTTAAAAGACAATAACGGACCTGACCGCCCCCCCCCCCCTTGTAGGTCTGTTATCTCCTCTTCAGGCTGTTAATGCAGAAATGCATAATGTCTGGAGCAGTTTCTCAACCGCCCTTGTTCAGCTTTGCAGATGGATGGATTGATTGATTGATTGCCCTTCGTGTTTTGCCCTTGAAGGATGAAGAGAAGGAGGGATCCGACGCACCTGCGGGTGCACAGCCTGGCCGAGAGGTTGGGGCCAATCAGCACCCGCCACACCCCCTTGCCCTCTTGCCCTCCGGCAGCTACGAGGATGACCCTCAGGCAATCCTAGACGACCACCTCTCCCGAGTGCTGAAGACCCCGGGGTGCCAGTCGCCTGGCATGGGCCGGCACAGCCCTCGCGCACGCTCTCCGGACCGCCTCCCCGGGGGCAAGTTGCTCCTTGCGCCGGGCACAGCCTCGATCCCCACAGCCTGTGCCCTCATCGGCAAAGGATTTATCACGAAGCAGACCACCAACCACGTTCACCACCACTACATCCACCACCACACCATTCCCAAGACGAAAGAACAGATAGAAGCGGAAGCTGCCCAGCGAGTCCAGTGTTTATGTGCCGCCGGGGGCAGTGACTATTATTGCTACTCAAAGTGCAAGGGGCACTCCAAGGGGGTGGACCTCCCTATGGCTCAGCTAGAGCCGTTTGGGTAAGTTTCCTCTGGTGGTTGAGCATGGGGAAGGGCAGGTGTCAGAAACTTGGCTATAGTGCTGTGACTCACGCCGTGCTCTGTAAACAATGGGTAGCTGTTGGTAGTTTATGAAATCGCAAAGAGCTGGGGATTACGGGGAAGAGGAGGAGAGCTGGGGTGCTGTGTGTTTCTGGCATAAGCTAGCAGAACGGCAAACAAGCAGCAATCTTAAGTGCTCTTCTCTTTTCTCTCTCACTGAAGCCTCAGCCGAACCGGGACACTACCCAAAAGGAACTGTAAGCTACCAGATGGCATCATTCTGCCAGGCGGGGAAGGAGGAGGGCTCTCCATACCACCAGGAATCCAGCTACCTGGAGGGGAGGCGGACCGCTCTCAGAATGTCTGGCAGTGGATGCTGGAGAGTGAAAGACAATCTAAGCACAAACCCCATAGGTAAATATAAGCTGTCTGCAACACTCTTGCTCCCGGTAAATATTTATCTATTACACAGCTGTCTATTTTTACAATCACTAAAAACAAATGGAGCTCTTTTGCTCCTCCGGTTTAATATGAAAGCTGTTCTGCGGAACCAGAAAAACCACAAAAATGTCATGTTTTTGGCAAGAGCCCCTTTTCATGTTATGACAGACTTTTTCTTTTCTTTCTTTCTTTTTTTGGGAGAGTGAGTGCACAGAACAGAAGCTGCTATTAAACTCATATTTTCCAGCTTTTATAACCTTGTTCCTTCCCTCTCCCCTGTCTTTTTCTCTGCAGCACACAAAGCACAAAGAAGGCCTACAATTCGGAGTCCACCAGAGGCGTGCCTGGCGAGCGCCCGGCCCGTCACCACCTCTGGGGGAGCAGCAGCCACCCGCGTGGCGCACAGCCCGCCCACCCTTTCGTCCAGGATCCTGCCATGCCCCCGCTGACGCCGCCTAACACTCTGGCCCAGCTGGAGGAAGCTTGCCGCAGGCTAGCGGAAGTGTCCAAGCCACAGAAACAACGGTAACCTTCCTACAGGTTGGGTGCTGGGGTGCCTCTTTACTGCAGCATAGGTGCAAAAGGTCTTGAATGTGTGAACATTATCTTCAAAAATTGAATGTTTTCACATCCTTATCAGCTAGCTGATGGTTTGTGGCAAGAAAATAAAGCAAAACAGGCTATGTTCTTGCAGGCTCGTGTCTGGTGGTCAGTCCTGAGAATGAAAGATGGGAAGGATGTGATGCTAATTCATGCAGTTCATTTAGCCCTCTTGGAGGGGTGACTTGGGGCTGAAGCACAGCGGCCACCTCTTTGCCCCCTCCCCGACCTTAACGCTTTTGTCATTAGGAAGGCTCTTTCCAGTCCAGTTTGAGCTTCACACAACCCTTTTTAAGATGGAGAAGAAACAAAACTTCTTAACAGCTGTAAAAAAAAACCCACAATAGCTTGATTTGTAAATCCCCTTGCAAGTTAATGCCATTTTAGTTTGGCTGTCTTCATCCTAGTGGAAGCTTATGGCACTGCAGGTGATGTGAAGGTCTGGTGGTGCAAAACCACACAAGGCCCAGCCATTAAACGGAACATTGCCTTAGAAATTATAATCTCCCGTTCTTATCATAAACAATTAGAATATTGAACTCTGCCCTTGTTTGTTTTTCTTAAACGTCTTGTGGAAGTGAATCCGGTTACTTGGCGAAAGAGCCTTGCTGTCTTTCGCTGGAAAACTCAGGCATAGTCTTAACTGTCTGCCCTGGATATTAGATATACTGGTGGGATTTTGACATCCTTAATCATTCTTCCCTTTCTCTGCTCCCCCTCCCCGCTTTTCAACCTTTAGATGTTCAGCTTCGAGTCAGCCCAGGGATCGCAACCACTTGACTTCTGTACCAGGAGGAAACAGTCCTTTCTGCAATGCAAGCGTAGCGGCAGAAGAGTGAGTGTTGCCATATGCAACATCTAGCTTTGGATATCATTCATTACCTTTCAAAACTTGTGTTTTATCAGTGGGGTGGTGCTTTGAAAATGTAATCTTTCCGTGCTTGGTCTTTCCTCTTTTGAGGGGGGTGAAAACAGAACAAAACATTTTTTTCCCAAATCTTTTCTTCTGATTTTTTGATTTTTTTAAAAAGCTTGCATTCCTGTAAAGTGGACAAAGATTGGATTAGTCTAATTACAGGATAGTTCTTTTTAACAAGAAATCTGTTACAGTCTAAATAATTAAAGTTTTCTTTCTTGCGCTCTTCATCTTAAGCAATGAGCAATGTTTGAAGTCCAGGCTAAGCCACCTGACTGTAGCCTTTCATTTTTAATTGGTTGACCTTAAGTCCACCAGCTGTCTGTGCGAGTAGCTTTTTTTCTCTTCCTGAAGCCACTCTACAAAGACTTGGAACAAATTAGGAAGAGTAAATTACTGTGGAGTAACACTTTGTGACCTTTTGACATGCCAAGTCAATGTTGCCTCAGAAGTTGCCTGCATGGCATTCAAAGCGCTGTTGCTATTCTGCTGAGTAACTGAGTTGTTTGTTATTCCCTAAGAGGGTCGATCTTCCTTGGGAGTCCCAAGGTGTGAGGGGACCTTAGCTATCTGCTGCTCCTGCCATTGGCTCCACAACAACATGGCTCCAAAAATCTGCTTGACTGTAACTGCACCACAGAATCTGGTGCAACAGGCAGATCTCTTACCTGGACACAGCAGTTTTTAATATGCATGTGTTGGTACACATAATGAGCAGCTTTCTAAGTCACATCAGTGCAGAAGAAAGTATGGTGTTTGCCTTGACATGGAAGTGAACTGGAAACCTCTGCTCATGTGAAGCTTTGGATTTATTTTATTTATTTAGTAAGATATTACTATAATATCTCTCTCTCTCTCTCTCTCTCTCTCTCACTCACACACACACACACACACACACACACAGTTACAGGGCAACTTACAAAATATAAGGCAATATAAAAAATAATAAGCAAAAAGATTTTAAAAATGCCCATGTATAACTTAATTGACAGCATCATAAAAATGGCTTAACCATTCCACCTCTAAAAGCTTGACAGAAAGAGTGAGTTCTTATCTGCTGTCTAAAACAATATAAAGCTGGGAGGTCATTCCACAGATGTGGAGCCACCACCAAAAAGGCTCTTGTGTGTGTGTGTGTGTGTGTGTGTGTAGACAAGATTGTATTACACATGGTTGTAGAGGCTTGGAAATCAAGTTGATTTCCAGAGGGATAACCTTGTTAGTCTGTTGCATTAAAAACAAGGAGATCAGTGATAAAATGCAACAAATTGGTAAAATGCAGTTCAAAACACATAGATGAAGGCTTAAAAATCTAACCACTGCTGAAAGAAAGTCCAGAAATTCAGCATGGAAAAATATAGAAGCTTTACAGGCAACTAGTTTCAGAAGATGTTCTCCATCAATTTATATTAAGACATTCATCAATCCATGGAGAATAACACTGCAGTTTCTTAGTTGGTTCTGACTGAGTTTAATTCTTCATCCACAATACCTCAAGGACCACCTTTCCCCATATGTTTTGGCCCAGATCCTGCGCTCATAATCCTGGACCCTTCTTGTTGTGTGCCCTTCCTAAGAGGTCCAAAGGGCACCACTGCATATCTTTAGGTGCCAGGCAAAAAAAATTTCCTCTACAGCCAGGCCTTTGGTCTTTAACCATCTGTGGCCTTTTAGAAGTGGGCAAGATGTTTTTAATGTATTTTTCTCTATTTTTTTGGCTCTAACGTATCTATGTGGGGTTCATTGCCTGCATGTTTGGTTGTAAATTGCTTTGGGTTGCCTTGGGCATGATAAAACAACTGCCAAATTTAAATAGCAACAACAACCATTCCTTCTGAGAAGGTTACAGAGTGCTGGGAACCATAGTGGAAAGTTTCCTCAAGGGCTGTCTCTTCTCAGAATTCACCTGTATGCAGTTTAGTTCCTAAGAAGTCTTACACAGTCCTGAGAGCTCAGTAATTCAGCTAAGCTCCCCAAAGGAACAAACACTCTAGTTGTCTATGGCAAAGTGAACCTGGCTGCGAAGTGGCTAGAAAGCACCTGAGCCAGACTCCATCCATGTAGTTGAACTGAACCATTGCATACATGGGGAGGGCTAAAGCTCCAGCACTCAACTTCCACCATTTGGCCTATTCCATTGGTGTTTGGAAATGGACAGCAGGGTTGTTGTTGCTTTTAGGAACATAAAGGAATGACTTGACTTGACCAAGCTCATACAACATATAAACAACAAATTAGAGGTGGGAATGAGACTGACATCGTGTTGCCCTGTGGACCAAATTGACTCGAGCCTATAAAGCAGGGATGAGACACCTGTGGGCCTCTGGATATTTCTGGACCACATTTCTCATCACCCCTGCCCATTGGCCATGATGGCTGGAGCAGATGGGTATCGGCGTATGGAGGATGACAGGCAATATTAGAAGGTGGGGTGGGGCAATGGTACTCACCTGACCTCTGGTTGCCTCTGTTGTTGCTGCATATTGGAACAGAGAGGGGGAGGTTGGCAAGGCGCAAAAGCACTGGTGTGAACAGCAGGTTAGTTCCACTGGTGCATTTGCACTGCACCAGCCTCACTTCTGCCTTGCTCCCTCTCCATCCCTGTATGCAACTGCTAGATGGGCAACAGCAGGCTAGGCGAGTGCCCGCCTCCCACGCTGCCATCCACTATTGGCCACAGGTTCTACAACCCCTACTGTAAATCTTTAGGCCACAAAATATGTGTTCAGTCTGAGATTTTTACATGGGTTTCAGGTTGGCAATTAAAGCTTGTGCATTTCCGGGTTCAAAACTCCACAAAGTTTGCTGGTCTTGCCCCTTGGCTTTAATGCTCTGTGTTTAAATGCAAACCCCATTCCTCTAACCACCCTCTGGTAATGTTTATCGGGCATGGAGACTTTTAGAGTTTGGTGTATCAAGCTTATGCATTTATTTTACTATCCAGCTGCTATAGGTGGTTAGCTGACTATATATGCTCCTCATGAAGTTGTGCTCTCTGACTATGGCATAAATACTTTCTAAATAATGTCTATTTCTTTCGTCCCTTCTTTTATGTTTCAGTCACAAAGAACCAAAGAAACTCCCTGTTGCTCACTCTTCCCAGCCTAGTGAGTTGGTTGTCACTTATTTTTTCTGTGGAGAGGAAATTCCCTATAGGAGGATGTTAAAGGCCCAGAGCCTGACACTTGGGCACTTTAAAGAGCAGCTGAGCAAGAAGGGAAATTATAGGTAAGCATATTTGTGGTTTCTTTCTTCTTCTTCTTCTTCCCTTGTGTTTGCAGAGACCGTGTGCCAAAATAACCAAAGAGATATTTCTAAGCATCCTCCCACAAGGAAAGGCTTTTGATGGTTGGCTGCAACTTTGCTCACTAGTCTGTCTGAGTTTCTGCTGTCCTCTTTGTATTTACCCACCAAACCAATAGTAGTTAAGAGGTGGATTGGTTGCTCCAGCAACCAGACTAGGCCTCACCGGGTGGATAGACTATATAACGATGTTGCTAGCACAGTTTCCTTTCACAAGCGGATGAGCCACAGTCTTCCGTAATAGGTATTCATTCATTCTGAGTTCATTCCCTGGCTATTGCTGCTGCCTTAGAAGTGCTTCTGGTTTTGTTTGTAACAAGTAATTTGATTTCCCTGCAATCGATTGCTCTGTAGCTAATTATTCCCTCTTTGCAGTTTGCAAAATGTAAATAATCAGCTTCAGAGTAATCAGCTGCTGAGGGGTAGCAATGTTTATTGCGCATGTAAGTGCTTCCTACGAGATCACAGGTATGTGTCTCTGTTTGCAAGGGAGGTGATAGTGTCTGAAGTGTGTTCTTCCTTTGGTTAGGTGATTCTGGGGTTTGTTTTGCACAAGGCTATGTAAGCAACTAAGCCTTAAATCAAAGTCCTGCTTGCCCATGGAAACAGACTCAAATGATAAACCCTAATTTGTGAAAATAAATAAGCCACTTTGATTTATTGTACTTGGTACACTATTTGCTGAAGCACAAACTGTGTGAGGAGAGGTGTAGGTTTCACAGAAGGTACTGCAAACTAGATGCTACAAAATCAATATTGTAGTATTAAGTAAAGATTTCAGATCATAAGATTTCAGATCCATCTCCTGGACAGTACATAGGATCAACCGGACATGCAGTTCACATTCCCTCTGTTGGCACATCCTGTGTAAATACCCAATGTGTGAATGTGCCTTTAGTGAGATACGCCTTAAGTTGAGATTCCTGCATTGCAAGGGATTGGACTAGATGACCCTTGGGATCCCTTCCAGCTCTACAGTTCTATTGTATGATTCTATGTGCATTTGGAATTTGTGTTGCCAAATGTCCCTTAGTCAGGCAAACCCACTGCTCACATTATACCCACTTCTCACATTAGCCAAGGTGTGAATGTCTGTAACTGGCAGGACTGAGACAGCGGGGAAATGTATGAGCATCAGTGGAGGGGCTCAAAACCCACATTGGAAGCTGTGGATTCATTCTACCGCAGGACCATATAATTACCCCCATAGCTATTGTCTTCCTCCCTAGCATTTGTTACTCTTAACCTCCTGATCCTCTGTGTCTTCTCCACTCACAGTTGCCCTGGTGCACTTGAGTTTTTGCCAAAAGCTCACAACATGCCATTGGTTCCTTTGGAAAACTTACTGCTTTAAAGCAGGGGTAGGAGATCTTGTTCTGCTCCAGACATTGTTGGACCACCACCAACCATCAGCCCCAGCCAGCATGCCCAATGGTCAGGGGTGATAGGGGTGCAGTCCAGCAGCATTTGGAGAGCCACCCCAGCCTTGATGTGTTTTCTGTGTTAGGAAGACATGCCCTGCCTATGTATTAAGGTCCTCATTGGAAGCTGTCCATCTGACATCAGAGGAGAGGCAGGAAGCAATCCAGGATAGGACCTTTTGCTGTTACTGCCTGAGGAATGCGTGCTCTAGGGAGGCTTGCTGGCAACCAACTCTGTCTTTATCCTTTTGCCCTGCTTTTTTCTTTTTATTCCTTCAGGTTTATAGCACATTGTAGCTTTACTCTGATGTTTTTTATCTGGCTTCTATAGCCATTTGTTGGTTATCACTCTGGGTTGTTGTTTTTTTTTTTTTAAATCACTCTGAATCGCTTTGAATCTGGTGCCCATACCAGATGGGAAGCAGAATATAAATGTGTGAAATTACAGCATATAAAGCCCATCCCTACGGGGCAGCACATATGCTACCAAAGTGGTGTGTTTGCTGATGGGAATGCGAACTAAAACTCTCCAAGGGGCAACCAGCATGTGGCAGGCAGTATCCATGTGGTTTGAGCTGCCAGTGCTTTTCTTCCTTGCTTCCTCAGCCTGAAAACGACAGATTTCCCTGTATGGACAGCTGTTGTGCAAGTGCATGCATAGCTCAGATGGTTTGAGCGTGGTGCTGATAATGCCAAGGTTGCAGGTTTGGTCCCCGTAAAGGACAGTCTGCGTATTCCTGCATTGGCAGGGGATTGGACCAGATGATCCTCAGAGTCCCTTCCAACTCTACAATTCTATGAAGTGGTGGCTGAACACACCAAGGAGAAGTTGTTGTGCATTTTGGGTTCCTGGTAGCATTGGGAATCACAGGTGGGGAGAATGCTGCTTCACTCAGGCCCTGCTTGTGGGCTTCCTACAGGCATCTGGTTGGCTACCGTGAGAGCAGAATGATGGCCTAGATCAGGGGTTGTCAACCTGGTCCCTACTACCCACTAGTGGGCTTTTCAGGATTCTAGGTGGGCGGTAGGGGGGTTCTACTGCACAAGCTGAATCCTCCTTCCATTGAGCACTGGTGGGCGGTAAGGAAATTTTACCATCAAGAAAGATGCATTAGTGGGCAGTAGTTATAAAAAGGCTGACTACCCCTGGCCTATGGGACGCAGGTGGCACTGTTGGTTAAACCACAGAGCCTAGGACTTGCCAATCAGAAGGTCGGCAGTTCGAATCCCCGTGACGGGGTGAGCTCCCATTGCTCGGTCCCTGGTCCTGCCAACCTAGCAGTTCGAAAGCATGTCAAAGTGCAAGTAGATAAATAGGTACCACTCTGGCGGGAAGGTAAACGGCGTTTCCATGTGCTGCTCTGGTTCTCCAAAAACAGCTTAGTCATGCTGGCCACATGACCTGGAAGTTTACGCCGGCTCCCTCGGCCAATAAAGCAAGATGAGCGCCGCAACCCCAGAGTCGGTCACGACTGGAGCTAATGGTCAGGGGTCCCTTTACCTTTACCTTGACCCTGGCTTAGATGGTACATTCAGCTGATCAAGCAGAGCTCTCATGTAAACTGGATTGTAGAACTCAATGAACATAGGCCCCTTTTCCACTGTGATGTCCAGTCCGCTGATGCCAGTTTTACGGAATGTATCTACGCTCACCACCACCAAACTGAGTGTAAGCTTTTTGTAAATTGCCTTGTTTTCATGATGAGCATAGTAGGGCCTGCATCTAACCTGGTGTGCTAGTGGATGCCGCCTCAAGGGGTCCTGCTAGCACAACAGGGCTTCCCCCTCCCCTCCAAATCCAGGGTTTGAAATTAGCAGGGCGCCAGGTGCATTTTGTGCCTAAAGATTCTCCATTTGCGAGCACCTCAAAAAGTCTTAAGTGCCATATTTCACGCCTGGCTGACACTCAAGGATTACTGAAATGTATGTTCTTTGAAGCCTTGGAGTATATGTTAAGGATAGACAATATGTTAAGGAGTTTAACAATAAAGAGTACAGCGGTACCTTGGGTTAAGTACTTAATTCGCTCTGGAGGTCCATTCTTAACCTGAAACTGTTCTTAACCTGAAGCACCACTTTAGCTAATGGGGCCTCCTGCTGCCGCTGCGCTGCCGGAGCACAATTTTTGTTCTCATCCTGAAGCAAAGTTCTTAACCTGAGGTAATATTTCTGGGTTAGCGGAGTCTGTAACCTGAAGCGTATGTAACCTGAAGTGTATGTAACCCGAGGTACCACTGTAGAGTGTTTTGAAAACCGAAGTACGGCACCAATATTTTTTGTTGTAAACACAAAATTAAAACATGTATTAATAATTTCTGCTAAAAAGGTGATATTAGCAATGTGTCACTTATGTGAATTGCGTATTAGCTCATGCTTATCAAAATGATAAATAAAAAGTGTTGCCACACACACCCCGGGGCAACTAGACATTCTGTTTTGGCACCCACAACCCAGGTCCTAGAAGCCATTTGGCTCCTAGCTTTTCTATCCCAGTTTCTAACACTGTTCAGATCTGCTCCCCATCCTGTCCCAAGCACAAAAAATTTCAGGACCACACTCTAAGGGAAACCTAGATTTCTGTTTGCACACCATGTCTCTGTGGCATACACTGCCATGAATGGAGTAGAGACATGGGTCTGAAAACATATAGTGGAGATGCGAAAGTCCCAGGGGTGGGGAATTAAAAATTCTATTTAAAAAAACCCCTGTGTTTTTCCTCATTTCCCTTCAATTAATTTTTTTAAAAAAAATGGGGATCATGAAACACTTTCTTTTACAATGACAAACAAAATGTTTAAGACAAGGTGTTCATCTATTTACTCCCCCTCCCAAATTATTTCTAAAAGTGTGCAACAGGAAAACCTTTATGTAAGACTATTTACAGTATGCCATCATTACAGTTCCTGTATTAAGTCCTCATCTGTCAACTGTGAGTGCAACTCTCACATACAAGAGCAAGATGCATCTCTGCCTCTTGGAAGGCACTGCCATTGTCACAAGAGAAGGAAGAAGGTTCTGTTTTTTTTTTTTTTAAATATTTTTATTTTTCCATATAAACACAATACAACAAACATAAACATACAAAAACAAAAACAAAACAAAAAACATGTATCATTTCATATCCTAATTTCATATCCTATCTTCCCCGACTTCCTCATGCCTCCCCTTTCTGTATTCCAAATTCTTATCGATTGTTCAGCAAATCTTCCCTTATTTTAATTTAAATTTAGACTATTCTTCCTTATTTTCCTTGTCTTAACCATTGCTAATAGTAACCATTTACTTTCCAGTCCAACATCATTCTAACTTTCATTAACTTTATAATATTTCTTTAAATAGTCCTTGAATTTTTTCCATTCTTCTTGCGCTGCTTCTCTTCCCTGGTTTCGGATTCTGCTCGTCATTTCTGCCAAGCCCATATAGTCTATCACCTTCATCTGCCATTCTTCCAGTGTGGGTAGTTCTTGCGTCTTCCAGTACTTCGCAATGAGTATTCTAGCTGCTGTTGTAGCATACATAAAGAAAGTTATATCCGTCTTTAACACCCCTTGGCCGACAATACCCAAGAGAAAGGCCTCTGGTTTCTTGGGGAAAGTATATTTAAATACCTTTTTAAGTTCATTATAGATCATTTCCCAGAATGCCTTAATCTTCGGGCAGGTCCACCAAAGATGAAAAAATGTACCTTCAGTTTCTTTACATTTCCAACATTTATTGTCAGGCACATGGTAAATCTTTGCAAGCTTGACTGGGGTTATGTACCACCTATATATCATTTTCATAATGTTTTCTCTTAAGGCATTACATGCCGTAAATTTTATCCCGGTGGTCCACAACTTTTCCCAATCAGCAAACAAAATATTATGACCAATGTCCTGAGCCCATTTAATCATGACCGATTTAACCGTTTCATCTTGTGTATTCCATTTCAGCAGCAAATTGTACATTTTGGACAAATTCTTAGTACTGGGTTCTAACAGTTCTGTCTCCAATTTTGATTTTTCCACCTGGAAGCCAATTTTACTGTCCAGTTTAAACGCTTCATTTATTTGATGGTAGTGGAACCAGTCTCTCACCTTCCCTTTTAATTTCTCAAAACTCTGCAATCTCAATTTGTCCCCTTCCTTTTCCAAAATTTCCCAGTATCTTGGCCACTTGGACTCCATATTTAACTTTTTAACTGCCTTAGCTTCCATTGGCGACAGCCACCTTGGAGTTTTATTTTCCAGCAAGTCTTTATATCTGTCCCAGACATTTAGTAGTGCTTTTCTGACAATATGATTTTTAAAACTTTTATGTGCTTTAACCTTGTCATACCACAAATATGCATGCCACCCAAAAATGTTATTAAAACCTTCCAAATCCAAAATGTCTGTGTTTTCAAGAAGTAGCCATTCTTTCAGCCAGCAGAAAGCTGCCGCTTCGTAGTAAAGTTTAAAGTCTGGCAGGGCAAACCCCCCTCTTTCCTTTAAATCCGTTAGTATCTTAAATTTAATTCTGGGCTTTTTGCCCTGCCAGACAAATTTAGATATGTCTTTTTGCCACCTCTTGAAACAATCCATTTTATCAATTATTTGCAATGCTTGGAACAAAAACAACATTCTTGGCAATACATTCATCTTTATAGCTGCAATACGGCCTAACAAGGAAAGCTTCAAGTTGGACCAAATCTCCAAATCTTTTTTCACTTCTCTCCAAGTTTTTTCATAATTATCTTTAAACAAATTCACATTTTTAGCTGTCATATTTATACCCAAATATTTCACTTTTTTAACCACAGTCAACCCTGTCTCATTCTGGAACCTTTCCTTTTCTATCTGTGTCAAATTTTTCTCCAAAACCTTTGTCTTAGACTTATTCAATTTAAATCCTGCCATTTGACCAAACTCTTGAATTATTTCCAAAACTCTTTTCGTGCTAGCTTCTGGCTCTTGCAATGTAAGTACTAAGTCATCTGCAAATGCTCTCAGTTTATATTGTTTAGCTCCGACCTGAATCCCTTTAACCAACTGGTCCCTCCTAATCATATTAAGCAAAACCTCCAGGACCGGAAGGAAGAAGGTTCTGATGCCTCTTTTGATTAGGGCCTTCCTCTTGTTGGAGTAGTTGGAATACATCTGTCTCTGTCCTCTTTAACAGGCCTCAAAAGGACTGGAAGTGGGAGAAAGTAGAGAGCGACAAAATTTCGTTGCCATTCAGTTCACACTGCTTGGGGGGACGGTCCCCAAAACACCTTAATAAATTCAATTGTTAATTATTGTCTGGATGAACTGTAACTTTTAATATAGCAGATACAATAATTATATGGTAGACCAATATACATAATGCATAAAGTTACAAAGTGACTTTTGATATGCAAAGTAGTTCATTCCCCCCATTTATCCCCAAATTTCCCTTCTTTCCTGACAAAACCCTCCCTCCTCCAATGACTTCAAAATTTCCAGAATTTTTTAGATCTCTTAAGTAGACACAAAGCCAGGGGCCTTGAATTTGCCTTGAATTTGCTTACTGTGTATTTTATGGAAGTCAGTGATGGGAAAATCAGGACCGGATCATTCTGATAACCTCTGAAGAACTCCTAGAATGAAACTGATGATGCTTAGCTGAGGTTGTTACCATTCCTATAGGACAGGGGTCAGCAAGGTTTACCTCACCTGGGCCGGTTCACTCCAGTGGAGATCCCTTCATGGGCCGGATCACGTGTGCGCGCCTGCGATTTCCGGCATCTGCGCATGCGCAGACGCGATTTCCGGCGCCATGGAAGCAAGTCCCCACACCGCGCTGTGGCGGTTTAGTGCAGCGTGGGGGGACTCGCTAAGTGAGTGGCTTGGTTCGGGGGCGGCTCATGGGCCAGTTAAACGACCCCCGTGGGCCGCTTGTGGCCCATGGGCCTTAGGTTGCCGGCCCCTGCTATAGGATCACGCTGTAACTGTGGTTAGAGCATTTTAAAGTGACAGATAACTTTGGGCTTATTATTTCTTTGACTTTTGTACGCAATGTGTACAAAAGGAGCTGAGGCCAAAGACCAGTGGGGAGATAGATGGATGGATGGATAGATAGATAGATAGACAGACTGTACAAGATTCCCCCCTCAATATATTTTGAGGGGGGGATTCTTGTACAGACCCAAGGTGAAACTAATTATCTGAATGTGTTGCTCCCTCAGGGAATCATTTTGATCTAAGCTTTGATTATTATTATTTGGGGGTGGGTGGGTGGGTTGGGGGGAGGAGAGGGGGACGAAGAGCGAAGCTGCAGGTGACCTTCAAGGAACAGGGCCATATATACTGCCCAGAGTTGCAGGCATTGCTGAGGGGAAGGATTGGCTTGGTTGCTCTGGTCACATCTGGCATTGATTTTGTTCCAAGGCACACTTAATAAGCATGTCTTTGAAGCCTGTGCCTTTCATTTTTAACACACAAAGGCATGCATAAATGGTTGACACTCAAAATTCTTTATTGAACTAGTCAGTCTGCAACAACGTAGGTACCTCGGGTTTCTGCTGGGGTACTCTTCAGCTGAGGCGGTGTGAACTCAGGGGTGGGTATGTGCCTTTGTTGATTTGTTTTTAGGGGAAATATTAGGAGGCGATTTAATAGTTTTGGAGTTTCTCTCTCTCTCTCTCTCTCTCTCTCTCTCTCTCTCTCTCTCTCTCCACACACACACACACACACACACACACACACAAAATATCAGAAGCATGCCCTTACACTTAACAAACACACAGTCTCTCTCTCTCTCTCTCTCTTATTCACTCTGCGTAGTGTTGGGTAACATGGCAGTAGTTCAGAAAAAGAGCAGTAACTCCAAGCCTTGTAGACTGTATGGGTGCCAGATGTAGAAAAATCGGGGGGGGGGGATGGGGGGAGAGACATACAGCAGAAGAGGGGGAGAGAAAGAAAGCAAACCTTGCCACATTTTTTCAAAAAGTGTTTCAATGGAGAGAGTCCCCCCCCCCTTCCACAAGCAAATAAGGACCTCCTGATGTGTTTTAAGAGGTTGTGTGTGTGGGGGGAGATATTAGTTTGCATTCTCCCTCACCAAACCCCCACCTCCCCCCCTTTTGCACTTCTCTGTGAGAAATAAGGCTGTAGTTATGGAAAAGGTCAGCCTGTGGAGCTCCCCCCTCCTTTTTTTTTCTTTCTTTCAAGAAAATAAAAATGTGGCGTTCAAACAAAGAATTTTGTCAACGCTGCCAGAGTTTTAAGATCAAGGGGGAAGTTATTGCTACAGCTGTTTATCCTCTTGGAAAGGAGGAGATAAAACGGAGTGAAAGTCCTTTTGTGCCTCATTCAAAGTTTCCCCCCCCCCCCTCCTCATTTTTCCTCTCTGGCCTGCTAGCTTGAGGGATTCTAGAAGGAAGTTTCATTGTATTTTGGTTTTGGACCAGCAAAAGGAAGGCTGGTCGGTGGGAGAATTTTGGCCTCTTCTGAAGTAAATGGATTTTGTTACATCCATGGGTTCATCTGAAAGTGACAAAAAAAGTCCGATGACTGAACAATTTTCCTTTTCTAACTTGATTAAGAGACCCATCTTGTTATCTCCCTAATCAAAGTCAGATAAATAAAACCTCCTGTCAGATAAACCAGTCTCTTGTTGGTATGTTCAGAGGTCTTAAATATCAAAGCAAAAACGGGTGCTCGAATAGATCCCTAGCCAAAGAAAGTTGCTTTATAAGAGGGAATTCAAAATTGAGGGGATACTTAAATAAAAATGGTAGAAAATGTGACTAAGCTGCCTTTCCTTTGAATATACTTAGTTACTTTAAAACTTGGGTGGTGCTTGTTGGTGTTTTCCCCTTAAGGCTGATCGGATAAGAATATTTCCTTGCCTGTGACTGCATGGCAAAAGAGAGCTCCTTGGAAGAGGGTGAGAGATCAGCCTGGGTGCAAGGAGTTTTGTGTGTGTGTGTGTGTGTGTGTGTGGTAGTAGACAAGCAGGCTCCCGAAATGCTAACCCTCTGAATGGAAGGCCTTCATTTTGTGCATATGCAATTAAGCAGCCTGAGAAGGAAGAATGCTGGAAGGGGGGATAAAAGGAACCTTTAATCAAGAAGCTGAACGGTCTAATTCAGGATAATAGAGGGGTCCTTACTGTTTGACACAAGAGGGGAAGGGGCGCTATTTTTTATTTTATTTTTTGTCTGCATGAGCACTGGCTTCGTGATCTAACGATCCCAAGCCTGAAGAAAGGGAAAGCGGGACACTCCTGCTTGACCTTTCTGTGTCAAATATTGCAATCTAAGCCAAGATTGCTCATTACGCAGGGGGCCACTCGGAAATATCGAAGCAGAGATGTAGCAATCTCTGTCCTTTTTTTAAAGTGTTGTTCTGTTTTTGGATGTTCTTCTTTGGAATGTGTCAGCAGTTGGGAGCTTTTACTAAAAAAGAAAAAGGAAAAAACAACAACAGGCCTCAAATGAAATATTCCCGGTTTTACAATGTGTAACTTTTCTCTCTTCTTCAAAATCCACTTTAGTAGAAGTCTCAAAATTGTCTATAAGGTTTAGTCATATGGCTAAATCGGAAATAATGGGTTTTGTTTTGGATTTTTATTTCCTTAAATCAGACGCTTGGCCAGGGAGAAACTTTGCATTCCTGCTGCCAATATCTGTAAGTGGTTTAAAGAACTGTCCCAAAGGTGCCTCCTCTTTCAAAAGAAGTATTAAGTGGTATATTCAATTTGCTTTTTTGCCCTTCTTTTGTTTTTCCAAGAGCTTTCCTCTTAAGTTGTATTTATATGTCCAGAGTGTGATATGTCCAGTCTAAATCGTGTAGATCTTTGAGCTGTGGAAGCTTAGCTTGGTTTAGGAGGGCAGTTCACAGCTGTAGGGCCTGTTCTCATGGAGACTGCTTTGTCAAAATATATTTGGTTGAGCAAAATCAGTGGTGCTGGTCTCGCAAATGATAAAAGACAAGATTGTGGGCATTGATATAAACCCAGGGGTCAGCAACCTTTTTCAGCCATGGGCCAGTCCACCGTCCCTCAGACCATGTGGTGGGCCGGACTATATTTTGGAAAAAAATAAATGAACGAATTCCTATGCCCCAGAAATAACCCAGAGATGCATTTTAAATAAAAGCACACATTCTACTTATGTAAAAACACCAGACAGGCCCCACAAATAACCCAGAGATGCATTTTAAGTAAAAGGGCAGATTCTACTCATGTAAAAACCACGCTGATTCCCAGACCGTTTGCGTGCCCGATTAAGAAGGTGATTGGGCCACATCTGGCCCATGGGCCTTAGGTTGCCTACCCCTGATATAAACTGAGGGGGTAAGACAGACATTTCCTGATATTTGAGAACCATGGTGCTGCAATCACCTCGTGGTCAGAATTGAACTTGCGCTTCCAAGTTCCAGTAAAGCAGATTTACCTCCCATTTCAGGGCTTCAGTTCACGGACTCCTCTTTCCCATCTGCTTGTACACAAAGATTTATAGATCACTTAATCACATTACGCACAAGTTGCGCCCACGACTTACAAGAGGGTTACATTCTGAGGATCACACCTAAAACCATAATTATGTATAGTCAAAACGCTTTGGGGACAATGGCAGGTGGGATTTCCAAAGTCTTTTTTCCTGAATGGGACACCCGCCCCCTTTCTGCCCCCTTTAAATTTTTTAAACATTTTTGTGTGTAAAGCTGAATGCACACAAGTGAAATGCACCTAAGTTTGCGGGTTTACTGTACATAACAAAATTAACACAATAAAACACAGCAGAAATCCCAAAGCCTGTTTCTTACCCACAGATAAATAAAACTTTTAAAAGCAAAGGTATACAGCTAAATAATACGTTCTGTGAGGGATTGCTGAAATAATAATAATAATAATACCAATACCAATATAGCAAGGGTGCTGATAATGCAGTGTCATTTTAAAGTGGTCTATCGCAAAACTTTGGCACAGAGAATGGCAGTAGGGTTTTTCAAAAAGCGTGGAGGTTTAAAACCTGGCCAGTGGATAACTCTGCTTGAAATAGTCTCAGCAGCTTCTGTGAAGACACAAACTCCTTCCAGTCCAGCATTTGTATATCTTACGACAGGAATATAAGTCAGAATTCTGAGTTGCGATAATTTCTCTGTCAGCACAGCTCTCTCAAAACAGCTTGGGCTCAATTACAATGCTGAGGTCCAGTCTGAACTCCCTCTCCCTCTCCATGTGTGTGTGTGTGTGTGTGTGTGTGTGTGTGTGGCGCCCCTCCTGTCCCTAAACCAGAGGCAGGCAACTAGACTCCAGTTCCCATCAGCCCCGCCAATAGTCAGAGATTATGGCAGTTGTACTCCAACAATATCTAGAGGGTCACAAGCTCCCATTTCCTGCCCCCAAACCATACATAAAAGTTACATTCTGCAAGCTAAGCCAACTCTGCATACCAATGGAGCCTGTCAAAATCCTCATCCCTTAGATGGAACATAATTTGCCATGTGGGCCTCCGCCACCACATTTCAAGACATGCACCACTTCAACAACAGTCAGCAGCACAAAATGGGACTATGGAGTTTCACACGGTGATGATGGAAATCCATGTGTCCTTACGTGACAACCAGGGCAAGGTTCACTTGGCATGCCCAGGCTGTTTTTCAGTAGCATCTCTTTTGTAACCGTAATGTGTGCCGTTAGGGTGAATCATATGGATAACTAACCTGAGAGTTAACAACATTATAAGATGTAGCAAGGCTTTTGGGGAAGAGTGCGTTGAGGATCATATTGATGTACTATGTCAAAGAAGCAGTCAGGTAATGCCAGCCTGTGGCAAATGGATCACAGTTTCATCACAAGATGAGCTAATGGCCACTTGCCTTAGATGCCTTTATAAAAGGGGCTTGGAAGGGGTGGAATTCACAGAGTGTAGGGTTGATCAATGGTGGTAGCCAAATTCAGAGGCACTGTGCTGTTGAATATTAGTTGCTCGGGCCAGTTGGGTGTTCTGTTGATCTCCTACCTTGCAAGAGGATGCTGGAAACAATTGGGAGGCAGCAGATTATGGCTGCTGAACTTCATCTTTGGTTTGATCCAGCAGGTTGCTTTCAATCTGCTTGTGGGCTTCCTACAGGAACCTGGTTGGCCACTGTGAGAACAGGATGCTGGACTTAGATGGGCCATTGGGTCATCTAATGTTATGTTTGGTGTTCTTTGTCTCAATTCTGCCATAGCTACCCATGGAAACATAAGAGTTTGGTGTTTGGGCAAGGAGTGTTGGGCTCCTATGACATTCTGGATATGGAATGTTGGGTGGGTGCTTGCTACAGACACTTTCAAAAACAGCAATTCCAAAATGCTCTTTATTTATTTTGCATCTGTTGATCTTATTGATTCCAGGTATTACTTCAAGAAGGCAAGCAAAGAGTTTGACTGCGGTGCAGTTTTTGAAGAAATCTGGGACGACGACACTGTTCTGCCAATGTACGAAGGAAGAGTCCTTGGGAAAGTGGAGAGGATTGACTGATAGATTGACTGGCTGGCATTGTCTGTGTGAGTGTATTTTAAGGAGACATAAGCTAAAAGACGCTGGCTTTTGGACAAAACCACCAAACAAAGCTTTTGAAGGAAGGTTGGAACCAATGAAGAAAAAGCAACACAGACAAACTAAGGTCTATGAAGACTTTGCCAAATCAGCCTTACATTATTTTTTTTTAAAAAAAGGTGTCTGTTGAGCTGGGTGCAAGGATGTTAACAACCCCGAACTATTTATTGAAAACATGACCACTCTGGGTTATTGAAGATGCAGACCATGTTTTGAAAGACTTCCATATATAATATATGGCTTCCTGGGGATCCCAAACCTTATGGACTAAGAGAAACTGTGTATAGCTTACCTTACAGTAATCCTTATTGATATTTATTGAACAGTCTGGTTTTTTCCCTTAAGTCCAGTTTATGGACATGCTGCTTTAAACAATGGAGAGAAGAGAAGATGTGATATGGAAAAAAGGGGTGGTTTTATATTTTATTATTTACTTTGTTTCCACTATCTAAATCATTAGAATTTTGTCTTTTATTAAGAAGAAAAGAAAAGTGAATTCATTTCTGCCACCTTAGAAAACAAGCTGGAATCATGTTCTGTCCAGCATTATTCCTCCAGCTGTTTTTTTCTTGGAGGAAAAGGGGAGGAAGAGGGAATATTGTCGTACACATTTGCTCTTCTAAAAATTGGTAGATTTTGAATCAATGCTGCTCTGTTTGTTAGGTCTGGTTCAGATGTATAACACTCACTTGGTTGCCTATCAGTGGTTAGGAGATCAGGATAACCCCATAGACTGTTACATTCTTCGTCCTGCTCCCTTTCCCCATGAATCCTCTTTTGGGTATAACCACAGTAAAGGTAAAAGTTAAAGGACCCCTCAATGGTGAAGTCCAGTCAAAGACAACTATGGGGTGTGGCGCTCATCTGCAGACAGCTTTCTGAGTCATGTGGCCAGCATGACTAAACCGCTTCTGGTGCAGCGAAACACTGATGGAAGCCAGAGCACACGGAAACGCCGTTTTACCTTCCCGCCACAGTGGTACCTATTTATCTCCTTGCGCTGGTATGCTTTCGAACTTCTAGGTTGGCAGAAGCTGGGACAAAGCAACGGGAGCTCACCCTGTCATGGGGATTTGAACCTCCAACCTTCCGATCGGCAAGCCCAAGAGGCTCAGTGGTTTAGACCACAGCGCCACCCACGTAACCACAGTGCAGGGTTATATCTGCCCTGATGGTAATGCTAGCTGTTATTATGTTTAGAAGAGTTTGCTCAAGCCTGCTTCCAATCATGTTTGTGAAGTTTGGTTTGAAGCTCACCATGGCTACCGTTAATGATGGTCCAAAGGAATGCTGCACCTTGGTGAGCTTGGGGAAAATTCACTGCAGGAGAGGACAAAGAATGAATACACAAGCCCATAGGTGTTCCTGATCCCTCTAACCATGGGCAGATTGAGAATGTTGGCTCTGCACCAGACCTAGCAGTGTTCTCATGGGATAAATATAACAGCTACAGGGGGTAATAACAATATATGGGTCTTATAGTCAGTTTCTGTGGTAAGAATATACAGTTGTCTGTATTTTTGTAGCATTGCAGTATGCAATGCATTGCATTGCTTCCAGTGTCTTCAGCAAAGCATCCTATAGCAAGTCCCCAAGTGCAGAATTATGAAGTTAATGCAGACCCAAATGGTTCATATAGTCCAGTTTTATGAAAAGCGGTACATGAAACCATCCAGTTCACATAAACACCACTTTAGCCAGATCACACACACAACTTTGGTCTCCAGCTGTTTTTGGACTATAGTTCCCATCATCCCTGACCACAGCTCCTGCTAGGGGTGATGGGAGTTGTATTCCAAAAACAGCTGGAGGCCTAAGTTTGGGAAACCCTGAATAGAATGTTTTTCAACGAAATCAGTGATGCTTTTTTATTTATTTATTTGAAGAAATGTAGTCACATTTTCGGTAGTGGTACTTTTCTGTATGGTAAACTGTATTTAATAGGCCAAACCGTCAAAATGTATGGTGCCCCATCCCATTCCATTATAGCAAATGGAAGCTAGTGCCCTGTTCAATCCTGCGTAGCTTGCTTCCAACTTTCTAGATGATGAAAGTACGGCTCCCCATAATAAAAGATTCCACTGAGCTATATAAGGGCAACAGAGTCTCTCGCTTTGGGTGTGTCGTTGTTCAAACTATCAAATACATCCTCTAATTGGATTGTGTGTATTGTGGCAAACAAAGTTTTTTTTTTTTTAAAGCCCCACCTGACCACCCTGAAAACACATTTTATTTCTATTGTGTTTTGTTTTTAATTGGTGCATTGTATGCCAACGTTACATTTCTTTTGTATAATACGTCTGTATATAGTGTAGGAAAGAATGTAATGCGAAAACGCTATTAATACACTATCTCTAGTGTGTGTTTTTAAGAAAAACACTTCAATCAGTACAGTACCTGTGCCTACATGGTGTTAATATGCCATGTTACGCCCTGTGTTCAGGGTCCAAACTCTTCCCTTCTTTGTGTAAAGGGGTTTATGTATAATATATTTTATGCCTTTTTACTACAAGTCCTTGTACTTTATGACTTTTGCCATGACATTTGTTCTACTTATACTGTAAATTATGCATTATAAAGAGTTTCATTTAAAGAAAAAAAATTACTTGGTACAATAATTATTGTAATTAAGAGATGTAGCCTTTATTAAAATTTTTATATTTTTCAAATTAATATAATCTTTCCCCCCTTTTTTTGTTCTGGTTTTTAAATCTAAGGGTCTTGTTGTTGTTGTTGTTGTTGTTGTTGTTGTTGTTGTTGTTGTTGTTGTTGTTGCTTATTAGAGCAAGTTTCAACCATCATAAGCATCCTAAATCCAACGAAATACATTCCTAGGAGTTTCATTTTAAGAACTTTGTTGCGTGGGAAGGGGGAGGGAAGGGAGACTAAAAGGAAAATGCAAGGGGTTGAATTGAGGGGTGGGTTAATTAACTGGGAGTGAAGAAATCATAAGTAAGTTATCATCTTTAGACAGCTGTCCTAAGATCACTGAATCTCAAACCACAGGAATCCAGGCAATTTTGGGAGTTTAAAACATTCTAAGTTTGAAAAGTTGAAGTAATGAAAGTTGAAATCTCAAGCGGTTTTACAATGAACCTTAATTTAGCCTTGAGACCCTGGATGCCAGGAAAATATGGCTCATTTTGCCTTCAGGCAAAGAAGAGAGTGTCTTTGAGCATATGCAGGGTTCTATTTCCTCTCAGTTTAAATGTTTTGATATTATCTTACTAATAGTAGCTAACGTAAGTATCTACAGTCACCTCCTATGTATCTGAAAGCAGAGGGACTAGGACGAAACATGTCGTTATGGGCGGACTCGAGTCACAGCAAATTAAGCCTTGAAAAGTCTGTGTGGGTAACCGTCAAAGCAGAAATAACTAGACCCTAGGCATAGATTAAATCAATGTGTATCACATCATATAAGAGGTCTTCAGGGCAAGGTTTGAGGCAGTGCTGGAAGAAAAATGGTGGTTCCTTGAGTCACTCAGCCCCATTAATGCTCATTAACACAGAGGTGGCCTTGTCAAAAAGGTATATAGACCTGGTGTCCCACTTCAGTAAGAAGCTAAACAACACTTACCTTACAGTCCCCGCTGAAGAGAGTGACTTCTGAAGTCAAGAGGAGCTTCTAATGTTCTCACAATGTGCATTAATGGTAAAATCCAGAGAGCCACAGATCCTCTTACTGTAGAGGGTTTTTGGTTACTTCCAGACATGGTCCTAGGCAGTTTCCCCCCCAAACTTGGGTCTTCAGCAGCTTTTGGACTACAATTCCCATCATCCTTGACCACTGATCCTGATAGCTAGGGATGGTGGGAGTTGTAGTCCAAAAACAGCTGGAGACCCAAGTTTGGGAAACCCTGATCTAGAGAGTAACTATATCCTATTCCCGTTCAATAGGGCTTGTCCTAGCAGCATATTTGATCACTGGGCTGTAAGCTCTAAATACAATGGTACCTCGGGTTAAGTACTTAATTCATTCTGGAGGTCCGTTCTTAACCTGAAGCACCACTTTAGCTAATGGGGCCTCCTGCTGCTGCTGCACCGCCGGAGCACGATTTCTGTTCTCATCCTGAAGCAAAGTTCTTAACCTGAGGTACTATTTCTGGGTTAGCAGAGTCTGTAACCTGAAGCGTATGTAACCCGAGGTACCACTGTATAGATTTCCAAATGCTCCCAGCCAATTGTTTCTGCATTCTGTAAAAAGACTTGGATATTGAAATACACACACACCTCATATTCAGTTTCTGCATCCTTCTCATCTTATGATTCAGGAATTTAATTTTGTGACCAGTCACATCTCTTCAGGTGATGATTTATACCTGGTGAAAACCTCTGCTTCACCGTAGTGCCCATCTTCTTGCTACCTGACACCTAAGACCTCTCTTATCTGTGACTTGCCATCCATTGCAGTGCCCTTTGTACACCCCTTGTTAAAAACTTGGGCTTTCTTTCCTTTGTGTCATCCAGAAATGGCATCTAGTCCTTCCTCCGCCCTCTCCCTGTTCTGCTCTTGCCCAGGTAGTAACAGTGCATCTGGAATTATTTTGCCTGTGAGAGGAGACTTCATTCCTAACATGAGAAAAACTTCACACTGAGTACACAGGGCTAAGAACTGAATTCTCAGTTAAAATAAAGCTGCAGGCGGTTCCCCACATTTAAATGGATTGCTGTCTTTATTAAACACCTCAAGTTCGCGGGTTCACCTTAATTGATGAGCTGGACATAACAGATGGGTAGGCAGACTTCAGCAACATGGGGGAAGAAAGTTATTTTTCTCTCCCTATTCTACCATCAAAGGTTAGGAACTTAGACTGCACGGTAGTATTATTTCTTCTTCTTCTGCTATTAAAATGAATCACACTGAGTCTAATTCTTCTTGGGAAGATGAATGTGTCTGAGTCAGTTTGAAGTCCTTCGCTTGCCATATAAGCCTTTGCATCTTCATATATCACTATTCTGAAATACTCGCCTCTCTCTTTTCTTCTTCTTTTCTTCTTCTTTCCTCTCTTTTTGCCCCCCTGGATGTCTGTAGAAACAAAAAATAAAATGTCTTCAAATACATGGCAGGCTGTTTAGTGGAGATAAAAGGGTGTTTGAATAGTCCTTTAAAAATGAATGAGAAGTGGAAAAACTCTCTCCTGTTTTGATTGTAAGTCGGATGTGGTGATCATTAAATACCACCTTAATATGTCGCTTTCAAAGAATGGCACCACCTTGACTATTTCAGAAGTGCCGGTCCTGATCCTGCGCTCTGATCCTGCACTCTGATGCAGATTGACCTGACCAGAATGATGCAGGGGTTCGTGAAAGTGGTTCCTGGAGCAATTTTGAGCTGTTCTTTCAAGCACTGTTAGAACATGGAAAACTTGAGCTTTCATTAAACAAACAATCAAAAAAAAGTTCTGACTCTCACACATGCTGATATCAGTGAGAAAATATGACAGCAAAGATATTAAAGCACCCGGAAAGAAAGAAGACATACCAAAGGAAACTTTGTCTAGAAGTCGACCGATTTCATCAGTCTTCATATTGACAAATACTGGCTGAAGTCCCCAACCCCAGCACTTTTAATAAGAGACCATTCATAGAATGTGTGCACAGATTTTCTTTTTAAAAACCAAACTTTTATCTTGTTGCAATTTGTTTCTTGAGTACGGGCCCCGCCATGCCAAAAGGACGACCCACAAAATTTGGCACCTGTCATATTCACCCATTTAAGTATGTGTGGAATATCTTGCTACTGGCAAACATAGATAACTTACAGAAAATAAGTTTTTAAAGGAGTTTATACTTTTTAAAGAAGCGTCTCCACCCCCATCATTTAGCCCAGACACTGATATCCAGCTCCGAGGGCCTTCTGGCGGTTCCCTCACTGCGAGAAGCCAGGTTACAGGGGACCAGGCAGAGGGCCTTCTCGGTAGTGGCATCCTTCAGATGTCAAGGAAATAAACAACTATCTGACTATTATAAGACCCCTGAAGGCAGCTGTGTCTAGGAAAGTTCTTAATGTTGTCCTATTGTGTTTAAATTTGTTGGAAGCCACCCACAGTGGCTGGGGTAACCCAGCCAGATGGGCAGCACATAAATAATGAAAGAATTATGATTATTATTTATTATTTCCAAAATACGCCTTAAGCATTTCATTTCATTTTGTATTGACCACATTGCGGGTATGGAAAAGTGTCAGCATGTTCAGGTAGTCTCACATTTCCTGAGAGTAAACGTGCTGAGGTGTGGAGGATCGCTTTGCTTTGTCTTCTTAAGCACTGAATCAGAGGAAGGGCTTTTAATATTTGAAATGTATTGAACAACGAATGGTGCTCTGTATGTCTTGGAGGCCTCCTCCCCTTTTGTTCCCTCATGAGAACAGAAGGCAGCAAAGAGACACAGAAAACGGAGGGGGAAGCCATGTCAGTTTAAAGTGGTATAAGAATGCTTCGTAGTGTTGCCATATTCTGAAAAGAAAAGAGGACACATTTACCGACTTCTACTTTTGGATCACTATGATGACTCCAACCATGAAAAAGAGGACGTGTCCTGGAAAAAGAGGACATATGGCAACTCTGGCCAATGTGACCTGAGGTTCTAAGAGAATGAACATTTAAAGGGCCTGCTTCCTGAGAGGAGTGGTTTCCCAGATCAAAGGAACAGAAGAGCCACTCTCAGGGTACTTTGTGACAGGGTTGAATAGAAAAGTACAGGCATAGTCCAGGTAAACGTAAAGGTAAAGGGACCCCTGACCATTAGGTCCAGTCGTGCCTGACTCTGGGGTTGCGGCGCTCATCTCGCTTTATTGGCTGAGGGAGCCGGCGTACAGCTTCCGGGTCATGTGGCCAGCATGAATAAGCCGCTTCTAGCGAACCAGAGCAGCGCACGGAAACACCGTTTACCTTCTCACCTGTTTATCTACTTGCACTTTGACGTGCTTTCGAACTGCTAGGTTGGCAGGAGCAGGGACCGAGCAACGGGAGCTCACCCCGTCGCGGGAATTCGAACCTTCTGATTGGCAAGTCCTAGGCTCTGTGGTTTAACCCACAGCACCACCCGTGTCCCCAGGAACGGAACTGTATACAGAGTCTCAGATCATGCCCTCTTAGGCAGCCCCATGGTGACAGAGCCTGGCAGACTGTGGCAGAGGGAAATCTCCAGTGCCTCCTCCAGCCCCAGTTCCCAGTGGTGTTGATGAGGGGTTAGCTGTAGGGCTGCAATCCTATAGCCTCCCCACCACCTTGGGAGTAATCCCTATTTATCCTAATGGGACTTAATTTTGAGCAGACGTGTGTAGAGTTGTGCTGCAAATGTTTCTTTCCCGAGGTGGGATATCAGGAATACCAATGCACTTTGAAGGGTAAATGTTACCAAAAATAGCAGGTCATCATCTTGATCTGCTGGAAAAAACCCAAAAGCCACAGTGCAGTCATACTTTTAATAGGACTAACTAACGTTGCAACATTTTGGCTGGTCCTAATAAAGGTGTTGCCCTGCTGTGGCTTTTGGATTTCAACCAATTTATAGCAAACTTTAATTTAATTAGCTGGGGAGCATATGTCTTGCTTTCATTTCACGCTGAATGGTTTGAATGGTTGTGTTTTGCCTGCATATGAAGCCCAGCCTAGAATACCTATTTGACTCATATCCTCCAACATTTCTCTGATGAAAATAGGGACGTCCTATTCAACAACAACAATTTTATTATTTATACTGCACCCATCTGACTGGGTTGCCCCAGCTACTCTGAGCAGTTTCCAACATACAGTGGTACCTTGGGTTAAGTACTTAATTCGTTCCGGAGGTCCGTTCTTAACCTGAAACTGTTCTTAACCTGAAGCACCACTTTAGCTAATGGGGCCTCCTGCTGCTGCTGCGCCGCCGGAGCACGATTTCTGTTCGCATCCTGAAGCAAAGTTCTTAACCCGAGGTACTATTTCTGGGTTAGCGGAATCTGTAACCTGAAATGTCTGTAACCTGAAGCGTATGTAACCCGAAGTACCACTGTATATAAAAACATAAGAAAACATTAAACATTTTAAAAAAGCTTTCCTATACAGAGCTGCCTTCAGATGTCTTCTAAAGGATGTATAGTTACTTATCTCCTTGGCTTGGAGGTTCCATACCCTCCAACATTTCTCTGATGAAAATAGGGACATCCTAAGGAAAAGAGGGACATTCTGGGATCGAATCAGAAACCGGGGCGGCTTCTGTAAATCCGGGACTGTCCCTGGAAAATACGGACACTTGGAGGAGCTGCTCTATGGAATCCACAAAAATGTTCCAGGGTGAAATCCTTCCTTGAAACATTGGTTTTCCTGGGCCTTAATAGCTTGGAATAATTTCCACTGACCTCCTCAGACAACCCTCCTTTTCTCTTTATCCTCTGTATATATTTATAGGCAGCACGTACCGTTAACTTTTGCATTGTGTAGTTCAGTGCTTTGAGTTGATAAAATTTGACACACACAGAGAGAGAGACAGAGAGAAAGACCCTTTGGGATTTCTAGCTTCCTACATTTGTCTTGGGCTCTGCAGGAGCCTCGGATGCTTCTGAATTCTACAGCTCACTCTTTGAGACGCACATTTGCTCACAATGCACAGGCAGCTGGTACAGTAGCCATCGCATTTGCAGTCGGAACCAGTGCCGGATTTATGTATAAGGTAAGCAAGCTATAGCTTAGGGCCCCACTCTCTTGGAGGCCCCCCAAAAAATTTAAAGGAAAAAAAACCTGGATGTACATTTCCAAAATATAAGATAAAAAACAAAAAAATAAAACCTACACATAGCAACAGTGTTTTGTGTTGTGTAGGCTTCTGTGATGTAAGTAATGGGCCCCGCCTGCTAGCCTGCTCCCTAAAATATCACTCTGCTCATTTCTGTATCAGTTACTTTGATAAAATACATATTTTGTTATGAGCAAATGGCTTTAGATACTTATTACGTCCATAAATTACCATATAGCATATATTCAACACAAGAAACAGCAACAATTTGTTGTTGACAAAGGACAGATGGACATATAAAGGGCCCCATTACCTTCAGTAGCTTAGGGCCTCTTCAACCCCAAATCCGGCCCTGGTCGGGGCACTTTCATTTCATACTTCTGCACTTGTGTTCCTTCAAATTGCACCAGCAATTACTTTCCCAGCAACATCAGGGCCACATCAGGGCCTGTGGAGAATATTTGTGGGTTTGTTGGTTTGCCCGCTTAGTCCGTGGAGAGTAACATACATAGGGAACCATTCCTATACAGATGGTGGGCAGGTGATTTATGAGACAAATTCCAGATGGGGTAGTCATCTTAGTCTTTGGGAGCAAAGACAACAGAGAGCTTTGTAGCACCTTGAAGCCGGCAGATTCATTGTGGCACAAGCTTTTGCGGATCAGAGAGCCCGCTGCATGCACCTGACAAAAGTGGACTCTGCTGCACAAGAGCTTATTCCACAGCAAATCTGTAACAGTACAATCCTAAACATGTCTATGCATAAGTAAGTCATGGTGAATGGAAAAGGACTTATGCCCAGGTAAGAGGAGGTTAGGATTGCAGGCTTGGGGCCCCTGCAGATGACTTATTCATTGAGCATTCATGATTATTTGTTTGCAACAAGTTGATGAGGAAGTTAGATTATATCCAGTCTTAATTCAGCATCCATTCTAATTTGTTCATCCTGCAATTATCAGTGCATTTCCTGATCACTTTATAAACAGCAAACAGGCCAATTCTTTTGCAGTAGGGTGACAGAGCCCTTTAATCCATTTTAACTGGCACGTGCTTGAATCCCTCCTACAAAGTACTGACTGGAGACACCCTTAGTTTTTAAGTTGCCATGAGACTCTGGTGAGTTATATTCCACACATCTTGGGGGCTCATGACTCCCGTTTCTCAAACGCTGTGTGTGTGGCAGGACAGTGTTTCCATGGTACCAAAATGTAGTTCCAGTGCCTGCATAGCACGTCTGCATTGTACATTTAAAGAACTCTAAGCCACTTTAATACTCATGGTTTCCCCAGAAGAATGCTGTGAACTGTAGTTTGTTAAGAGTGCTGAGAGTTGTTAGAAGGCCCCTATTCCCCACACAGAGCTACCATTCCCACAGTTTCTTGGAAAGAAGGATTGACTATCAAACCACTCTGGGAATTCCAGCTCTAGGGGGGCGGGGAAATAGGGGTCACCTTAACAGCTCTTACCACCCTTAACAAACAATGGCTCCCAGGATACTTTGGTACTGTTATGTACTGAGTTGAATAGGAACCAAATTGCAGCAGTCTGATTGGTCCTAGAACAATAGGATTCAGAATGCAGCAGTCTGATTGGTCCTAGAACAATAGGATTCAGAATGCAGCAGTCTGATTGGTCCTAGAACAATAGGATTCAGAATGCAGCAGTCTGATTGGTCCGCGGTAACCACCCAATCCAACTCCAGGTGGAAGTGAATCCGCAACCTGATTGGCGTACAGGAGAATCCCGGAAATAGCCAATCACGTGGGGCCCATTGTGTAAATAATGTATATAAAGCAGGCGGCTCGGGGAAACTTCCATTCCTCATTACTATGAGCTTAATAAAGAGCGTGAAATACCCACTCGACTCCGAGTATATTTCAGGTAGAAAGCCGCAACTGTTTAAAGAGTGCTTCAATAAAGTGGACTTCCGGAGGCGGCGCGACCGGTAATGGCTGCCTTCTCCGAGTAAGGAGAAGGGAGCTCCGCTGTAAACGGGTCGTCCGCTACGGCGAAGCGGAGACCCATTCAGGAAAACCACAGGTGGCAGAAGCCTGTGGTCTCGGGACCCGGCGGGCGCCAGAAGCAGCCCCCAAAACGTTGAAGGGACCCCGTAAGGGGCTCCGGATCGCGGAGGGGGTAGCGGCGCTGTGGGTCGTTGCGCAAACAGCGAAGTGAAGCCGCATTGCTGTTGCCGGTCAGCGCTGTCCTTTCTTCCTGCAACTTTTCTGAACTTTGGAAACTACAACCCGTGAGTAAATTTGGACATTGAAAACTTTCTGAAACTTTTGTCAACTTTCTGAAACTTTTTGAGAACTTTATGAAACTTTTAAAACTTTTTTAAAAAAGTTGAAATCTGGCTGAAAACGGAGTGAGGATAAGCAGGAAGCCCATCTCCCGCTATACTGAACTTTAAGCAAAGAGCAGGAGGAGTGGAGACAAAAAGTTATGCGTTAACTAAATGCTGGCACCCTGTTAAAGCAGTTTTTCTGAGTGAAAGACTTTGAGCTATTGACTTTTGCTGGTTATATTCGGGGTGCACTGATATCCTTCTTCTGTGGCACCAGTGGATTATAAAATAAATAAGAATCTCTGGTGCTGGAGCTGCCTGGATGAGCACCAGTTTGCAACTTTGGATACATTGAATTCAGATTTTGAAACATTCTGAGTTGGAACTGGATACTTTGAAACTGTTGCAGTCAAGGCACTGTAAGAAACACTGTTTTGCTTTAAGTTTTACTCTGCTAAAAATAATACATTGTGGAGGCGATAGACATGGATTTAAATTTATAAGTTTAACTTGGATTTGATCTTTTCCCTGAAGACGTATTAAGCTCCCTCTAGAGGATTTTGGACTTACAGCAGTGACTTTGTTTTACTTTCCCTTTCCCGGCCTCTGTTTGACTATTGCATCTGGGACTCTGCTTTCTCATGGGAACAACTTGGATTGACCTTGGATTACAGATAACTTTGGAATGAGTGGCGCAAGGAGAAGAGGAAGGACTAAACAAACAACTCTAACTTTATCTGCAGCCTCACAGCGTAGATCTTCTGTGCCGGCCTTGCCTTCCACTTTGCCTCCAGACATAGAGGCGGCCTCCCTAATACAGGCAGGGGAGGGTGAGACAGAGGAGCTGCACCTGGGAGATATGGCTTCAGGGACAAGTAGCTCTGTCTTGGAGAAAATTTTGGAGAAACTGGAGGCTCTGGACAAGAAGGCTGATTTGCATACAGCTAAAATTGAACAGAACACAGAAAGTTTGAATAAGCTGACTGGACAAGTTGCACAGAATGCCCAGTCTATTGGAGAATTAAAGGAGGCTGTAGGTGAAAATCGTAAACTGGCTGAAGATACTAGTCAAAGATTGGAAGAACTTGAGAAAGAAGTAAGACCACTCAGCAAACAAGTTGGAGAACATCAGATTTACTTTTTGATGACAGAACTGCGAAACAGGGAGACCAACTTGAGGATACGGTCAATACCAGAGGTGGAAGAAGATAACTTTATTGAATTTCTAACTAAGGAATTTGCCAAGTTTTGGAAGTTAGAGGAAAAAGACTTTAAAATTGTATCTGCTTTCAGGCTTGGCAGAGTCAGAAGGACAGAGAAGCCCAGAGATTGTTTGATAACACTGAGATCAAAGGAGGAAAGGGACAAGATTTTGGGTCTGCACTACGAAAAGTCACTAGACATTTTGGGCAAGAGAATTGAAATCTACAAGGACATTCCTAAGCAGTTGCTGGACCTTAGATCTAACTACACGGAATTGGCAAGACTGTTGAGAAGCAACGCAATTATCTTCAGGTGGGAGTTTCCACAAGGATTATCCTTTACCTACAGAGGGAGAAAGATCAAAATCAAAACAGTGGAAGATAGAGACAAGTTTTTGGGAGCACACGGAGAAGACCTCCACAAAGGACTTGGATTGCCAGCGCCAGAACTTCCAGGGGAGCCCGCCCCCTCGGATCCTCAAGGACCGGAGAACAAGGTACCACCCCAGAAAGAATAACCAGATCTATCCAGGATGTCTCTGCAGCTTTTGAGTTGGAACATAAATGGCTGTAACAGTCCCGAAAAAAGGTCTAAAATTTTTCATATTCTAAAAAAGGAACAATTGGACATTATATGCTTACAAGAAACACATGTGATTAGGCTCCATAGAAAGGTGTTAATAAATAAAAGGCTTGGTCAAGAATTTATATCATCGGATACAGTTAAAAAGAGAGGTGTAGTGATCTATGCAAAAGAGAGCCTTTCACCAAAATTTCTCTTTAAAGATGAAAGTGGAAGAATCCTCGCAATAGAAGTACAGTACCAAGGAGAAAAAATTTTGATATTAGGAATTTATGCTCCAAATGAAGGAAAATCGGATTTTTATAAGAAGTTGCACGAGATCATGCTGGATTATCTGGATTACAACAACGTCATCATGATGGGGGACATGAACGGGGTCGTATCAACAAATATGGATAAGTCACAGAACCAGAACATTACTAAAGAGGGAAGACTACCTAAGACCTTTTTTGAAATGACTGACAATATGGACTGGGTTGACATCTGGAGAGTTAGAAACCCCCTGGGAAGAGAAGGAACATTCTTTTCTGAAGCTCAACTGACTTGGACACGAATCGACCAAATATGGATAACTAGAAGTCTGGCACCTAAGGTGAGGAAGGTGGAAATCTGCCCCAAAACATGCTCCGACCATAACGCCTTGAGAATGGATATGACATTGATCCCAATCGGCTCCTTTAGATGGAAGATGAATGATGGCCTGTTTAGAGATCAAAGAATTGTAAAGAAGGCCCAAAAAACCTTAAAGGACTATTTTGAGATTAATTTGAACACTACGGTGGAAAAAAGAACTATCTGGGATGCAAGTAAAGCTGTGATGAGAGGGTTCTTGATTCAACAGAATTCCTTAAAGAAAAGACTGCAAAATGAAAAGAAAGATAAAATTCTGGAAAGTATCAAAGAGTTGGAGAAGAAGTTAAGATCTAACCCGAAGTCCCAACCGATTCTGAGAGAAATTAAACTTTATCAGGCGCAATATTCCAAGCTGATAAATCAGGAAATAGAATGGAAGATTAAAACAATGAAACAAAAAACTTTTGAATCGGCAAATAAATGTGGGAAACTGCTAGCTTGGCAGTTGAAAAGGAGACAAAGATTAAATACAGTAACAAACTTAGAGGTTGAAGGAAGGAACATTCAGAACCCGGGAGAGATTAGAAAGTGCTTCCAGAGGTATTTTAAAAAGTTATATACTCAAGGGCCACAAGATGAAATAGAGATTACACAATTTTTGGAGAGAAATGGATTAGCAAAGCTGTCAGAAGAAAATAGAACAATTTTAAATGGCAAAATAACACGACAAGAGATTGAACAGGCCATCCTGAGTCTGAAACAGGGCAAATCACCAGGGCCAGATGGACTGACCTCTAACTACTACAAGACATTGAAGGATTATTTGATACAACCTTTGTTGGAGGTCAGTAATGAAATAATGGAGGGGAAGAAGGCGCCTGAATCGTGGAAAGAAGCATTTATCACATTGATTCCAAAGTCAGAAACTGAAAAGACACAACTCAAGAATTACCGTCCCATCTCCCTTTTAAATGTGGATTACAAAATATTTGCAGATGTTTTGGCACGAAGATTTAAGAAAGTTTTAAGTGAGATAATCCATAAAGACCAGGCAGGCTTTCTCCCGGGCAGACATATGTTTACTAACACAAGGAACATCATAGACATTTTGGAACTTTTACAAACAAACATAAACACTAAAGCAGTTTTAATTTTTATAGACGCGGAGAAAGCCTTTGACAACATTTCTTGGAAATTTATGAAGGGGAATTTAAAAGAAATGGGAGTGGGACGGGGGTTTGAGAACGGGATTGAGGCAATATATTCAGAACAAAAGGCTAAACTGATAGTTAACAATGTGGTTACAGAAGAGTTTAAAATTGAAAAAGGTACACGACAAGGCTGCCCGATTTCCCCATTACTGTTTATTTCGGTTCTGGAAGTGCTCCTGAATATGATTAGGGGGGACCGGTTGGTGGAAGGGATTCAGGTCGGAGCGAAACAATATAAGCTTAAAGCGTTTGCAGATGACCTAGTTTTGACATTACAGGAGCCGGAGTCTAGTTTGAAAAGAGTACTACAACTGATTCAAAACTTTGGTCGAGTGGCAGGATTTAAGTTAAATAAGCAAAAAACTAAAGTTTTGGGGAAAAACGTGACAGATATTGAGTTGGAACAGCTTCAGAAAGAGACAGAACTAAATGTGGTTAAAAAAGTTAAATACCTAGGGGTAAACATAACAGCAAAAAATCTGAGTTTATTTAAAGATAATTATGAAAAATGTTGGTCAGAGATTAAGAGAGACTTGGATAGTTGGTCAAGACTAAAACTTTCTTTGTTAGGCCGAATAGCTGCCATCAAGATGAATGTATTGCCAAAAATGTTATTTTTGTTTCAGACATTGCAGATTGTAGACAAGACAGAGTGCTTCCGGAAGTGGCAGAAAGATATTTCTAAATTTGTCTGGCAGGGCAAAAAGCCCAGAATCAAATTTAAAATATTAACAGATGCGAAAGAAAGAGGGGGCTTTGCCCTGCCAGATTTAAAGTTGTATTATGAAGCTGCAGCTTTCTGCTGGTTAAAAGATTGGTTACTTCTTGAAGATACGGATGTCTTGGATTTGGAAGGTTTTAATAATGCGTTTGGATGGCATGCATATTTATGGTATGATAAAGCTAAGATAAATAAGGCCTTCAAGAACCATATTGTCAGAAAATCAGTCTTTAATGTCTGGACAAAATATAAAGACTTACTGGAGAATAAAACTCCGAGGTGGCTGTCACCCCTGGAGGCTAAGGCTCGGAAAAGAGCCAATATGGAGGCCAACTGGCCAAAATATTGGGAGATAATAGAAAAGGATGGTGACAACTGGAAATTGCAGAGTTTAGAAAAGATGAGAGACAAAGTGCGAGACTGGTTACACTATGCTCAGATTAAAGAAGTGTTTAAAAATGACAAAAAGCTAGGATTCCAAGTGGAAAAGTCAAAGTTAGAAACTGAACTGTTAGAACCTAAGACTAAGGTACTTTCAAGAATGTATAACTTGCTGCTGAAATGGAACACACATGACGAAATGGTAAAATCAACAATGATAAAATGGGCGCAGGATATTGGGTATAATATTATGTTTGAAGATTGGGAAAGGTTGTGGACCTCTGGGCTGAACTTCACTGCATGTAATGCGTTGAAGGAAAATGTGATGAAAATGATGTATAGATGGTACATGACCCCTGTTAAACTGGCTAAAATATACCATTCGTCTGATAGCAAATGTTGGAAATGTAAGGAAAATGAAGGAACATTTTTTCACCTCTGGTGGACCTGCCCTAGAGTGAAGGCCTTTTGGGAGAAGATATATAATGAATTAAAAAAGGTGTTTAAATACACCTTCACTAAGAAATCAGAGGCCTTTCTCCTGGGTATTGTCGGCCAGAGTGTGTTAAAAGAGGACAGAACATTCTTTTTGTACGCAACAACAGCAGCAAGAACATTAATTGCCAAGAATTGGAAAACTCAGGAGCTACCCACTGTGGAAGAATGGCAGATGCAACTGATGGACTATATGCAATTAGCCGAGATGACCGGCAGAATTCGAGACCAGGGAGAAGAAAGGATGGAAGAAGACTGGAGGAAATTTAAGATTTATTTACAAAAATATTGTAATTTGGCTGAGTGCTGAATTGGGTGCCAGTGCAGACAATTGTCTACCATTAAATTAGATTTAAGGTTGAATTATATGTCAAACCAAATTAAGATTATTAATTAAGATGAATTAAATGATAATTTGTTTGAAACTAATTTAATAATGATGTAAGTGTATGCGGGAGGTGTGGGGGAGTCCCATGTAACAATTGAGAGATGTTAAATGGACAATGATAAGTGCTTATCTAATATATGCTTTATTTGAAAACTTTAATAAATATATTATAAAAAAAAAAAAAAAAAAAAAAGAGTGCTTCAATTCTACGGGGTGGACATGGCCTCTGTTGCCAGTCTGGTCAGCGTTTGTACATAGAAGAGGAATGCATGTGTAGGCAAACTAAGGCCCGGGGGCCAGATCCAGCCCAATCACCTTCTAAATACGGCCCGCGGACAGTCTGGGAATCTGTTTTTACATGGGTAGGATGTGTCTTTTTATTTAAAATGCACCTCTGGGTTATTTGTGGGGCCTGCCTGGTGTTTTTACGTGAGTAGAATGTGTGCTTTTATTTAAAATGCATCTCTGGGTTATTTGTGGGGCATAGGAATTTGTTCATTCCACTCCCCCCAAATATATAACCTGGCCCCCCACAAGGTCTGAGAGACAGTGGACCGGCCCCCTGCTGAAAAAGTTTGCTGACCCCTGGAGGAGTGGATACCCATCTTGACTTGCCTCAGTGAACGAAATGTCTCGGGCTAACCCTGTGAAGCTGGGTGGTGTGAACAAAGTTTTGTTTACTACCTGGATGTTAATATATCAGGAGACAGGCATTTGCCGGGAGCAAGCGAGGAACGACAGAGAGACTTTCGCTGCGTGTGACAGATTTCTAAAAGGAAGCAAAAGTGACTTGTCATGTATTTTTTAGGGACAGCGATTGCTTTGCAGATTTGCAACGAATGACTCTTTTTTTGTCCATTAATTAATTATTTTTTATTTAAAAAACCCTCACAACTGTCCAATATTATACTACCAGGTCTACATTAAATTATTTGATTACCTAGCAAGCAAAGAGTGTAAGAGGGTTATAGCCAGAAGGCACTTCAAAGTAACGCCTTGATGTTTCTGAGTGGGCATTAGTGGTTTTTGAAGGCAGGAGAGTGTTTTAAAAATATATTAAACCCTCCTTATGATCCTGCCTGAAAATCTCCCCACAAAAAAAAGCCTAAACACTGGAATTCTCTGCCAAATGGAGTGGGGTGGGGGGTGGAGAGTTCAAAGAGATCAGAGAGTTTCCATGTAAAGTTTAGAGTTTATGGCGTGACTGTTGGCTACGGAGCTTCACTGTTTGAACTCTTGTATATTAAAAACAGTTTCCTTGCCTTTCACAGGATTCTGAAAGACAAGAGAAAAGCGAAGGCCTTCCTCTGCTGCAACATTTCCAGACTTGATTGATTCCTATCTATGGACTTTATCTTTTTCTCGTCTCTTTTTATCATGTTCAAAAGCAGAGGGAATCCAAAGAAAAGGCAGGGTAAAACTTTTTTTAGGATGTGAAATGGAGATGAGACACTTTTGTACCCTCCAACAGTTATCTGAGGAAAATAGGAATGTCCTATACAGTTTTCAGTAGTACAGTGGTACCTCAGCTTACATACGCTTCAGGTTACATACGCTTCAGGTTACAGACTCCACTAACCCAGAAATATTACCTCAGGTTAAGAACTTTGTTTCAGGATGAGAACAGAAATTGTGCAGTGGCAGCACGGCGGCAGCGGGAGGCCCCATTAGCTAAAGTGGTGCTTCAGGTTAAGAACAGTTTCAGGTTAAGAATGGACCTCAGGAACGAATTAAGTACTTAACCTGAGGTACCACTGTAGTAGTAATTTTACTATTTATACCCCACCTATCTGGGTTGCTTCCAACATATATAAAAACATTATACAACCTGAAACATTAAAACATTAAACATGTTAAAAACTTCCCTATACAGGGCTGCCTTTGGATGGCTTGGGGGTTGGGTAAGTCCATACCCTCCAACATTTCTCTGATGAAAATAGGGACGTCCTAAGGAAAAGCGGGACATTCCGGGATCAAATCAGAAACTGGGATGGCTTAAGTCAAACCAGGACTGTCTCTGGAAAATAGAGACACTGCACTCCCCCCCTTTTTTTAAAGTCAGCATAAAAAATCTCTGCAATCCTCTTCAAGATCTCATGCTGAAGATGTCTCAATGGCTGCACATGAGCTAGCTTTCTTTGCATGTTGCCAAGAGAGCACATCTCTCCCCCCCTGCCCTGAGCCCCTGTTATTTTGAGAACCCTGACTCTTAATGTCCCCATTTGGTTCAAGAAGATGAGCTGGTTCAAGAGAGGTCACAAATCGGTTGCAAGCGTGCACGAGATTTCCTCTCGTTGGCATGGGCAAAAGGTGTCGTCCTTACTTCCAGCAGGCATGGGACCTCTGGAGCATTTCAGTGTATTCCTTCCTACCCAGTCCCAATGGAATGACCCACACCGTGCAGCCACGAGAGTGGCAACCCACATGGTGGGGCAGAGCTGCCCTCCTGGCACCAGCAACACTGACAGTGTTGGGGTGGGGCAAGGGTGAGGTCAGAGTTGCCTGGAAATGCCACTGGAAGCACCAGGTTGTCTCCTCGAGCCCCCAAGCAGTGGAGACTCACCAGTCCCAACCCTACATCAAATGCATCACTGCTGGGACCCACTTCCCAATGGGGCACTTAGGAACCTCACATACATTTTTCGCACACACCACTCGGTGTAGGAAAATGAAAACCCCACTGGCAGCACTGGATATCCCCTCCCTCTCCTCCTTCCTTTGACAAATCTGAGGCTTTAAAAAGAAGACTCTTCGGCCGTGTTTGGCAACTTTTTTCCTCCTCACCTTATTCATCTTATTTTTTGTACCTGCTTTTGCAAGACGCCCAAGAGAACTCCTTGCTTCCCCCAGCATAACTTCCCTTCTCCCAGAGAGTTGTTGTTGTTGTTGTTGTTGTTGTTGTTGTTGTTGTTGTTCTTCTTCTTCTTCTTCTTCTTCTTCTTCTTCTTCTTCTTCTTCTTCTTCTTCTTCTTCTCTTCTTCTTCTTCTTCTTCTTCTTCTTCTTCTTCTTCTTCTTCTTCTTCTCCTCCTCCTCCTCCTCCTCCTCCTCCTCCTCCTCCTCCTCCTTCTTCTTCGGTGATCAGTCATAGCCGAGTAAGATTGTCTTCAATAAACAAGGTTTTAAAAGTGAGTCTGTAAGTGACTGTGGAGGCCATTTCTGGATCCACACGTCCTTCCACAGTGGGGACCTAGGTTTGCTGGCGGGAGTTGATCACGGTGAGGGTTTGCCAAGCGTGCCTTCCTCTTAGCATGTTTCTCCCTTTCGTCCTGAGTTTGGGCATCTTCAAAACCCATGACACCTTGGGTAAAGGCTGTTCTCCAATTGGTGCACTCACAGGCCAGTGTTTCCCAGTTGTCAGTGTTTATACTACATTTTTAAAATATAGATTTGCCTTGAGAGAGTCTCTGAATCTCTTTTGTTGACCAACAGCAGTACACTTACCATTTTAAAGTTCAGAGTAGAGTAGTTGCTTTGGGAAGACGATAATCATGTATACCATATGCAGAATCCATATCATGATATCATTTTCATAATTTTTGACCTGGCAATCGTGTGTGTGTGAGAGAGAAAGAGAGAGAGAGTATGCGCTATGCAAAAATCACAATGCAGGGGAAACCGTAAAACCAGCCAATGCCTCTACATAGTTCCATCCTTATTTCAGACATCGTGATATATCCTTATATCACAATGTTTAGCTGGTGACATATTGCAATGTTGAAAGCCAGCCCTAGTGACCTGGGGAGCTCACTTTGGTGCTGCTAATGAGCAAGTCTGACTTCACCCTTGGAGGCACACTCCATTGTCTCTCACGACATACGGATGTCCACAACCTTATTACGTAGGTTGCTACAGTTTGCCCATCTCAGAATCAAGGAATACTCACAATTTTTACTAGACGAAACCAGTACATCTGGTATCAGTGCTATTGCATGTGTGAACATTCTGGTGTTTTCGAATTCCATTACCGAAAGAATTGCTAATATATATTTGAAAGGCTAATTTTCTGGGTAATTGCTTTATAAAGCAATTAAGCGCAAGGGGGTGGGATACAACATGAAAGACAGCATGTGCACATTAACTTTAAAAAGCTCTTACTGCACCCAATAAGCCAGTGGACAGCTGTGTGTTCCCAAGATGCTGTATTCTCACTGTCACCCATGTGTGAACCACCTGAGGAGATCCCTCTTTGGCACCCCTACCTTTGGGGTCAGGGGTGCATTAGGAACTGCAAGGATTGATGGGAAAATGTGAACTTAATTTTACATTCTGTTTCTCTTAACGCCAGCCCAGCTCCAGTAAAATCAGATTAAAATGCCTCCAGCTACTGATGTTTGGAGGTATTTAAAGTCAGATCAAAGCCCCTTTAACCAGTCCTTTTTGGTCGCACATTTGATGAGAAACACAGGTGCTCTAAAATATTAAGCTAGCAGGCTGGCTGATTCTAGATGCTGCCTTGAATTCTTGCTTCTGATCCCTTTAAATATCAATCAAGAGGAGAAAATGATGTTTTAATAGACTCGGAGATTCCCTCCTCCCCTTCCCTGTTCTGGATGTGATTTGAGTTGCTTCCCATTCAGAGCTATTAAAGTTTAGGCTTTCTGCTTTTTGTTGATCGTTACTGTGGAAAGAGCCTATCCCTTGTGAGGAGATACTCTGTTTAAAATTCTGAATACGCTCTGCTTGATGAGCCTAGAGGACAGAATGACCTTGTTGGCGACATCTTCACCAGACTGTCTGCCGTGTGTGTGTGTGAGTGCATGCACGATTTGGGCGCATACACCTGGATTTTGCAAATTCTACTTGGAATCTGAGCATGCTCAGTGCATGAAAATGTTAGCATTTGTCAGACAACTTGGAAGAAACAAATCCAGGATGGTTTGAATGTCACTTTCCCCCATTTTGCTAAGGAATATGCTAAACCAGACCTGATCAATGATGAGGAATCTTGCGCCTAATACAGAAAGGGGGGGCACAAATAAATAACAATAACAACAACAACACTTTTAATAGTTATACCCCGCCCATCTGCCTGGGTTTCCGCAGCCACTCTGGGCGGCTTACAACACATTAAAAATTAGATGTTAAAATTTTTTCGATACAGGGTTGCCTTCTAATGTCTTCTAAAAGTCAGATAGTTGTTTATTTCCTTGACATCTGATGGGAGGGCGTTCCACAGGGTGGGTGCCACTACTGAGAAGGCCCTCTGCATGTATTCCATGAATTTGCATCTCCTTGCAAATTGAGAACACTCTCTCTCTCTCTCTCTCTCTCTCTCTCTCTCTCTCTCTATATATATATATATATATATATATACCGTATTTTTCGTCCCATAGGACGCTCCGTCCCATAGGACGCACCTACTTTTTTGGGGGGGAATAAAGGAAAATTTTTTCCCCTTTATTTCCCCCCCAAAACCAGGTCGGGGAACAGTGGGATGGTGGCGCTGCGCCTCCCCGCTGTCCCCCGAGCTTGTGGGGCTGGCCAATGTCTGCCTGGCGCGAGGGGCGCTCTGCTTCAGGGCGCCCCACGCGCCGGGCGGCAGGCTGCGGACACCTGCGCGAAGCACGGGGCATCCTCCAAAGGGCGCCCCGTGCTCCGTGCTGCAGGCTGCCGCCCGCAAGCCTTGCAGGCCCGGGGGGAGTTCCCCCGGGCGCACAAGGCTTGCAGACACCTGCGCGAAGCACTGGACGTCCTCCGGAGGGCGCCCTGTGCTCCGCGCTGCAGGCTGCCGCCCGCAAGCCGTGCGCGCCCTGGGGGAACTCCTCCCGGGTGTGCAAGGCTTGCGGATAGCTTCCTGGAGCCTGGAGAGTGAGAGGTGTCGGTGCACACCAACGCCTCTCGCTCTCCAGGCTTCAGCAAAAGCCTGCATTCACCCCATAGGACGCACACACATTTCCCCTTCATTTTTGGAGGGGGAAAAGTGCGTCCTATAGGGCGAAAAATACGGTATATATATATATATATATATATATATATATATATATATATATATCTGGCATTACCAAAGGCAAGCGAGAAGGGGGTACCCTGGAATCAGCAGTAAGGGCAGAAGGATGTGAGAAGGGAACTCTAGGAAGGGGTAAAGTCAAGGCCCGTCTGATATATGTGGCTGCCTGAGGAGGAGGAGGACAATATGGTCCCCTCCTGGACAACCGTTCCATGTAAAGAAGCTGCCCGCTGAATCTTCCTTCCACACAGGGCAATGGGACCCTGTTCTCATCACCCAAGGTCATCAGGGCAACTTAAGGGCCACAGGGTAGGCTGTGTGGCACATGTAACTCTCTTCAACTCCTTGTCACCTCTTCCTCATCTTCCAGCATCTGCTGCCTGGGTCAGCCACTATCCTCCATCTTCTCGTATGGCTGCGCAAGGTGGCATAGAAACACTGCTCAAGACCCTCCCCAACCCTCATTTATTGTGTAAATAATGTCTAATTCAGGTTATGATTCAGGGGGGCCCATATCTCCAACTGAGGCAAAGTTACGTGGTTTGGGACCTCTGGTTGTATTGAATAATTTCCCTTTGTAGATATGGGTTGTACTGCTAAGGCAAAGCTAGATAATGCATCTAGGTTGGAGTGCAGCAACTGCGATGTGGAGTCCCCACTACAAGTTTTAAATTCCTGAAGAAACAAAAATTTTCGTCATTAGTATTAATGAAGCAGACTTAGGAAGATGTAAGTAGCGGTTGAATGGCATAGGTTGAATACAAAGTGATAGTTTCTTATTCTTTCAATCTTAAATCAAGTTGTGCACATTTCCACCTCAGTTGGCAAGGGTATTGTTACTTGTTCTTTAGGATTTATACCATGCTCTGCTACAGTAATCTCCAAGAGCAGTTTACTGATTTCTAGGCGCCTTGTCTGTCATGCTCCATACAAAATCAGCCATTTGGCATTCAACTAAGATTCCTGGCACACATCTAAAATATGGCTGAAAGTCACTTCGCTTACTTAATGTTCGTGTGCCTGGCTACTGTTCAAGAGAGAGGAGCAGGGCCAGTAAAAAGAGTAGCATCTCTTGCTACTGAGGGAATTGCTCACACCCATCCTCATTTCTGGACTACTGTTCTCTTCTCTGTTCCATTTCAGAAACGGAACTAGCATTGGATGAAGGGACTGAGGAAAGCTTCCCCCCCACATTCCGTAGGCATGCTGGCACCTCTCAGGCCTTCACATGTTGGGGACTGATGGGGGCTTTCATGTGCATTCAACTGAACGCACTTAGAAGACATCATGTGATTAGGAATTGGGATAGAGTCTTCAGTTGAGAGCTGGACCATGAAGAAGGCTGATCGCCAAAGAATTGATGCTTTTGAATTATGGTGCTGGAGGAGACTCTTGAGAGTCCCATGGACTGCAAGAAGATCAAACCTCTCCATTCTGAAGGAAATCAGCCCTGAGTGCTCACTGGAAGGACAGATCGTGAAGCTGAGGCTCCAGTACTTTGGCCACTGCATGAGAAGAGAAGACTCCCTGGAAAAGACCCTGATGTTGGGAAAGATGGAGGGCACAAGGAGAAGGGGACGACAGAGGACGAGATGGTTGGACAGTGTTCTCGAAGCTACCAGCATGAGTTTGACCAAACTGCGGGAGGCAGTGGAAGACAGGAGTGCCTGGCGTGTTCTGGTCCATGGGGTCACCAAGAGTCGGACATGACTAAACGACTAAACAACAACAACAACAACCTCAGTTGAACGAATCCTCAGTTAAACAAGCCTAGAAGCCATCTTCAGAACTTCAGGCTCAATGTCTGAGAGTAAGAGGCAGGCCCAGAGAGGGTGGCAGTAGGGTTTGTGTGCCCACCCAGCCCCTCTACACCCTTAAAACTTTGTGAGTTTGAGTAACTGCCTGAAGAAAATTATGTAGACTTCCTGTGCCAAACCTACCCCAACTATGTTCTGTGAGATTTCCATCTATTCGTAACTTGCCGCATCAACAACTTTTTAAATTATTGACTCGTGCAAAATGGCATACAAGTGAAGGCCAAACTACACAGCATATGTGGTCATGTACTTCTCTCTCCTGAAAGTTGCACCGTTTTTGTTTAACAGAAACACAGCCGGTGACGTCAAAGGGACTTGCTCCAAGGTACAGGATTGTTTAGCTGCAGGGAGGAGATTTTGGGGCAACTTCCTGACTTCAAAGCAATAGGATCTGTCCTTTAATTGGTGCAAAGGCAAAGTCAGGCTGACTCAAAGGCCCGGTCACAAAGGACTGCCCATAAAAACGTGCCAAAAACGCTATTTCTTTCTCTTTCCAATGCCATACTTATTATTCACCCTCTGTTGTCTTCTATAAAGGATCCTGTGAAATTAATGATCTAGCTGTGGAATTTTAAATAGTTGCTTCATGACTAACAACATGTGCTCTATATCAGTGCAGACTTTGTATTTACATACTTCTCATGATAAATCAACATATGGTTCTTGTTTTGTGAAAGTAGAGTGCCTCATATCGTAGCATTATTCTCTTATTAATATTCCCTTCCTTTCAGAAATGTGGCGGACGAAACATTTCTTTCTAATGACTCTTCAAGGAACAGAGAGGAAAACAACCTGCTATCGGTGGCATTTTGACTCCTGCTTAACTAGGCTCACCATCGCTAAGCATAGGGACATAGGAAGCTGCCTTATACTGAGCCAGACTACTGGCTGATCCAGCTCTGTACTGCCTACACGGACAGGCAGCAGACTTCCAGGGTTTCAGGATGTGAAGAGACCTGCCTGGAGATAGCAGACATTGAACCCGGGGTCTTCTGCATCAAAGCCGGGCCTCTACCACTTGAGTGATGGCCCTTCCTTTAGATCATCGAATCGAAGAGTTGGAAGGGACCGTGAGGGATGAAGGCCCTGAGGAATTGGGGTTCTACAGGTGTGCCCGTACGTACTAAACCACTTTTGCCTCAGCCCTGCTAACAAACTTTCTTTCATGCTCAGCAGTTTTTTCTTCTCCAAGCCATTTTTTTTTTGCAGAGAGATTATTTGTATATGTCAACGACTCTTCCTCCCGCCCCGTTTCCTGTGATCTGTTTAATCGCTCGATACAAAACTTCAAAACCTATTTTTATTTATTTCTTTTCATTGCAGTCCCCAACGCATGCCCTTCTTTGCCTTGTTTGTAACGTTTTCGTGAGGTGCTCTATGTTGTGTGTTTTCTACACACAAATGGAAGCAAACACCAGCCTTTTCCCACCTTCTTTATTTTTGGCCTGCTTATATACTAGTCACAAAAGTCCTTTGTCGTTTCGTCATGTTCCTGTTTCTTTCATCCTCTTTGAACCACGGTGTATAATTCCTCTCCTTTGGAGTTCACACCCTTTGGATTCCACATTTGGTTCATATCCACCATCATATGTCACTTAGCCAAGCTAAATACACATAGCTCTTTTTCTTTTTAATCTTTCCTCATAAATCAGCCCATACCTTTCATCGTTTTTATTTCCATTCCCTGAATCATATCCAGTCTGTTGACACTGTCCTGCTATTTCGGTACCCGGAAAATAGGTAACGTTGTGCCAGTAAGGCTGGATCCTTGCAAACTTAATTAAAACAAACCTACTTGTTTTGATTAACCCTAGTCATTTAGCGGCCCTGGGGCTTGATCTTGCAACCTTTGGCTAATACGGGTAGGGCTTACTCATGCTAGCAGGCACATTAATTTCACTTGTGCTAATGAGTGAGTAAGGGATTCCTGGATCAGCATCAATTAAAAAAACTGCTTTGAACTGCTACACTTACTCGTTCCATTCTGCAATTTTGCATGCATCACACAGAGGGAGGGAGTTGGGAAAGTGTTTAGGCTACCCCCGCCTTGCTGCCACGCCTCTTACCTTCCTTTAATAAAAAGGCCTCAACGCTTCTTTTCCTTTCAGCAGAAAATGTACTTTTTCAAATAGTATGTTTGCATTCAAGTTTTAATTTTTTGGGGTTTCTTTTTGTTCCTTTGTTTTAAGCACACATTATTTATTTTTGTAAGACGCTTGGAGTTACATTTTGAAAAAGAAAAAAGTGACAAATAAGTTTAATAAATGAATTTTTATTTTATTTTTTAAAAAAACCACACTATAGTGTAACAATCTGTTGTGAACCACCTTGAGGGGTTATTTGACAGCCAGGATAAACACCTGAAAAATCAACAGAAAATATGCGAAAATATACCCCCCCCAAGGGGGGTTGCCTGTATTTTTTGAACTAAAATTTGTCACACATCTAGTCACAATTGTTCATTTAAAAAAGGGAATATGTTAATCTGCCTTCTACGGAATCAGACCATTGGCCCACCTGGCTTCAAATTATCTGCAATGGCAGTGACTTTCCAGGGTTTCACGCTGGAATAGAGTCTTCCCTATCCCTTCCTGGAGATGATGGAATTCGAACCCGGCACCTGGCTCTGCCGCTGGGCTACTGTTCTTCTTTCCCCTTCCGCAACTGCAGCCTCACTTCTGAGGAATCAAATGTGAGGTGCTGCTGTAAAGCTATCAAGCACCAATCTGCAATTGCTTTATGTTTCCACAGGACCGAGTGGAACATTAATAATAACCAGTATTCGCATAAAAAATGTGCAGCATATTAAAAAGAATGGGGGGTGGGGGGGAGAGAGAATGCAAAATATGCCGTGGTGCCTGTGCAGTTCTCTTTCTTTTCCTTTTCCTCCTTTTAATGAGAGGGTTGGGTTCCCAGCCAAGTTTCACATTAAAAACTCTAATAATAAAGGTGACAAGAGTGCTATTCTGGAGGAAAAGTGAAAAATTCCAACCGAATCTGACTTTATATTGGCATAAACATGAGAAAAGTCAGATCTGACACTTTTTATTAATTAGTATGCTAAGGGATCATCTAAAAATGGTTCTCAGGCGTTTTACGAAGCAGAGTTTTTCATAGCCTGCTGAGTATTTAGGGACAGTTCGGTCATAATGCTGATGGACTGATAAACCATAGTTTATTGACTCAAAAAAGGGACGCAGGTGGCTCTGTGGGTTAAACCACAGAGCCTAGGGCTTGCCGATCAGAAGGTCGGCGGTTCGAATCCCCACGATGGGGTGAGCTCCTGTTACTCGGTCCCAGCTCCTGCCAACCTAGCAGTTCGGAAGCACGTCAAAGTGCAAGTAGATAAATAGGTACCGCTCCGGCGGGAAGGTAAACGGCATTTCCGTGCGCTGCTCTGGTTCGCCAGAAGCGTTTTAGTCATACTGGCCACATGATCTGGAATCTGTACGCCGGGTCCTTCGGCCAATAAAGCGAGATGAGCGCCGCAACCTCAGAGTCAGCCACGACTGGACCTAATGGTCAGGGGTCCCTTTACCGTTACCTTTATTGACTCAAAAATGAGGCCTGCTCCCTCATTGCCCCGTCCTCTCTGCCTCTGAAACCAATAGCATAGTTTGTCTGTCATTTAATCCATGCTTACTAACCAGGATATGAAACCGGAAAATTGTGGTTTAAACAAGCCATGATATCAACACCAAAGCTGAATGTGCGAGAGGAAGTGTGAGGAGATATCATATGGCTCCCCCAACTGCCAATATCACCGTGTCTGCGCTGGGCCATAGTGGTTCGTTCAAGTCATTTGCCGTGGTTAGTCAGCAATCCTTCTTATTCTCCTCATCGTGCCCTCCTGCATCTACCACCACCACCCAACAACGGAACATTCCAGCAAAAACCATTCAGAGGCCACTGCATTTCTTCAAAAAATTGCTCACCTCAAAATGATGGGGACACAGAAACAAAACGAGGAGCTATCTTACTATTTTGAAACCTCTTCAACTCATGCTTAGTCAATCTTTCCACTCAAGGAACTCTGGAAACTGTAGCTCTGTGAACTACACCTGGCATAATTCTTTGGGGGTAGCCATGAGCACTGAAATCTGTCATAGTGCTTTTAATATATGGTGAGAATGTGACTTAGGACTGACAAGAATCAGGAGTTTGCTGGCCACTCCTCTGCAAGTGGATTACCTTCTGACGCACTGTTTGGTGTGGCCTAAAACTCTCCAGGTTTATGACTCTGGGTAAATGGCTGCCAATGGAGGTTGCCTTCACAACGGCCTCTGCTCCATCCCCTCCCCACCCCTCCAAGGCTTTCTTCAAGGAAGCTTGGCTGCCTTTTAAGCTCCTTTGCCTCTCCGTGAGGACACCACAAACCCTTAACAAATAGCCAGTGATAATAAATACCATGGTGAGATCAAACAGATTCTGAAATGACCTTAGGAAGCCAGGCAGATGCTGCTTTTTTTTAATTCTTCTTTTCATAAAAGTTTCCCCTTCCCCCATCTGGTCGATGTGAATCCTTCACATATGTGAGGGGCCCTTGCAATATTAAGACACGAAGAGAAGGCCTCTGCATGTGCCCAGTTTTTGTCTAGCAAACGGGAGCCATCTTGTTAGGGCCTGAAGGCAACTTTACCTCACCAAGGCAAGGGTACTTTGGCCACCTGAGGTGATGGGTTTGGGATACAGGGAGGTAGAAGTAGCTTGCTGGGTGAGGCGGGGCTGCTGCGCCAGCTACCCAGCAGGTGGGTCATTGTTACTTATTGGGAGGAGAGCTTGGCAGCCATTTTGGGTGCAATGATCCCGTGCCATTTCACGCTGAGAAACGCTTTTCGCGTGGCAACCCAAAACACACATTTTGGGGTGCCTTGTGAACATGCCTCCCCACAAGTCATGTGACTCACATGGGAGCATGGACAGGAAAATGTGCATCCCAGTTTGGGGATTCGAGGTGTTGGAGGTTTGCATTTGTATTAGTTTACACTGTGCTGACCTTCTACCACTTTGCCTATCCCTTTCCCCCTCCTGGTAATTAACGATACGATACAATACGATTCGATAATCTTTATTGTCATTGTCCCATACAGAACAACGAAATTGAAAAATCTACCTAAAACATTCAAAACCCAACAAGCCTGCTATCCCAGCTGTCCCAACCTGGTTAGCCCCCTAAAAACTCTGAGACCCCATTTTTAAATACAATATACTCCTTACACTGCATTTAAAACCAAAATCGCATTTGGGTATAAACTGTTTTTCAGGCGGCTAGTCCTAGTCTTTATAACCCTGTACCTTCTTCCAGAAGGCAGAAGCTGAAAGAGATCATTTCCGTGGCGCGCACTATCCTGCGTTATCTCTGCAGCTTTCTTATGGCACCTGGAAGCATAGATTTGATCCAAGGTGGGAAGAGTGCGCCCAGTTATTCTCTCCACAGTCTTTACAACCTTGAACAGCATTGTTTTTTCCCTGACAGTGCAGCTCCCAAACCACACACTCCCAAACAGCAGCCCACATGCTGGGAAGATAGCATAGCAACTCCACCGCGCTTAGTAAGCTGCTTCTGCAGAAAGACCAGTTCTGACGCAGGGGGCAGAAGCTACTAGAAAGGTAATCTTATACAACACCATTGAAGCAAATGGGAGTTGTGCAAGCTGCTTTTTTGAAAGTCCCATTCCTAGGAGAACTTTTAGGTGCACTGTGTCCCCTGTTAATTACAGACCCTCCAAGTGTCTCTATTATCCAGGACAGTCCCGGATTTACAAAAGCCACCCCAATTTCTCTTTTGATCCCGGAATGTCCCGCTTTTCCTTAGGACGTCCCTATTTTCTTTGGAGAAATGCTGGAGGGTATGGAGTTATGCAACCCTCAAGCCAAGGAGATAAATAACTATACAACCTTTAGAAGACATCTGAAGTCAGCCATGTATAGGGAAGTTTTGTTTTTTAATGTTTAATGTTTTATGATGATTTTATATATGTTGGAAACCGCCCCGAGTAGTTGGGGCAACCCAGTCAGATGGGTGGTGTATAAAATGATGATGATGATGATGATGGAATAGGATGTTCCTGTTTTCACCGAAGAAATATTGGAGGGTATATCATTAGAGTACAGTGGTACCTCGGGTTACATACACTTCAGGTTACATACACTTCAGGTTACAGACTCCGCTAACCCAGAAATAGTGCCTCAGGTTAAGAACTTTGCTTCAGGATGAGAACAGAAATCGGGCTCTGGCGGCATGGCGGCAGCAGGATTCCCCATTAGCTAAAGTGGTGCTTCAGGTTAAGAACAGTTTCAGGTTAAGAACGGACCTCCGGAACGAATTAAGTTCTTAACCCGAGGTACCACTGTATATGGGATGCTCCTACTTGGATTTTCCATCTCACCACCAAAATGTCTTGGGCTGGCCCGGCATTAGCCTTCTGTCTTCCCTCTGAAATCTATGAATGCCTTTGGAAAAGGGAGTGAACTGTTTTCTAATAGTCCCGTCATGGGCATTCATCACTCTGCCCAGCAGAGCATGGAACCAGGCTGTTAAAAACTCTTTAAAAATCCTTGACCCATCTTACACTTTTTGGGGAGATAGTTCTCAGGAATTTTCAGTTTTATGAAGAATGTAGGATTGAAGGTTTTGTTTTCTTGAACAAAATATGAGAAGGTAAATCACTGTACATAGTCAACACTGTTTTGTTTCAGTAGATTAAAATACGCTGGTGTGTGAGTTGACTTTGCTCAATTGGAGTGAATGGCAGTTTGGGTTTTCCATGGATAACTATTTGTTCTGATTTAGAGGTAAAGAGTGGGTTTTCCTTGGGAAGGAATAATAATAATAATAATAATAATAATAATAATAATAATAATAATAAAAAAAAATTTATACCCTGCCCATCTGGCTGGGTTTCTCCAGCCACTCTGGGTGGATCCAAATAGAATATTAAAAACACGATAAAACATCAAATGTTAAAAACTTCCCTGCCTTCAGATGTCTTCTAAAAGTCAGGCAGTTGTTTATTTCTTTGACATCTGATGGGTTCCACAGGGTGGCCGCCACTACCGAGAAGGCCCTCTGCCTGGTTGCCTGTAACTTCACTTCTCACAGTGAGGGAACCTCCAGAAGGCCCTCAGAGCTGGGTTTCAGTCTCCAGGCTGAACGATGGGGGTGGAGACGCTCCTTCAGGTATACTGGGCCGAGGCTGTTTAGGGCTTTAAAGGTCAGCATCAACACTTTGAATTGTTTTATATGGTCTTGACAGCTACTCCCAGTCACCAGCTGTGGATGAGCCCTTAGAAATGCTGGAAATTAAGTGGTATATAACTGAATTAAATACAGAAAGTTCTCAATGAAACCTTAGCTGGGGACCCTCCAGTGCCAGATTACCAAATAGGCAGAGTAGGCACTGGCCTATGAGCCCATGTATTTTAGGGGAAACAATGGATCAAAATAATATTGGTTTGATCTTGAAAGAAAATTACAATCAAGCTCCCTTAGTTCAATGTTATGCCACTAGAGCACGCACACGAGCCCCCCCCCCCTGAGATTTTGACTGCCCAGGTGCTTCCCTGGGGTTTATTCCAGCACTGGGAACCTGTGGCCGTCCTGATGTTATTGGACTCCTACTCCCATCAGCCTCAACCAGCATGGCCATTGGTCAAGGATGATGGGAGTTGTAGTCCAGAAACATCTGGTGAGCTTCCATGTTTGTTACCCCTGATGTACACAAACAAATGGCTTTGTTTCCAGTCCATCTACAGCACAGTGAATCCTATTGGACACAAACAGCTGTGAACAAAAGTCATACAAGTCAACAAGGGCTTACTTGCTTGGATTTTCCCCCTCCTATATATTACAGATACTTCTAGCAGAAGATCACGTGCATTGAAACTCGATCTATTGATAGTCTTGGAGTTATAATGAAAATTGACACCTATTTTTCCTTGAATAGCTCTGCTACTCTGATGAATTTAGTTGGACTAATGAGAAAGCTTAAAGAATAACTTTCTGCCCGCAATGGGTTTCTCTCTCCCCCCCGCCCATCTTTTGGCAAAATAATAAGGTTCGTGAGGGCGTAACCTAAAACAGACATTTCATAAAAGATTCATCCTTGAACAAAAACATGGTGAAAGCATGAAATCAGGAATAGACGACAATCAGAATTCTACTTGAAGTGCTTTATAGTAATTATTTTAAAAAGTACTGACAAAAGAATCTTTTCAATTGCAGAATAGCTAGCAAGGTCTGTATGGTTCAAGGCCAAATAATTTCTGCAGCAGGGGGAAAAAAAGCCCACCTTCAGTTCTTCAGCTCTGATCTAAGGTATGTTAAATCAGCACATGTTTCAATTACTGCCTTCCACTCTTTAAAAAAAAAAAAATTAAACCAAGGAGATGAAGCGTTTCGGAACAATACCTATAAAACACAGTCTCTATAGAATGTAGATTATCTGCGGCCAAACCCTGATTATCTGCTGTTGCTTGTACATGGATTTCAACTGAGGGGTATTCTTTGTAATTGAAAGTCATTGTGGTTTGAAACGAATAACAGAAACTGATTATAACTTTGGGTTCAGTAGATTTGTTCAGTGGGGATTCATTGGCTGTTGGCACAAAACGTTTTTGTAAAAATACGCCCTACGTTCCCTTTGTTCGGTTTGTGTTGCTTGTGACACTTGGGTTTGCTTTGAACGTTACCGTTTGTTTTGTTCTTCATTTCTTCTTGTCCTTCTCTTCGTATGTTTTCCACGTTGATGTGCAAGGAGTGGAGGAGGAGCCATAAAGGAGTGGGGGAGAATCATAAGTAGTCATGCTGCTTGCCAGGTGATAAGCAGGTATCCTTACCTGTGGGTAAATTTTCTTGACGGCAGCTATGCTACAGCTTGCTGCTTGAAATGGCAAAATGACATGTCCGCCAGTGAGCAGATTTGCATATAGGTGGTTGCATCAGCTTGCTATATCAAGTGGATGGAAGGAAATGAGTTTTCTCATAATATTTGTCCAGAAATCATAGAGGGCACTGTAGGGAAACCATTACCCTGCAGTGCCATGATTTTCCCATGGCAAACCCTAGATTTTGTGTCTAAGCCAGGGGCACAAGAGAAGGGGATAGCAGATTCTCAGGGTTTTCCTAGCAAACACTGTCCCAGACACAATCTCAGTACTGTGGTACCTCGGGTTAAGTACTTAATTCGTTCTGGAGGTCTGTTTTTAACCTGAATCTGTACTTAACCTGAAGCACCAATTTAGCTAATGGGGCCTCCTGCTGCCGCCGTGCCGCCAGAGCCCGATTTCTGTTCTCATCCTGAAGCAAAGTTCTTAACCCGAGGTAATATTTCCTGAAGCATATGTAACCTGAAGAGTATGTAACCCGAGGTACCACTGTAATAGTCTCTGGTGCACATCCAGTCGTTGTCTGACTACTCCTTTCACCCTAAAAGATCCCTATAGTGAAGCCCTCAGTCTGCCTCATGGTGTGCACTCAGCTATTGGCTCTGGACGTCTCGCTAAGCTCAGTGCAGCCTCGTGGGGGATCAGGGATGAAGAAGGTGAGTCTGGGGTTGAGAAAGGGCTTCAGCTATGGTGCAGGAGGCTAGTCAATGTGTAACTTGGATGGCTTAGCTGTGACACCAGGCTCTTAAGCAGGGCCAGATTTAGGTTTGATGAGGCCCTAAGCTACTGAAGGTAATGGGGTCCTTTATATGTCCACCTGTCCTCTGCCAACAACAAATTGTCACTTTTTTGTGTGGTGAATATATTCTATATGGTAATTTATGGACCTAGGTGACGCAGGTGGCGCTGTGGTCTAAACCACTGAGCCTAGGGGTTGCCGATCCGAAGGTCGGTGGTTCGAATCCCCGCGACAGGGCGAACTCCCGTTGCTTGGTCCCAGCTCCTGCCAACCTAGCAGTTCGAAAGCACGTCAAAGTGCAAGTAGATAAATAGGTACCGCTCCGGCAGGAAGGTAAACGGCGTTTCCGTGCTCTGCTCTGGTTTCACCGGAAGCGGCTTAGTCATGCTGGCCACATGACTCAGACTCTGCAGACAAACGTCGGCTCCCTCGGCCAGTAAAGCAAGATGAGCGCCACAACCCAAGAGTCGTTCGCGACTGGACTTAACTGTCAGGGGTCCTTTACTTTTTAATTTATGGACCTAATAGGTATCTAAAGCCATTTTCACATAACAAAATAACCAGTCCATGCAGAATGTAGGCACCCTATATATAGAAATGAGCAAACCAGTGATATTTTAGGGAGCAGGCTAGCAGGCGGGTCCCATTGCTTACATCATAGGAGCCTACACAACACAAAACACTGTTGCTGTATGTAGGTTTTATTTTATTTGTTTTTTATCATATTTTGTAAATGTACATCCAGGTTCTTTTTCTTTAATTTTTTTTGGGGGGCCCCCAAGAGAGTGGGGCCCTAAGCTATAGCTTGTTTAGCTTATACGTAAATCCGGCACCACTCTTAAGGGTCCCTGATGGTGCTCTCTGCAAATCCTACTCTTCTTCTTTGTATGAAGCTCTTCCCAGAGACAGAGTTATGATTGGGTTGAACTCTGATAGAAAGGGAGGGGGCATTCATTTTTGCTGATCCCTTCTCTCCCCTGTAACCACTCACATTGCCACCTATGCTGCACCAAACCCTTTTCAGGGGCTGCAGTGGGAAGCAGGAACTGGCAAAGAATGGCTCCCCCCGCACTATTGAAGGAATGCCCTGGCAGCGGATCAGAGGCAGATTTAGGGCAGTGTGACCAGTTCCTCCTCTCTGGGCACCAAGCCTAGGAGATGCCACAGGGCATCTCAACTATGACGTAGTGAATTGAGCAGAACGGGAGGCGTGAGAGGCGCAGGCACCAAATTTTGGCCTCTCACTGGACACCACTGAAATTTTAAAGATCAAAGTCCTCCCCTGAATGGATTTCTGCCTATGTGAACTCTAGATCCAAGCCCCATGCAGCTATGTACAGTGATACCTCGGGTTAAGAACTTAATTCGTTCTGGAGGTCCGTTCTTAACCTGAAACTGTTCTTAACCTGAGGTGCCACTTTAGCTAATGGGGTCTCCTGCTGCCGTCACACCGCTGGTGCACGATTTCTGTTCTCATCCTGAGGTAAAGTTCTTAACCCGAGGTACGATTTCTGGGTTGGCAGAGTCTGTAACCTGAAGCGTCTGTAACCCGAGGTACCACTGTACACTGCAACTGGTCCAGGGCTCTTGAAACTTGCCCACACGGCAAATTCGAGGCATACGCCCGCTTCACATGTTGCAGTGAACACACTAGATCTGTGGAGGGTATGCATGAAAACTGAAGCATGTGCAGCCACCCTGTTTGTAGCACCAGCTGAAGTGAATTTCGAACCCTTCCTTACTCAAGCTAAGTCAACATGCTGCTTATTGGATTCAATGGGTTTTACTTCCACGTCATGTGCTGGTGCAGTATATGTTGTTAAGGAAATAACTACTGCCATGGTTTAGTTTGGCGCTCCGGCATAATGTTCCGTAGTTGGACTTGTCCTCATACTGACTACAAAATTTATGTGAGTAAAGCCAGCTTGCCCAAGGAGTTACAAGAGAAGACCAGTCCCTTTCCCCGCAAGCCGACTGCCATTTATATCTATCAACCATAGTCGTTTGGGAGACAGATGACATTTCTCTTCTCTGTGCTTTTTGTGATATTTGAAGAGACTGGGAAGATCAGCGGGGGGAAATGTAGAGAGAAAGACAAACAACTAATTTTCTGTCTTTGAGAGGGGGGGAGTTGTCTATTGTGTTTGTATATAGATAAATATTGGCATATTTACTTTGGCAGCGTTCACTCTGCTTAATGCTGTCTGATGTTATAGTGCCTCGGTTCTTTTGCTTCCCAGAAGATGAAAGGGATGTTTTTTTGCACATGCATGATAGTAACTTGCTTGCAACTTGATACCAGATTGGTAGAACTCCCAGCCTTCATTTTGGAGCAATTTGGGATTTTACTGAAACAAAACCCACTTTCTAAGTAAGGCCAAGGAGTTCCCAGAAACTATTTTAATCGACACAGAGCTGACATAGTTTCGCTTGTAGCGCTCATGCCCCAACTCATCTCACTGCCTACTGTTCTAGTCCTAATTCATGCTGTTTTCCCCCCTTTGGGGGTCTGAAGTTTGACTTTCAAAAGCTTCTGGCCCTCCTTAAATCCAGCGCTGACCCTCACTTGAAAATGCAGGGTTTAAAGCTGAAACTCTCCCCCTCCCCCCCCCAACACAACATCAGATTTTGATTTTAAGCTAACTGTTGAGTTTTTGCTTCTAAATGCCTTTCTCAAAATTGTTTCAATGTGTAGCTTTTCTGAAACTTTATTTCCTCTTTTCGTTCTGAGGCTTCCCTGGCTTTGGACACCCATCCCAGATCTGTTATTTTCTTTTTGTACAACGTCTCTCTCCCCCCCTCTCTCTCTCTCTCTCTCTCTCTCTCTCTCTCTCTCTCTCTCTCCCTCTCTCTCTCTCTCTCTTTTCAGGAGAACCAAATGGCATGGCACTTCACAACAGCAAATGGCCCTTTTTAATGGTTGACCTAATCATCCCTCTTGCTTTGTACCTCGACTCCACCTTATTTTGAGCTGTTTGACCAGCCAAGGGGCTCATCTGTAATGCCCAGGGCCAGATTTAGGTTTGATGAGGCCCTAAGCTACTAAAGGCAAAGGGGCCCTTTATATGTGATATTTTAGGGAGCAGGCTAGCAGGTGGGGCCCATTGCTTACATCATAGGAGCCTACACAAAACAAAACACTGTTGCTGTATGTAGGTTTTATTTGATTTTTATCTTATATTTTGGAAATGTACATCCAGTTTTTTCCCCTTTAAATTTTTTTGGGGGCCCCCAAGAGATTGGGACCCTAGGCTATAGCTTGTTTAGCTTATATGTAAATCCGGCATTGACTGTGCCAGAGGAAGAGCCAAGATGGTGGGTGGCTCACTTAGAGAAGCACAAGAAAAGGAAACCTCAGAGGGAGAAACCAAAATCTCCAGGATACAAACACACGTTATGGTTAGAGTTGCCATCTTGTAAGCACCAAAGTTTAAGGAAATCAGCCCTTAAGGAAATCAGCCCTGAGTGCTCACTGGAAGGACAGATTGTGAAGCTGAGGCTCCACTACTTTGGCCACCTCATGAGAAGAGAAGACTCCCTGGAAAAGACCCTGATGTTGGGAAAGATGGAGGACACAAGGAGAAGGGGACGACAGAGGACGAGATGGTTGGACAGTGTTCTCGAAGCTACCAGCATAAGTTTGACCAAACTGTGGGAGGCAATGGAAGACAGAAGTGCCTGGCGTGCTCTGGTCCATGGGGTCACGAAGAGTCGGACATGACTAAACGACTAAACAACAACAACAACAACAACAACAACAACAACAAAGTTTAGGAGACATGTAAACAAAATTCTGTATCATCATGAATTGACAATGAGCAGAACACAAATGCTCAGCCTGAGAATTAATGTGACAATACTGTGTTGATGTTCCCCAAAACCAAGCAGACTTTCAGAAAATCAGAGTCCAAGTTAATTTACAAGTTGGAATAGGACCTGGTGTATGCTGAAGGTTTTATCATTGTGCCTGTCAAAGCACCTGAACTTCTGTAGCAGGCTATAGATTTCCTTCCTTGGAGTAATCCAAATGGTAGAGAGGTGGTTGAGAAGATCCAATCCCATTGGTGCAGGCTTGTTTCAAGGCTCCAGATGCTGCTCCTGTGCCTATGGTTACCACCCTACTGAGGTACCCACATACAGCTGTTCCTGGTGACTTTTGAGGTAGAAGCCTCTAGGTAGGCCTGGGCAGGCCTCCACAAACATCCATTCCAGGTTTACACTGAACTCTTGTAAGCACAGATTCTCGTCCAAGTGGGTCTAGGAAAAGAAGGAGACCTCTAAACCCATCTCTGGAAGCCTCACAATCCTGGATTCCAGTGTCATTTGTAATGATGACATAAGATTGGGGTTAAGTACAATGTGGAGCTCAACCACATTAGCACCTGCCTATAAGTTTTCCTACCTTTTGCTCGAACCAGCTGTAAAGCTATTGGAGGGTAAGATTTAAGTGATGAAACCTATTGGAAACGCCAGTGTTAAAACTGTTGAATTACAATCTACCAGGCAATTAAATTCTGTCTGAAATTGAGATTATGTTTGTTTGTTTTTATCATGCTAGACGTGCAAGATTTGCGTAACAGTGCCAGGTTTTTTTGTGTTACCACCAACACTACCTTGCTAATCAACTAGTGTATTATTTTTGTTGGGGACAATTGTCACTGTCTGTCAGGCTCAATGGTAAAGACAACCTCCTCAACCAAGAGGTCTCTTCTGCCAAAAACTTGAGAAAATGACTCATTCTCCTACTTCCATGCACTCGAGCATTTCAGATGTGTGTGTCTATCTATCTATATCTATCTATCTATCTATCTATCTATCTATCTATCTATCTATCATCTCTATCATCTATCTATCTATCTATCTATCATCTATCTATCTATCTATCTATCTATCATCTATCAGATTGGTAGAGAAGAGCATGCACTGTGGGCTCAAAGTCTGTGTGGTTCAACTTTTGCTTCAGCCATTAACTTACTGTGTGACTTTAAGCAAACTAAAACCCATAATCCACCTCTCAATCTGCAATAGCTGAATCATGATACTGACCTACAGGGATGTGGGGAGGATGATAGTGGCTGAGTGGTTTTGCTTTTTAGTCTTGTGGCAGTGTTTAGCTCTTTCTCTGTGTGAAATGATTTGCCTGTTCTTGTGTTGTGTTGTTATTATGTTTGCCTTGTTCTTATGTTGGGTTGTCTAAGATTTTGCTATTCCAGTGGGTTGTAAGCAACATGATCTATACTGTACATCAATGTAAGGACACCTCTTTGTGCAGTGGAGCCCTAAATCTGTTCTGGGGATTCCCCCAAACTTTCAGAGCAGATTTGGGGGTGGTGTGGAGGGAGGAGAGGGAGAAAACGCCCCGTGTGTATTGTGTGTAAAAGTTATCTAGTGTCACCTAGATAACTTTTAATGAAGCAGCTAATACAAATGCATACATAAATCACACATGAAGTACTTCAGAAAAGTGCCATGTAAATTACCAAGAATTTTCGTGGAACTTTCCCTAAGCATTTCACACGTGGTTTATGAATGCATTTATGTTCACTGCCTCATTAAAACTTATCTAGGTGATCCTATGAAGACCACAGCAGCTGACCTTGGAGAAGACTGCCAGTCAATAGGAAGGGCTGTAATGTCTTTTGGAGGGCATGATGCTGTTTCATGCATTTTGGAGATGGCTTCTATGAAGGCATGAGCAGAAGGCATTAAGACGTTACACTGCTTTTGGAGCCCCTATTGTACTTCAAGCGTCCCAGTGGTTAATCTCTGCAAAGCCTTCCTGCAATTAATTATTAAGCTGGCCTCCTTCGTAGCATCAAACAAGCATGGCTGGAATGTGTTTGATATAGAGGTGGTCAGGCATGGAATGGGGGCGAGAGATGGAGGCACCGCAGTTTTTGTCTTGCAGCAGATTTTCATTTCCTCTCCACTACTGGTCCCCTGTTCTTTTCAGCCACCCTGCTTCTTCCCTCCAATAAAATGAAATGACCATGACATATCTCCTGAGAAGGACATGACGCCTTAATAATCAATTGTGCTCCCAGCTTGCAAATGATGTAAAACATCCCTTCTAAGGGTCAAACTTGACATGATGCTGAATGTGTTGTTTGGAAGCTTATCAGTTGTTGTTTTTTTGAAAGCTAAAAATAATAACAGATATGTCCCCCCTCACCCAGCCCCAGCTTCCATCAGGACTGTGCCACATGGAGGTTTGACTGTGGGCCCAATGAAATCACACCCCACACAAATACTTCAGCTATCCTAGAAGAAAATCGCCTTACTGGCACCAAGGGGAAATTCCCACCCCAGGGTTAATAGCAGCAGAGAGGGGTTGTTGGCACCTCAGCAGGAGAAGAAGGGGTTAATCTTCCCCTCTGCACAGTACCAATGAAAATCAGCATACACATGCTTTTTAAATAAAAAACCGATAGCTGCCTAACTATGTGTTTAGTGTCAAAACTAGTTTGCCCTTACAGTATTAAAAGTAGTTAGAAGTATTGGTTCCCAAAGAGGATGTTAGATTGTTTTTGTATGCCACCACAGCGGCAAGACTTTTATTAGCCAAAAACTGGAAATACCAACAATAGAAGAATGGCAGATGAAGATGTTGGACTTTTTGGAGCTGGCCGACCTGACTGGAAGAATCCGCGACCAGAAAGAAGAGGAGATACAAGAGGATTGGAAGAAATTTAAAGAATATTTAGCTAAATATTGTGATATAAGATAAATAGAAAATTCTTGGAAATAATAAACAGGCTTAGGGGTAGAATAAGAATATGTTATAGTAAATATTAAGGATTAAAATATCAATAAAGGAGAAGAGGTTAGTAAATGAAAGGAGTCAATATTATCAGAAATATGAATTTGGAGAACTGTTATATAGGTGATATAATGAAATTCAGTTAGAGGGGATTTGAGGAAGTCAGTTATCAATGTAATGAGAATTAGGTGTTTGAAGAAACAATTTTTCTTTGTGTTTAGTTTATTGTAGTGTAATGTGTTTTTCTCTGTTGTGTGTTCTTAACCCGAGGTACCACTGTATAACTTTAAAATGTGGGAAACTCCCTCTCCCACAGACAAGTTTTGAAGCCATTTCTCTCCCTTTCTTATGAGTGAGACTATGGACAATCATTTTTTAACACCCCTTGATTAAAATACATGGTAGGGCAATGCTACATGTACCAGATCAAATAACTTTGTGCGTCAGATCCAGCCTGTAGACCATCAGTTTCCCTTTTCTGCTCTTGAGGAATGTGCTGCTTGGATGACTCGCCGTGATTTAATAAAACTGTTCTTTAAACAAGTATTGCCCAATGCTTCTTATCTACTGCATGTCTTTGTTTTTATAGCTTGTTCAATATTTATATCCTATTAGAATCAGGGCAATCTGATATTTTTACAACTTTCTCCATCTTGGTCTTGCAACGAGCCATCCTTCCAGCATCCCATTCCCCATAGTCCAACATTTGTATAAGGCATAGTTGGGGAATCTGTGGTACTTCAGATGTTGTTGGATGATGACTCCCATCACCCTTGACCCTTGGCCAGGATGGCCAGGGCTGATGGTGTTGATGTCCAACAACTTATGGAGGGACCACAAGTTCCCAGTCCTAGATACAAGACCCAACCCTTTCAGAGTAGCTTCTTCATGGCCCAGTTTCATGGTGCTTCAGTAACATCTGCATGGAATAACTGTGTAGGAGAGATGGATAATCTGGCTCCTTTCCACATCAAGGTTACCTGCCCCCTGGGAGAATTTTGCATTAGCCCCACTCATGTGATCCTCCAATTCAAACATTACCAAACTGTCAGGTTCAGCCATAGTGATGCAGCTTCTACAGTGCTCTGAGCTGGGCCTTACTGCTGATCACTTGGGAACTTGAAGAAGGAACTGGCATCACTTCTCTGGGCTTATTTGAGCTCCTATCCACTTCCTGGCTGAGGGAATGCTGATAGCAATCACTGACCACTGTGCTTGTGGTCAGCGCATACCAATGAATACCAAAGCCTAGATACAGGGAGAACGCGGGTGGCGCTGTGGTCTAAACCACAGAGACTCTTGGGCTTGCCGATCAAAAGGTCAGTGGTTTGAATCCGTGCAACAGGGTGAGCTCCCATTGCTCTGTCCCAGCTTCTGCCAACCTAGCAGTTCAAAAGCACACCAGTGCCAGTAGATAAATAGGTACCGCTGTGGTGGGAAGGTAAACGGTGTTTCCGTGCACTCTGGCACTCATCACGGTTGTGCCAGAATCAGTTTAGTCATGCTGGCCACATGACCCAGAAAGCTGTCTGTGGACAAACGCCGGCTCTCTCAGCCTGAAAGTGGAGATGAGTGCCACACCCCATAGTCGCCTTTGACTGGACTTAACTGTCCAGGGGTCCTTTACCTAGATATAGGGAGGTATCTAATGCTTACACTTGTGCAATGGAACAACTCCTCTGTCCTCCCCCTGAGGAGCCCTTCCAAAATCTGCTCTGGAAGGTTGGAGAAAGAACAGATTTGAGGGAGGAGTGCAAGGGGAGGAGAAGGGAGAAAGGCTTTTTGCACAAGCATGAATCCTAGCTCTGAGGGAATGAGCGACTTAGTGCTACATTGGATGCAACCCATAGCTTACACCATTTTTGCCTCAAGATTCCAAAGAAACTACTCCTTTCCATCAGAATAGGAAAATGCTGGAGTTCAGTCTACCACATCCTTCTATTCTCATTCATTTCAGTGGAGTCTGCTTGGAAACCACGCTGAAGTGCAGGGCGGCTGTGGAGCAGATGGGCTTGTTCGATTCCTCTCAAATCAATGTTCTGAAACATGATTAATAAGGAGCGAGTGTGTGGGAAGCTAAAACAATGCTTCGTGACAAACGTTGAATTGCATTAGTTGTTGCTTCTTCTCACAGCGAAGCATACTTTGTGGGTTGTTATTGAATGCTTTGGAAATTCTCTTTCAGTCTCATTTCATCTGAAAAGCTATCATAAAGAGGTGTGTTAATGAACCACACATTGATGTATGTAGCTTATTAATTTCTGTATCTCATTTCTTTGAATGGGGGCGATATTTGGTTTGGTTTGCATTTTAATATGAAACACTTACTTCCAAGTAAATATGCATTAATATAGGCTACTTGAGTCTTTTTTGTGCATGCTTGGAAATTAATCCAAATCAGTGAGAATGGCTGTTGACACTTTGCTGGTTATTAAATGCTACAGAGGATCACAAATTATTTTAACAGTTTTTATGAAATGGTATATATATCATCTACCTTCTTCCATGCCATATTTTTGAAAGTCATCAATAAATATTCTATAAAGTTAAATTTAACTGTTTTACCAATAGGCCATAACACACTCGCTTTCACATTAGAAGCTTAAACTGCTCCCTAAGTGCAATTGCAAGTTTAGGACTAGGGTGCTTAAGCCAGCAAGTCAGTAGCTGAATAGAACAGTGGATTTCTGAACATTGCCTACCTATGGGAATGTTACTTTCCCCCTCTGCAACCTTATATAAGTGCTCTTGCTGTTTATATATGCAATTTGGACTTGCAAATCCTCTTCGGGATTCCTTTTCAGCCAGCCAACCATGACATTTCCCCCCAGAATAATCCATAGTATTCCTCCTTCCAGTTTTGTCCACGACAGTCAGCAGCATTCTGCGCATGCTCAGTGCACATTGAGTTGCCTCTGCCAACTGCCAGCCCCAACAATATTACAGGATCAACCATCCTTCCCCCACTACTAATCCAGAACCCTGATCCTCATCAGACAAAAGGACAGAGGGAAAATGAAACACAGAACCCTGTGCTTTGTAATATATACATTTTACCTGCTCTCTTTCTCCTTCTAGGGCAGCTAGTCCTTCTGAAGTTCTTGGACCAGGAAAGGCTAACTCTAAAAATGTGCAAGGGTTTTTTTTGTGTGTGTGTGTGTGTGGAGACTCTCAAGCTTGTCTCAGGAATGTCACTTTGATGTTCCTTCCGTTGTGGGTAATGAATCCTTCAGAGCCGAGTATGACTGTCTCCTAGAGCTCCATTAATCATTGTAAGATGAAGCCTAGTTCTTGCTCTTTTTCTCAAGGCAGCAAACCCTAATGAAGACTCGAGATCTTAGGGAAGTGCCCCCCAGACACAGCTAGCAGCGCAGTTGACAATGAAGCAGCACATTTTTCTTCTTCCTTGCTCCCAAGGAAACTTCTTTCTGAAGTCTTCGGTTGGGCGGGCTTTGTTCCAGGAGAAATACCACTGTCTGAAAGCACCCACAATTAGCAGGGGAAGGCCAGCGGAGAGAGAAGAAAGAAGCCCTACTTTGCCACCTGTGCTTGGAACAAAGGGACCACGAAACCCTTGGATAGTATGTCACGGATATTTTCGAATGCCCTTTTATCTTGATGGTGTGACCAGAGGAATATTTGGGTTCTTACATGTTGCCCTGGGGTGTCTTGTTAGGACTACAGTGGTACCTCTGGTTACGAACACTTCTGGTTGCATATCGAGGTCCCCAAGCCACCCCAATAAAACACAATTCACACAGAATTTTTGTTTAAGGTTTTTGGCATAGTTTTGGCCACAACTTTATTAAAATACAAAAAATGTGAGTAGTTGCTTAGGCATTGGTTGCAACTATCTGACCCCGCATGGGGACAGACTGACATTTGCACGCATGCAAAAGTCAGAAAGAGAAAACATTTTGGGGAGAAAGATGGAGCTGGGAACCATGCCCTCACCTCTCTCCAAATGCTCCCAGGGGCTCTTGCGTGGCCCTAGCCCCTTGACAGGGGTTCGGACAAGAGCATGGTGAGCCCCTGGATTTCTTTAATGGAATACCATTGCAGCAGCAGCATTGTAGGAGCAGGCACAGCCAAACCATGCCCCTCCACCAACCAATTCATAAAACCAATGCCAAACCGCAACCTTACAAGTTGTGACGATTTGCTACACTGTAGGCAAAAACCAAATGGCACCAGCCAATCAGCCAAATGGACAAAATTCCTACTGGGCCCCTGCCCCAAAAGCAGACGACCCCATGACAGGCATAGCAAGGTCAATGCGAACAACCCTAAATATAAGGAGGGTGGGTGGGTAATCCGATGCGCGCAGCCAAAAGAGGAAGCTCAACGCTGCGCGCAGGGAATATAAATCTTCTGGCTGTTAATCACAAAATGGCAACATCGAATTCTCCCCAACGACAAGAGGAGCCCAATCACAACAGTGGCCAACTACCTTTACCCGCCCAGCAACAGTGGGATGTCTTGTTAGACCCCACTGCAACACGTGCTCTCCATGAAGGAGAACACGCTTTACAAATGCTTCAGGTTACGAGCTCCGCTAACCCGGAAGTAGCTGCTCTTGGTTGCGAAATTTGCCCCAGGATGCGACCAAAAATCGCACGCCAGAGGCCCCATTAGTGAAAGCGCACCTCAGGATAAGAACGGTTTCAGCTTAAGAACGGACCTCTGGAACTAATTAAGTTCATAACCAGGGGTACCACTGTAGTGCCTTTGCTGAGAGGAAAAAAGAATTGGAAGCAGGGACAAAGTCCATGAGGTCTGTGGGAAGCCCCTCAAAATGTAAACTGGCTGAAGCCCTTGTTCAGGTAGGCAGGTGGTGTAAAAAGATATTGTGGCCTCAGTTATTGGAGGGACAAGTGACACTTTTTTGTTAGAAGATCAGCAAATTCACATCTGAGTTCTCTGTGAACTATCAGGTGGATGCCAATATTGGGCGATCTGTCAGCTTTTATTTTGTCTATTGGGCTTAGAACGTCATCTCTCATCACCTCTGTTTGCCTCAGTTCCTCAGACATCCAACCGGCAGAAATTACTTCAGGCACCGGGATCTGCTCTATATCTTCTTCTGTGAAGACAGATGCAAATAATTTGTTCAGCTTCTCTGCAATCTCCTCACCCTCCTGTAGCCCATCTCTGACTCTGCTGTCATCCAATGGTCCACCTGCCTCTCTAGTGGATTTCCTGCTACTAATGTATTCAGATATTTTTATTGTTATCCACCTTTATGGTTTCAGCAATGTGTTCCTCAAATTATTATTTTTTATGTTCCTTGCTGTCTGCTTGCATTTCTTTTACAAAGTTTGTGTTCCTTTTTGTCCTCCTCATTTGTTCAAGACTTTTATTTTTTAAAGGAAGCCTTCTTGCTGGTAATAGCTTCCTTGACTCTGCTGATTAATCACAATGGCATCTTTTTGGACCTGGTAGTATATTTTCTAATCTGTGGCATAGACTCTTGTTGAGCTTTCGAGATGATGTTTTTAAACAAATCTCAAGCATTTTAGAGTGATCAGCCCCTTTTGGCTGTGCCTTTCAACTTCCTTCTTACCAATCCATTTTTTTTTGGGGGGGGGGGAGAAACTTCCTCTTCTGAAGTGAAATGTGACCATGCTGGATTTTCTTGGAAACTGGTCATTTACATGGATATTTAATTCAATAGCACTATGGTTACTGCTCTCGATTTGGTTTAACAATACTTACATATCGCACCATGTCCTGGGCTCCACCTAAGATCAAGTCTAGGTTTGCCACCCATCGTGTCTGTTCCATGACAAACTGTTCTGGGCACAGGAACACATCTGTAGCCAGTTTCCACCCATTCCTATAACAAACCCTCAGATGATTTGTCCACAGCATCCCTGCTACTGATTAATAATAATGGCATCTGCATTCAGTGGGTAAGTGTATTGCCAAGTGACTTTGATAATCATTCTTTTTGTTGTTAAGTCATTTAGTCATGTCCGACTCTTCATGACCCCATGGACCAGAGCATGCCAGGCACTCCTGTCTTCCACTGCCTCCCGCAGTTTGGTCAAACTCATGCTGGTAGCTTTGAGAACACTGTCCAACCATCTCGTCCTCTGTTGTCCCCTTCTCCTTGTGCCCTCCATCTTTCCCAACATCAGGGTCTTTTCCAGGGAGTCTTCTCTTCTCATGAGTTGGCCAAAGTATTGGAGCCTCAGCTTCAGGATCTGTCCTTCCAGTGAGCACTCAGGGCTGATTTCCTTCAGAATGGATAGGTTTGATCTTCTTGCAGTCCATGGGACTCTCAAGAGTCTCCTCCAGCACCATAATTCAAAAGCATCAATTCTTGAGCGATCAGCCTTCTTTATCATCTAAATCATTCTTTTAAACTGGTGCAATTGACCCAGAGGCAGTACAGTTTGTAAGACCAGGACAACATTGTTCCTAATGCACAGTCAAGTCTAGATGACACCATGCAGGGCATTTTGCCAATAAAGGAAACTCTAAGTAAAATAATTTGGGTTAGTAGCTCAACCAATTCCGTGCCCTTTGAGGCATATTCCATTTGGCATAAGTGAAGCTGGAAGGGGAGGGGGGAATTATGTTTAAAGTTCTAACAACAAATCAAGAGAGTTGTAAGGCAGAATGTGGCTGGAGGAACATGGCGTGATGTTAGTATTAGATAAATCATTTCTCCTCCACTCTGGAACACCGTGAAGGAGTACGAAGAAAGTACGCTGCTAATAACCACCAGAAGGTTCTGTTTATATATATTAAAAAGATTGTACATGCTGTTTTCACACAGCTCTGCCTCAACCCAATAATAAAAAGACATAAAAACTGACATCCCGGAATGCATGTAATTAGGCTTCTTCTCTCTTCTTACTGTGTGATCAAAGTAAAAATCTTACACCCAGCTTTGCTACATTCCTTTTGTCCATAGTACGATGACAACCACTGAAAATGGCGCCCCATCATAGTTGTGGTACTTTATTGCTTCTACTTCATTAGGTGTGACTAGGCTCCTGCTAGAGGAAAGTTACAGCAGGGTGACATTCTGGTAAAATACCAGGGCGCTTCTATATATAAAGGCGTGGTATGCAAATTATCCGCTTCACAGGGATCCAATCGCATACCAGCAAAGTCAGCTTGCACAACTGGAGTCGATTTGGTGCTCTTGCAGAATGAACCCGCCTCGCCCTTAAAACCATACTTTTTTTTAGATAGGGAAAGTGAGGAGGAAATGCACTGGAAAGTATGGGACAGCAATTGTTCCCTGCAACATCGCATATCCTCCAACATTTCTCCAATGAAAATAGGGATGCCCTACTTAATAATAATAATAATAATAATAATAATAATAATTTTTATTTATACCCCACCCATTGGACTGGGTTGCCCCAGCCACTCTGAGTGGCTTCCAATTAACAACAACAACAACAACAACAACAACAACAACAACAACAACAATAATAATAACTGTCTTTATACAGGGTTGCCTTCAGATGTCTTCTATGGGTTGTATAGTTACTCATCTCCTTGACTTGGGGGTGACATAATTCCATATCCTCCAACATTTCTCCAATGAAAATAGGGATGTCCTAAGGAAAAGTGGGAGGTTCTGGGATCAGATCAGAAACTGGGATGACAGAAAAAGCCTGACAGAAAAGACAGGTCATCAGCTGGTGTCATAATGCTGCATGCCACCCAAACTCCTAGGGGAAGTGAGGTGCTACTGGGGAGAGCCTTTGGCAAGGAAGGCTTCCTCAAGAGTTCTCAAATCACAGCCAGGTCAACAGGGAGAGGAGCTATCAAGGATGCTACACCATGGGCCTTCAGATCATGCTCCAGGTTACTAATTATTATTTAAAGGAGCCATAACTAGCAGTGTAATTTTATGCTCGTTTTCTTGGAAAAAACCCCCAATTATGCACAATAATTGCAATGAGTCTACTCTGAGTAAAAACTTAGTTGGCCTACACATTCTAAGTATGGCCAGCTTCTGCAGGATGGGTGTCCTGCGACATGCTATTACTACTTACCTATTATAACACTTTTAGAAATCCTCATTAATCCTTTGGAATTCCAGGCATTTTCCCCTGCCTCCTCCCTCCCCACCCCCCAATTTTCAGCAAAAGGAAAGTGAGACAGTTGGGTGGGTGTGGGGAAGGTGCCGGGGGAGGGGGAAAAAACCACACTATTTGCCTCACAGAGTTCATAAATGAGCCCGTCACCCTGTACTAGAACTGGTATAATTTTATCGGGATGAAAACCATTCTCTTTGATCTTCTCCAGTTCTTAAATCCAGCAGTTGTGTATTCGAACATCAATGGAAATGTGGTTTCAAGCTTCCTCTTTCATTATCTTTCTCAAAGATTAAAAGAGAAAGAGAGAGAGAGAGAGAGCAAAAGGGGGAGGCATTTCTGAGCTTCGGAGATGAGGCAATATTTTTTACTGTAATTTCTTTATCTGATTGCATCCTGTTTACCAATGCTGCTGTGTGGAGAATACCACACTTCGCTGGTGAGTTGTTTCCCCCCACCCTCCAAAATGGCATTACACACGCACACAAACACAGAACTGCCTGTGCTTTGCTCTTTTATTGCGGAAGAGATAAGGTTGTTACATGCTATAGCGTCTGACTTTGTCTCCGTGTGTGACCTACAGGAGTCACGATGGAGATCGGATGATTAAACTTCCCTCCTTCATCTTTGGCAAGAAAAGGCAGTGGAGCCAAAGGACAGCCTACTTTATTTTTCTGGATGATAGAATTGCAGTCTGGCATTCCTGCCAGGCTTCAGATATTGCTAACTACTCTGAAATGCTCCCTCTGTGTCATCTTAGCCTGTAGCTTTGCTCCACAGTAAAAGCCAGGAAATAAAGTGTGTATGTACACACAACCAGAGAGAACGGGGTGGGGGGCAAACAGGTTTCATCCCCCCCCCTCTGTTTCTTTATCATCTGTTCTGCTAAATATTCGGCACTAACCTCTGGTGTTATTTGTAATTTTGAATGAACTCCCCATCCCTCAAAACACCAGAACGTCTCTTTCATTCTTCTGACCATCTCCGGATTCCTTTAGTTTTCAGAGGTGGTGTTGCATTACCTGTAGCCGGCCTGCAGGGGGGCGTCACTTGCTAGGCACTTAAAAGATAATGGAGGGCATGGGCTTGGGGGACAAATTTGCATGAAATTTGCATAAGCGACTTTATATTTATAGATGCAAAATGAGATAGTGGGTGGTCACCGTCACAATGGAGCTGAGCTTTGCAGCAGAACCACAAGCCCTGTAAGCAGAGTGAAAGAAAAGAAATAAATAAAGGGAGGGGAATAGGGAAGAGATCTGGGGCCTAGCACAAAAGTGTTGAGAATTTCCATTCCACCTTAAGGAGCAGACATGGAACTGTTGCGTGTCACATGTCTGTTTACATACCAGCACAGCTTGCTGGGAACTTCTGTTGTGTGTATAACTTTTGCTTCTCTCTGTCTCTCTGAGAAGACAAAGAGAGAGACGACGTGTTTCTTTGCCCTGATTTATGATTAATAAATCCGTAGTTGTAGTATGCTTCCACAAGCCTCACACCTATTCTGTGTGCGCAGTTCGCTTTGCTGAAATAGTGTGCCCTGGCTTTGAAACCCGGGTCGCTGATGGACGTCGGAGCATAGACCGATGGGTCTTCGCAGCGGGACAGCTGGAAGGAGACGACCCAGCTGGGGCTAGCCAGCTGGCCTTGTGACCCTCTGCATGGCGACAAAAAGATGTGGTGCTTGCCCCCTGCCCCAAGACAATGTTGCCGGCGGTCTGTCAAGATTTCTTAACCCCCCGCCCCCCGTTTTTGTTGGCAATCGACTTCATCTATGTGGGATTGACCCCCCCCAATGCACCACTGTCATTTCCAATAGACAAGTAAGGACTGGGAAAACCCTGTTTTATTGCAACATAGTCTCATTATCACCTTATAATATTTAAACAATGCGTCCAAAAACACCAGCTTCTGTTGAGGACCAGGATGGGGAAGCTATGTGGTCCTCCAGGTGTGGTTTGGGCTGCAACACCCCTCACCCAGACCATCAGCCATGCTGGCTGGGGCTGATGTGAGTTGAGGTCCAATAACAGGTTTCCATCACTGATCTAGGGGCATTAGTTTTCATGCTGTTCCATTCTGGTACTCGCTTTTAACCTCAACGTGCATCATGCCATCCCACTGAGGTCCAGCTCCAAGGGCCATCTGGTGGTTCCCTCACTGCGACAAGCAAAGTTACAGGGAAACCAGGCAGAGGGCCTTTTCGGTAGTGGCGCCCGCCCTGTGGAACTCCCTCCCATCAGATGTCAAGGAAATAAACAACTAGCTGACTTTTAGAAGACATCTGAAGGCAGCCCTTTTCAGGGAAGCTTTTAATATTTGATGTTTTATTGTATTTTTAATATTTTGTTGGGAGCCACCCAGAGTGGCTAGGGAAACCCAGCCAGATGGGTGGAGTATAAATTATTATTATTATTATTATTATTATTATTATTATTATTATTATTAAAACACATGCATCTTCTTTCTCCTTTTTCTACTTCTTTGTGTGGATTCAACCCTTTCTCTATCATTCTCCTCTATGATCTTGTCATTTTCATTTATTGGATTTTTTCCCTTAAGTGTTCATGTTGCTTGGAACATGACCTTCCTGTAGATCAGAACCCATCATTTTTTTAAAAATAACAACTGTGTGTTTGGGCATGACTGTATTGCGGCTAAGACACATCTCATATTTGGTGCAAGTAGTTATAGGTCATGTTTGATTTTGCCCAATATGTCTCTAATGGGATAGCATGCACATTACATTTCCCCATTTCCCTTTTCTAGTACAGTGGTACCTCGGGTTACAAACGCTTCAGGTTACCCACGCTTCAGGTTACAGACTCCGCTAACCCAGAAATAGTGCTTCAGGTTAAGAACTTTGCTTCAGGATAAGAACAGAAATCGGGCTCCGGAGGTGCGGCGGCAGCGGGAGGCCCCATTAGCTAAAGTGGTGCTTCAGGTTAAGAACAGTTTCAGGTTAAGAACAGACCTCTGGAACGAATTAAGTACTTTAACCCGAGGTACCACTGTATTGCACTAGATGTTTATTTTTGCTAAAATCAGGCTCCCATAACAGTCATCTGCCCTGACTTTACATTCCCCCTCCACTGCCACTTAATTAAGAAAAAAATAGAGAACAAGGTTTTGGATGTGTTTTTGCGCAATTGTACAAATACACAACTGGCACTCAATTGCTACAGAACTGTCATTTGTTTCTGGAGAAATGTGTCCCTTTTAAATCAGATGTGAGGGATAACCTCACAAAGTTCTGTCCTGGACTATGCAAGTATGATGATAGGACCTCACCATGCAAATCATGAAGGCTGGATAGGTGCTGGAATGGGAAGTGATCTACAGTGGTACCTCGGGTTACATACGCTTCAGGTTACATACACTTCAGGTTATAGACTCCGCTAACCCAGAAATAGTACCTCGGGTTAAGAACTTTGCTTCAGGATGAGAACAGAAATCATGCCCCATTAGCTAAAGTGGTGCTTCAGGTTAAGAACAGTTTCAGGTTAAGAACGGACCCCCGGAACGAATTAAGTACTTAACCTGAGGTACCACTGTACTGAAAATGCATCGTGTGAGTAGAGCCCTGAGAACTAATAATTTCTGGGAGATTTATTTATTTTCCAAGTTCCAAGTTCAGCAAACAGCTACTGCTTGTTACCTGCTTTCAATTACACCATCACGCTAGGCAAGTGTGTCAAAGGCTGCTCCTTTCCTATTGTACATGAGGTGCTGTTGCCATGGTGAAAGAACCAGAAAGGTGTTTATAGTACTATACAAGAGAAATTCACTTTGATCTTGGCCAAAAAAGAGGCCACCAGAGAGCACCGATTTGCTGAGATTTTTCTTAGGAATTTCCCTGTGGGGTTCCACAGAGTTCCATCATAACCCAGCTCTTGCTCAACGGGAGGCCAGTGGGTGCAACAATATTGGGTGACGTGTCATCATCTGTATGCCGAAGACCTGCTTCTGTTCAGATGCCAGAACTGCAGACTTGGCTCCAAGATAGTTGAAACTTAATTCACATACGAGACTGAGATAATTAAGGCCCTGAGATTTACAGGAAGTGTAGTCACACTAGTCCTTGACTCATTTAGGCTTTCATCTATGAGGTGCTTCCATTTAGCTGTTACATTTGTACTCCGTTCTTCCTCCCAATGGGACATGGGTGGCGCTCTGGGTTAAACCACAGAGCCTAGGGCTTGCTGATCAGAAGGTCGGCGGTTTGAATCCCCGTGACGGGGTGAGCTCCCCTTGCTCCATCCCTGCTCCTGCCAACCTAGCAGTTCGAAAGCACGTCAAAGTGCAAGTAGATGAATAGGTACTGCTCCAGCGGGAAGGTAAATGGCGTTTCCGTGCGCTTCTCTGGTTCGCCAGAAATGGCTTAGTCATTCTGGCCACATGACCCGGAAGCTCCCTCGGCCAATAAAGCGAGATGAGCGCCGCAACCCCAGAGTCGGTCACGACTGGACCTAATGGTCAGGGGTCCCTTTACCTTTACTTCCTCCCAATGAGCTCAGGACAGGGGTGGAAGAAGGGGGGTGCAGTGGGGACAGACTCCCTCGGGTGTCACCACTGAGGGGGGTGGCAAAATGGCGGGCAGCACTCACTGTGGGGCCTGCAGCGTGCCCGAGCCATGCATCTCTCCTGGGAGTGACGCAGCAGCTTTGGCGCCCGCAGGCTCTGCGCTGCCCCAAACTGTCCACCCACTGCCTCGCCCTCAGATGTAGGGCAGCTGAGTGAAAGGAGGCAGGCAGACTCCTTGGAGGCCCCACAGAGCATCCTGCCCTGACTCACCCCACCCCTGGGCGCAGGGCATGTGTGCCACCCCAGGCACCTGGTCGGCTTGCTCTGCTGCTGACTCAGGCCACTGTTTTTATCCTTATGACACCCCCACAGAGTAGGTTAGGACTGCCCCCCAACACCTTGGGTAGTTCACAAATCCAGTCACTGCCATACTGAGACTTGCCTATCACAATGCATTCTACGTGGGGCTGCCCTTGCAGAATGAAGCTTCCTGATACAGGTCAGATGCTGGGGAAATTTTTACATCAGTACTATTCCATTGTATGAACTAGTTTCCTACAGTGTTCTAGGCCTGATCTAATCAACAATACTTTACCACTGCCTCCTACCACTTATATTTTTTAAATTTACTTTGTTGTAAAAAATATGAAAATAAAACGAGACAGCCTTACAATACTATTTTGTTAGAAAAAGAAATGTATATGAAACTATTAAATTAGAAAGTTATTGTTACTCATACTTACAGAACTCTACTATATTAAAATTTCTAAAGCATAGCTTGTTCTGTGCAGTAAATAATCCACTCTGATAGATATTCCTAATTTTCTCTTTACATAAACTCCATTTATCTAGTTCCTTTTGATAGTTTTTCTATTATTTAACATAGTTGTTCATCAGGTTTAACTACTCCCATATTTTCCTAATTATATCAAGTTTATTTGTTTTACAGGTATTATTCTAAGCTCAAGCATATAAAAGCCTTGCTATAATCAGAATGTAATGATCTATAAAGTTCACCCTGAAAACTTTCTCTTATTATCTCAGCAAGTTCTTTATCTTTATCCCGATCTGCATCTATATTGGATTTGTAATTGTTTGAATATATGAAATTGTTTTCAATTGCCTGTATATATGGAATTGTTCTTCTGTAGAGGATTGTTCTTCATTGTTGATGTTTTCACTGTGAAGTTGCTCTGAGATAGTTTACGGGAAGCAGCAATTCATAAATTGTCATAAATAAAATGAAATGACTCCAAAACAATTTGGCTTTATTACTGCAAATGCTTAAAAAAAATCCCCTTTTGTGGCCTTGTAAAACCAGCAACTTTCCACCTCCCGCTTTCTTTGTCTCCTCCTTTGTGGCATATCTAAGAGCAGCACCTTGGCTGTGACCTCTACACACTGCCAAGTCTGAACCGTGAGAGCAGGTAAAGAACCGTTCTCAGGGGGAATTTAATGTGGTGCTGTTATGAACATTCTTTCAGTGCAATCCTTTCTGCTTGCCCGATGGAACAATTGCTCCTCTCCTCCCTGCTGCATACTGCTCTTGGGGTTCTCCTGACTGCCCCCCTAAATAGGGAATCGGGAGCAGTGGCGTAGCGTGGGGGGTGCAGGGGGGGCGGGCCGCACCGGGCGCAACATCTGGGGTTAGGGCAAATCCATGGGTTAGGGGGCGCAAATCCACGGGTTAGGGGGCGCAAATCCACGGGTTAGGGGGCGCAAATTACTTGCCTTGCCCCGGGTGCTGACAACCCACGCTACGCCACTGATCGGGAGAGGACACAGGCGAAGGAAGCGGGGGGTTGGGCTGCACTGCACTAGCGGGACCGGTTGCGCTGGCTTCTGTAAGCACAGGTGCTGAATTCAGCCCAATGGGCTCCCCACCTTTTGAACACTTTCTTCAGCAATTCACAAAGGCCAAAATGGCAACCAAGAACAAAGCAAGGCGTGCTTTGGGGGCAAGAATTGAGTGCCGGTGAGTGAGCAAGGGATTCTTGAGTGTCTAGCTTTAAAAATAAACTGGGATGCCCAGTTATGCCCCCCATCCACTCCACCGCTCTTAACAAAAGAACACTTTATTAGCCTGCATCAGTACCTCTGTTGGGGGGGATGCATTGTGCTCCTTCTGGGGTAGTTTGTCCATCTTTGGTCCCCACCCTGTACTCAGCTCTCACCTGTGGCTCCTATGTCAGCATATGATAGTGGCCACACCCCAGGAATGGCTTCGACTGGCCTGCTAAACCAGGTGACGGGGAGCTGATGCGTCTCAAGCCCTTGGTGAGTTAGGGACTTCCCCTGCATGCGAAATAGTAAGTTGTGGGTGGACATAGCAGTTGACACAGAGATTTCTCCAAGTGGTTCTTTATAGTAAGCTGGAACTGAACTGAAATGCAAACAGCTCAGCCGGTCTGCTTTTATAGGCAGCCAGCTGTCAACATTGTAACAACAGCAACCCAGGGTTTCCCGCCTAAATTAACTTACTGGTATGTGGACCTGAGTGAAAACTATATACACAATACCCCTAGTGGCCAGGGTGAGAACTTCAATACATAAGACGAAAAGAAGCTCCTGTGGATTGGGCGGTCGAGACCAATTAGTGGGTCCAACGGTCAAGAAGGCAGCTTCTGCACATGATGTAACTGGAAGTAAGGGGAAGATTGGGCTGTCTTGTAGGATATCTTCAGGAGAAGAAAAGGCTGAGGAGTGGACCCAGAGTGGAGTCCCTAAGACAGTTGGATGGTACCTTGTACGCCTCCTTCTGGCAACTCCTGCAGTCAAGCTGGCGCCAAACGTATTGCTCTGCTTTCCTTTGGGCCACATTAGCAAAGCCAAGAAGGGGGTCTTGACGTCTGGGCAGCCCAGGACCTCCAGACACACTGCCCGGGCTTGTGCCCCAAGAGAGATCACTTTGGTGTTGCTAACACAGCAGTTTGACTTCACCCCTGGAGACACACTCCATTGTCTCTCAAGACAGATATATGCCAACCATGTACAGTTTGATAGGTGGCTTGAGAATAGTTGGCGTATGGTGGTTACAATGGGTATGTGTCCAAATGGCTGTGTCCATATGGAGCACAGTTCTCACTGTACAGTGGTACCTCGGGTTAAGAACTTAACTCGTTCTGGAGGTCCGTTCTTAACCTGAAACTGTTTTTAACCTGAGGTACCACTTTAGCTAATGGGGCCTCCCGCTGCTGCCGCGCTGCCACCGTGCGATTTCTGTTCTCATCCTGAAGCAAAGTTCTTAACCCGAGGTACTATTTATGGTTTAGCGGAGTCTGTAACCTGAAGCGTCTGAAACTCGAGGTACCACTGTACTTAGTTGTTGTCTTGCTAACCTGGGTCAGCTGCCACTGTCGATGGATTTCTTGGAAGTGGTCACTTCCTTCATGAATAGAAAACAGAAGTCGAACCATGTTTTTCTGTTCACCCTAAGAACAACTTTTCTGCTTGAATCATCACTGGAATTCAGCTTGATGCAGCTCACCAGAATGTTTTTTTGTACCTATTGGTTTGAGTTGTTCTTATCCTTCATTGTACATTAGCCTGCACCTTCCAGAACTCTTCATTCATGCAGAGGCATGAAGTTCATTATCCATTGCGCAATCTCAATTGAGAATGTCAACAATTGCTTCAACGTTTTCAGTTGCCGCTCCGTGACTTTTGCCTCTAGGCAGGTGTCCAAGACATCCCAGGAATCTTCCTCCCAATAGGCTTTTGTATCTGGGAACTGATTGTTGCAAAACATAAGTACATGCCATTATTCTGAGAAAACCTTTTCCCCTTTACACAGAACGTACAGCAGCGTTACAGCTGATAATGAGTGCTATATTTGCCGGCCAAAACTTCACTAAGCTCAGCTCTATTCTGGTGAGAAATGCAGGATGAAAGCAGCTTGGATGTTCAGTGCTTACGCTGCTTTTAGTACAGAGGAATCTTCAGTGTGGAATTCCACAAATGCCTATCACAGTCAGAAATGACAGTCTTCTAGATGATGGTTTTTATCAGCGGGTGGGAGGCGATGAGAAACTTTGCAGCGGCAGCCTGAATCCTGTTCCTCGGTTACTATATCCACGTCTCAGCATTGGTTGATATTAGATTATTGGTTTCCTGTCTGTGGATTTAGCTTTCCATTGGCCTGAATCTCAGCTTAGCCATTTCAAAGTTAAGGAAATCATTATGGAAATATCATCTGGGAGAATATGATCTGTGTACATCTGCTGAATGATGTAAAGGGGTACAAATCACATCAGTTTTCACCAGCCTTGGTGCTGACCTTTAAAGCCCTAAATGACCTCAGCCCAGTATGCCTGAAGGAGCGTCTCCACCCCCACCGTTCAGCCCAGACACTGAAGTCCAGTGCCAAGGGCCTTCTGGCAGTTTCCTCACTGCGAGGTTACGGGGAACCAGGCAGAGGGGCTTCTCGGTAGTGGTGCCCTCCCTTCAAATGGCAAGGAAATAAACAACTGCCTGACTTTTAGAAGACATCTGAAGGCAACCCTGTTTAGGGGAGTTTTTAATGTTTGATGTTTTATCATGTTTTTAATATTCTGTTGGGAGCCGCCCAGAGTGGCTGGGGAAACCCAGCCAGATGGGTGGGGTATAAATAAATTATTATTATTATTATTATTATTATTATTATTATTATTAAAAAGAATGGCAAACTGCCACAAGCAGCGCCTTACTTGGATGTGTCTGGAGTCTTGGAAGCTTGACTACCCTACGTTCTCCTACAAATGGAACTTGAGCTTGTTTGTAGGTTCTAGCAGGGCAGCGCACCTATTGTATACCCTTGACCGAAGAACAGTACACTCTTTCTATCTGGGATGGTCATCCTCTTCCACCGAGTGTGCAGTTTTAGGAGGGACGCACATGTAGCCGTAAGGGAGGAAGGGGACACCCGCCTAGCCAGCCAGATCAGCTGAATCAACCCTGGCGATCAATGGGGTGACATATGTTGCAGCCAGACAGATTGTCGTCCTCTCTTCTTCTTCTTCTTCTTCTTCTTCTTCTTCTTCTTCTTCTTCTTCTTTTTCTTCTTCTTCTCAGGTAGCACGGCCATTCTGGATGCTACACAGCAGGGCTGCCTTTCTCAGAAGCAGACTCTTCAGATAAACTCAAACAGGAACAGTACTATTTTTCCAGAAAAATAGGTGCTGGAATGTACCATGAACATGTACCCTTGTTCCCTTATAATGACAATGGTGCCCATCTGAGAGGTGCCGGAAGAGACTTCCAGTGAGTTCTGGCTGAAAACAAAAGCCCTGGCTTTATTTAAAGGTAGTGCACCCCAATTGACATTTGCTCTAAAGAGTGGGTTTTTGAAGGGATATTCATTCTGGGGCAAAAAAAACCTCATACATACTCGGACACAGAGCTTTTAAGTGCAAACCTGTGCCTGAAAAAAGCAGGGCATTATGGGACAGTGGGGGTGGAGTGAGCAAAGTTAGAGCTGATCCATGGGCTCCTGTGCCTCTTCCACAGTCCTAGGAATACCTGAAAGGGGTCAGCATATGAAGGGAGCAGGAAATTGAGGTTTCCTCACCCCCAGAGATTGTTTATGCTGACCCGATCTATCATCATATCGGCTGCTGTTTAGTCAATACACATCACAAAATAAGCTCTGGAACAGCCGCACTGCACCTCTGTTTCCCTGTGAGAGCAATCTCCCAGTTCTTGTCCTCGTCCCCATTGTCATGACCAGCAAATTAATGTTATTTTAAGATAGCCATGATATCAACCCACAACTTGTGGTGGGCCCGGGTTTGAGGGTGGTGTGTCGGGGAGGCAGGAGCTTTGCCCGAGTGTATAATGCCTGTGTTTATTAAGGGCAGGTGTTTGCCTTTTTCTTCCATAAATTCCTGGTGCCCCTTAAACAAACAAAAATAAATAAAAGGACAAAGTTCAGAACGAAACTGTTCTGTCATTAACCTTGAACTTAATCATCTCTGCATTGTTTTGATGTGGTTGCTTTAATATGCTCCATGTTTAAAAGGGTCAGGGTAGAGCGACGTAAGTTTTTTGATCTTTGCTGAACCACTTCTGTTCTTCATCACTTTAATGTCGTATATTCTCTCACTAAGGTAGCTGAGCCCCCTTTTTCGGACTGCGAAATTGGGTGCAGATGGACGGCTGGAGCTGGGCTTTCTGTCTTTGAAAGCGTCTGCAGCTGTGGCTGGGAGAATTCCTCCGATAGATTGAGAAGCTTCTTTTAGCAGGATCATGCCTGACCGACATACAACGAAACGCTGCCGTGGTTTTATAACTGTATGCCTTTCAGCGTGTAGCTCTTGCCTACTCAGCAAAAAAGAGGAGAGGATATCGCCAGCCAAATTCAAAAGGGCAAAGGCATTTTGAAAGGATGGGGGACTCCTCCTTCTTCTCCCTGACCAGCGCATCGTTATGTTGTTGTTGTTTAGTCGTTTAGTTGTGTCCGACTCTTCGTGACCCCATGGACCAGAGCACACCAGGCACTCCTGTCTTCCACTGCCTCCCACAGTTTGGTCAAACTCATGCTGGTAGCTTCGAGAACACTATCCAGCCATCTCGTCCTCTGTCGTCCCCTTCTCCTTGTGCCCTCCATCTTTCCCAACATCAGGGTCTTTTCCAGGGAGTCTTCTCTTCTCATGAGGTGGCCAAAGTATTGGAGCCTCAGCTTCAGGAGCTGTCCTTCCAGTGAGCACTCAGGGCTGATTTCCTTAAGAATGGATAGGTTTGAATTATGGTGCTGGAGGAGACTCTTGAGAGTCCCATGGACTGCAAGAAGATCAAACTTAGCGCATCGTTATAGGACGTGCTAAAATCTAAAGGAGATATTGTGAAGGAGATATCACCCGTTTGGAAGCAAACAGTCTGCTTCAACCCCTTTGTTAAACAGAAGCTTCAACATGGTTGAAAAGCTTGAAGAGAAGGTGTAATCAGGCCTTAGGTGTAATCCTGTCAAATGTCCACAAACAGGACCATTGCTATGCACTGCCTTAAAGCAATTACCACCTAGAATCCCTGCGTTTGAGAGGGGTGTGTTAGCAGCCCAGGAACTTTGGGTGCTATTTGGTGTGCAAACACAGAATGAGAGTGCTTTTTTCTGGGGGGACGCAGGGGTACACATACCCCTAAACATTTTGTGAATCTAAGTTTGGCCTCACTGAGGGGTAGTATTTCAAAATGAGTAGGAAAATGAGAATACCCCTAAACATTTTTTTTGAAAAAAAAAGCACTGGGTAGGGGGCATACCTCGCCTCAACTAAGGGTGATATAATATAGTTCCCAGTCTGTGTTTCCACCTAGCATCAGACTGCCTCCATTTTCTGTCCCCTCACAATCAACTTGATTCTAAGTCTCCATTTTGCCTGAGCACATTCGCTGGCAACGTCTAGGAAGTTAGGGCAGAAGGCCTTTCCAGTTCCCATTGGCAACCTCTGCAGAGATGGACAAGGGAATACCCCAATCAGTGGCCTGCAACCTCTAATGTTGGTTTTTGCTTAATCTTCTTCGAATACTATGTACAGTTCTAGTCACACCCACCCCCCCCAAAATAATATTATTATTGTGATGGCCCATATGGCTTTAAGTTTTATTCATCCAAAAAATGATATTGTAGATTTGGAAAACCTGCAGAATAGGGAAAGTAACATGATTAAGTTGGGAAACATAATGTTTACACCCACTTTAAGTAAACATTATAGTGTTTGGGGGGACATGATAGAAGGGCATAAATTTCGGTTGCCATAATTCAAAAAGTGAAAATCCAGACACAAAAGTTGTTGAGTTTCTTTCGGCAAAGTTGTTTTTTTTAGCTGTTTTTTGTTTGTTTGTTTAATCTCAAAAAAATAACAATGAAGTTTTTGAGCTATTTTAAAGGAAATTCAATCTAGACTTCTGACATAGGTTGCCATATACCTCTGGATTTCCCCAGACAATTCAGCAATTTCTGACTGCCGTATTCCAGCTATGTCCAGCAGCCCTAGAAATTTATGCATGCTGGAGAGAAATTGGATCGAAAGAGGTTTTTCTCCCTTTGTCAATACTAAAGCCTAGGGTCATCCTATGAAGAGGAACAGTGGGGGATTCAAAAAAAGGCCTAAGGACTTCTTCACATATAGCACATTGTTAAGCTACCACAAGATATAATGATGGCCACCCAGCTGGATGACCTTCAGAAAGGATAAGACAAATTCATGGAGGAAAAGTTCCATGGAGCTGGGCCTCAATGGCTGCAGCCTCTCCTCCTCCTCTTCCTCCTCACTTGCTCTCCAGAAGCCAATACAGTGGTACCTTGGGTTAAGAACTTAATTCGTTCTGGAGGTCCGTTCTTAACCTGAAACTGTTCTTAACCTGAGGTACCACTTTAGCTAATGGGGCCTCCTGCTGCCGCTGCTCGATTTCAGTTCACATCCTGAGGTAAAGTTAACCCAAGGTACTATTTCTGGGTTAGCGGAGTCTGTAACCTGAAGTGTCTGTAACCTGAAGCATCTGTAACCCGAGGTACCACTGTATGAGGTGCCCAAGGGGGAAGGCCAGCAGGAGCAGCCTTGGAGAGGCAACAGGGATGCTTCCTCACAGCCATCACCGCCATTGCTCGAGACAAGCGCTGGCTCATCCGCCTCCCTGAGCTCAGTGGCGGCAGCACTGGTGAGGGAAATAGGGACATCAAATCAGAAGCCAGGATGTTTTTCGTAATTCCAAGACTGCCCCCTTGAAAACCGGGACACTTGGAGGGTGTGGGTCACATCCACATAGCCTGTATGGGCAGCGGCAGAGCAAGCCAATCGGGCGCTTGGGGCAATGCGCATGCCCTGCACCCAGGGGCGGGGCCAACCACCCATGGGGGCAGGGCCAGCGGCCCACAAGGGCGGGGCCAACTGCCTGCGGGGCGGGGCCTCCGAGGGGCCTCCGAGGAGTCTGCCTGCCTCCTCCCACTCAGCTGCCCTACAAACGGTGGGCAGACCGTTTGGGGCAGCCCGGAGTCTGCGGGCGCCCAAGCCACCACGTCATTCCCAGGAGAGACACGTGGCTTGGGTGTGCTGCAGGCCCCGCAACGAGTTCCGCCTGGCATTTTGTCACCCCCCTCAGTGGTGATACCCGGGGCGACCCACCCCACCTCACCCCCTTCCTCCGTCCCTGTGTACGGGCACATACACTTGTGTACATTAGTTGGGACAGGTTATGATGGCACAAAGAGGTGGTGCTGCAGAAGGGTCAAGTTGCTCCCTCTGCACTAAAGTGACAAAAAGATCTCCCTCTCCCTACCCCCCCCCCCGCTTTAAAAGTCAAATATCATGTCAGGGAGGCAGAAGTAATTGATCAGAAAGGCGATTTCTTGCTTTTCTCTTCAGATTCTAGGGTAATTACTAACGACTGAATGGCACTCAGATGGGGAAAAGTGTACATTGGGAAATGGGGTTGAAGCCGTAACATATGCACTCTCTAAAAGTGCTGAGAAAAATAGAGCAGTTTTAATTTCCCCCCCTCATTTGCCGTTGCCTTGCTCCTCCCTCCACCTACTGGGTGTGCGTTCAATGAGAGGCAATGGGAAAGGAAATGCAGAGAAGCTGCATAATGATTTAAAGGGGTTTTAGGAAAATATTATCATTCTTAATGTTTGTCGGCATGTGGCAATTTTCTTTGAACCAGAGATTGTTTAAATTCCTTCTTTCTTTGAAGACTTAATATTTCCCTTCATAAAGATTATGGAAGCTGCCTTGGATAATTTAGGACTTAGGAGCGCTATTTGGCTCAGCCATGTGCATGGATTTGATTTCCAACCTTTGCTAGGTGGAAGGTATGGGTGGCGTTTTTTTTCCTTTTTCTTTCACCCCCAAATTGCAGAGTGCAGGGATATCTCTGTAAGCTCATGATCATGAACTGCTGAGAAGTTATCCTAATTTTACTCCTGCAAAACTTGCCTTTTGATTTGTTCGGCAGAGTGTGTGCTCTGATTCAGTTTATTGTGACTGGTAGTGTTCCTTTAGGACAGGGGTAGGCAACCTAAGGCCCAGGGGCCGGATCCTGCCCAATTGCCTTCTCAATCCAGCCTGGTCTGGGAATCAGCGTGTTTTTACATGAGTAGAATGTATCCTTTTATTTAAAATGCATCTCTGGGTTATTTGTGGGGCCTGTCTGGTGTTTTTACATGAGTAGAATATGTGCTTTTATTTAAAACGCATGTCTGGGTTTTTTGTGGGGCATAGGAATTTGTTCATTTTTGTCTTTCCCAAAATATACTCTGGCCCACCACATGGTCTGAGGGATGGTGGACCAGCCCACGGCTGAAAAAGGTTGCTGACCCCTGCTTTAGGAAGCCTTCATTCCTGGGATGAAGTGGTTAAAAGCATGTGTATTGACATTTATGAAAATATATTGGTTTCTAGCCCCATGTTCCTTAACAGAAAGTATAAACAGAGAATCCTGCATGTGTGTCCAGGAAATTCAAGGAAGCATTTATGTCAATTTCATCATTTTGTTTTGTTTGTTTTTTTATTGAGGGGGGAAAAATACATGAACAAAGACATACAGATACCACAAATACACACAGAGACACATATGCTACATATACAAACTAGAACAAGACACCTTACCCACCCCATGGCCCCCCTCCACCATGGCTCAACTTCCTTAATTTTTAACTTAATTATTTCATTGTATTTCTAAAAATCTTCATCTTCATCTCTTACAACCATTTCTGATTGTATTTTCACCTTTCCTTTACATACTTAATCTATACTTGCTAACCATATAGTTATATTCACACATCCACTTTACACCTTTAATCTATGCATATTGACATATTCTTTTTAGAGCAGCATTTTTCCACGATGGTTTCAGAGAAGACCAACAGAACCTTCATTCTTCTTTTGCCTTTCTAATGCTCCAAAGCCTGTTTACCTATTGTAAATGGCATCTCAAGATACATAAGGTTACTCCAGGTCTTTCAAGTGACTGCAACCAGAATCTCCCATGAAAATGGATACATGCTTATTTACAGGCCTTGGTATACACTGCTTAAGTATATGCAATATGTACATTTCATCATTTTGGAGAGTGTGTATTGTGTACTTTCATGGAAAGAGGAAGATGCCCAAAAGTAGCATGTGCTGAGAGATGGAGGCTGAGTCAGAGAGAGAAAGGAAGAAATTGGTTCTGCCTCAGCCTAATTCTTTCTTTCTCCTTAGTTCAGGGGTAGCCAATTATGTGGCCATCAATTATGTGACAATGGGTATAGTCAACGGTCAGGGATGATGGGAGTTGACCAACATCTGGAGGGCACAACATTGGCTAGACTTGGATAGTTAAGTGCAAGTGATTTGGTACTTGGATGGTGAGTGACCAGTAGCAGCTCTCTCCTTGCTAGGAAGATGGGACTAAGAGATGACTGGGAGATGATCTTTAGCCACAGGTGACTGTAGCAGTTGTCAGAACTGAAAGCTGCAACAGGCATGACTCCTTGGTGGTGGTTCAGCAGTTCTGAGACCTCAAATCAGCAGTCTTTGGCTATGGATAATACATGGAGAAAGAACAGAAAGACATTGCACAATCTTTTAGGAGAAGCAGATACAAACAGTCTCACAAAGCTACTTGTGTGGGAGTCAGGGAAGATAATAATAGCTTTCCTCATTCTTTTTCATGTACGTGAGCCCAAAACATCTAAGCAGGTATTTAGGTAAAAATTAAAATAAATATGCATTTTATCCTGGGAGAAACACACACACACACGCGCGCGCGCCAGTCAGAAATCTGCTGATTCTCAAATGTTTTCAATCCCACAAAGGCCTTTAAGATTTCATTCCTTGACCTTGCTGTGGACCTTGGTTGGTCGCCATTGAGGGGCCTGGTTTTTTCCACTTGGCAAATTGGTACCAGCTACTTGGTTTTTTGTCTACCTCATAGCAAATCATCACAACTTGCTTGGTATTGGAGGTTAGGCATTGGAATTGGTTTTGTTATGTAGATGGAAGAGGGGAGGAAGTGCCATCACCTGCCCCACATATTGAAGGGTAGTCCGATAAAGGATTCCGGGGTGTGTGGCCCTGTCCGAAGCCTATGGAGGTGAGGGCCTAAGGCATGCCCCCGAGCGGTGACCCCGGGGGAGTTCCTAGTTGATGTGCATCAGCAGGACTCCCCCTACTGGTGGTTAACCCTTCCTGGACTTCAAGCGGACGGGCTGAAGCCGGATATAGTGGGTTAGGACCAATGCCTAAGCCAATACTGCTCAACACCTGTAACCAATAAATTTGTGGCCTTATTTAGCCCATTAACCTTAATAATTGTGTCGTGTATCTTTATTTCCATTGGGGGGGGGGACTTGCCCCGCAAACATATTTAAAAAATAAGATCCCTGCTGTTGCTCTCTTAAATATACCAATACATTTCTTTGCGCAGATATGATTGTCATACGGTTGTAACTGTTCTGGCCCCTGAATACAACTCTGATACCTTTGGGGTGGAATTGTGAATACTTTCAAAAGCCAGTTATGGTTATTTGTCTTAAAAATTATGATCCCAACAAGGCATCTTCTAATGA